>NW_027411644.1:7283529-7748529 GCF_047663935.1 Musca autumnalis | reverse complement strand
TCTTACAAATTTGATTTGGATAAAAGCGCAACATAATCCACCTTGGAATTGGAACTAATCTTAGGTGTCATTCCTTTCGACAGTTATCGTACCAACCAGCCATTTTAGTTGGTCATAGAAGGCTATTTTTAAGCTTATGAGTCATTATGTAAGGAAAAATGGATTTACCCCGAAAAAAATATATCGTTATAATCAGAACACAAGGACTACCTTCGGTGGAAACTTAAAAGCAATCTTTGAACAGCTCTCTAACTGCACTTAAGCAGCTTGTTGAACTATTGCGAGGTAGGTAGGTTTGGGCCGATATAGACATTATGTGTGCAAAGGTTGGGCCAATGTTAGTAACGCCTTTCGACTATCGTGGCCACCAGCCATTTGAGTTGGTCACCGAAGGATTTTTTAAAGCTTTTGGTTCATTATGTCTGAAAGCATGGATTTGGCCATGTAAACAGGATAACAAGGATACCCTCGGAAAACGACCCTCGAACAGCCTTTAAACTGCACATAAGCGAAAATGTTTAACTTCTCTGAAGGAGGTACCCGAATTATTGCCCGAAATAGAACTCCTTGGAATTTGACGTACTTTTGGAAGAAATGTTAAGATATGTAAAATTTCGACCAAATCGTATAATCAATTCGTAAGTTATAAAGTTTATCAGTCATTTTTGTTGGTGCTGGCAGGATTTTTTAGAACTTTTGTACTATTATCAGAAAGGGAAGGGACTTATTCCTGAAAACTTTGGACCATTACTCTATAGGTATTTTTTTAGGCAAAAACTAATAACCGTAGACTTATTGGCTTTTTATAAATTGTTAATGGTTTATATAAAACAGTGGGCTAAAATAAACAATTATACAGTAGAATTCGGTTATAGCGAACATCAGTTAAATGGAAGGTGCTTACACCTGGCAAGTTTTTGCAAATTCTAAAACTACAATGTTCATAGATGAGGAAAATCAAAAAACAAACAAAAATCGCCGGAACGCTTTTTAAATAAATCGCAATTCAAGTTGAAATTTTTAAGAGTTTTTTTAGTTTTTCACAATTTTGCTTGAAAACCACAAGTCCTATCGAAATGGAACTAAAGAAAATGTTGTAGCTATGAAAATTCTCTACAAGATTGATATCGATATCTTCATAGTTTTTACCTTTATTGAGATATATACGTTCAAATTAGGACAATGGATTAACTGTATAGCCTGCTTATAAAATAATGTCATGCCTGCAATTTCCCAACTTAAACTTATATATCTCAAAAATGGTACAACCTAGGAACAAACTAAATCCTGATCTTGTACAGAATTTTCCATTTTCAATAGGACTTGTGGTTTCCAAGCAAAACCGTGAAAACCTAAAAAAACCTAAAAATGTGAACCTTGATCGCGATTTATTAAAAATTCATCCAGCGATTTTTTCTTGTTTTTTGATTTTTCTCATCTATAAGCGTTGCTGTTTCAGCATCCGCAAATACTTCCCTGGTGTAAGCGGTTTTCATATAAAGCTAATTAAGGTGCAATGTGTATAACATCTATCTATATATATATAAAATTCTCCTGTCACGGTGTTCGGCTTTGAACTCCTCCGAAACGGCTGGACCGAATTTGTAAAATTTTGTATGTGGAGTTTGTAGGTCTGAGAATAGGTTTTTAACTACTTTTTATAGTGGTCAGTGGAGTGACCAGGGTACCTCCCCCACAAAATTTTTTAAGAAATCGTGAAATTAAAGTTATTTTTGAACGTTTTGTTTAAAAAACGTTTGCAATAATATGATTTTTACTGTCTTGATCTTGAATGGTCATCTCGGAAATGGAATATCGCGGTCAACCCAATTTTTCAAAAATGTATAATTGTAGATAATATCTTTAATTTTAGTAAGCGTGACTATAAAAACGCTTTTAACCGGGGCTCCAATAGGTGGGAAAGCGCGATCAATTCCACATTTTAGAATACAGTACAACACCAATAATGTGCATTGGTCACAAAAACGACGGGCCAACAATGCGGTTCGAAAATCTAGAGTGATCAATATTTAACTGATAAATTGTAAATAGATTACAAAGGCTTACACGGAAATTCAAAACGACGGGACAGCAACGCGGAACCGGGTCAGCTAGTTGTAATATAAGGAGGCGATACAGTCAATCTATTGTCCTAGTTTGAACTTCTATATCTCAATAACTTTAAAAACTAAGAAGATATCATAAAAGTCAATCTTGTAGAGAATTTTCATAGCTACAACATTTTCTTTAGTCCCATTTCGATAGAACCTGGGGTTTCCAAGCCAAATCATGAAAACCTAAAAAACCCCTAAAAATGTCAACTTAAATCGCGATTTTTTTGTTTATTGATTTTTCTCATCTATGAACATTGTAGTTTCAGAATCCGCAAAAACTTCCCAGGTGTAAGCACCTTCCATTTACATTTGGTTCAAGAGCACCGTGCTGTTTGGAAAATATGGTCCAAGAAGTTTTTAAATGGGAAGTCCTATTTCAATAGCCAACTTAAACCCCGTTTTCTCGAAACTGGATTTTTGGAGATGTGTCACTCTTTGAGTAAAGAAGCGATATGTTCTTTATGGGGTGTGTACTTTTTTATATGCGTTACAAACGGAACAAGTAATATAGCATCAGTCGGCTTTGTCGGCAGAGATATACCCATAGCCTATGTGAATTGAAACTTTCAGCTACGGACAGTCGCTTTTTGGACATTTGAACTTGCCGACAAAAATGTGGATTAGGATTAAAGTTCAAAAGTGTTGCGGAGATGGTACTTAAAGGAATGGACCGACATATTGCATTATGGAAGTGGATCTTATTTTGAGAATAGATATCGATAGATATCGAGCCCACTATTCATTTCAATGGGTCATAACTTTTGGAAGAGTATGCCAGGAAGCATGGAATTGTCCACGAAAAACATAATATGGCTGTGAACAGGACCACAACGGACAGCATCAGTATACATTTCCAAAGGATCTTCGAACAGACACTAAACTGCACTTAGGCACAAATGTTGAACTTTTGGGGGAGGTACCCTAAGGGGAGGGCCGATATGGGTCATTTTAGAAGTTAAACTAAATTTGTACAAAATATAAGGAGATCCAAACTTCGGACCAAATTGGTTGCCCCTTTCAAGAGATATTGTGGATACCATTTTAGCGACAATTTTTTAAATATTAGTGGGAAGTACCGGAAGTTGTGGACCGGTATTGCCCATCATCGAACTAAAATTAAGTTTGGACAAAATATGACGAAGGCCAAATTTTGTACCGAATCGGAACTTTTGTGGGCGAGGTACAGGAAGGAGTGGACCGATGTGGCTTATCTTCAAACTTAAACTAAGTTTGGAAAAGTATGGCGAAGGCCAAATTTTGGACCGAATCGCCAGATCCGTTCAAGAGTTATTATGCGCTCCAACTACTACACATGGTGTCATAGGGTTTTTTGTACCTTTCCATCTATCTATCTATCTATCTATCTATCTATCTATCTATCTATCTATCTATCTATCTATCTATCTATCTATCTATTTATCTATCTATCTATCTATCTATCTATATATATATCTATCTATCTATCTATCTATCTATCTATCTATCTATCTATCAATCTAACTTCTTCGGAAGTATGGACTTGCACCTGATGAAACTTGTACCATCGTATGTGGGCAGTGAATATAAGTTGTTACAAAAAAAAATCAAAGCGATTCGAGAGCAAGTCCTAAACTAAACTTTTCTGAAATTTTGTGTTGGAGGTACCCGAAGAAGTGAACCGATTGAACCTTATCTAAGTCTGGTAGAAATATCACGATGTGCAAAGTATGGACCAAATCGGTTACTCCCTTCAAGATTTATCGTGCGCACAAATTTTCCTAACATTTTCGAACTTTTGTGGGGGATGTACCGGATGGAGTGCACCGATTTAACCGTCTTCGAACTTAAACTAAGTTTGGACAAAATATTACGAAAGCCAAATTTTGGACCCAATTGATTGATCCGTTCAAGAGTTATCGTGCGCTCCAGCCAGACAGACGGACGGACATGGCTAAATCAACTCCAAATTGTCTTAAACTTCGTCCAAACATACCTGGAGTCTAAAACCATTATTGCGATAAGGCACATTTTGCCCGTATGAACTTGATTACCCTCGTTAGTATAAATGCAGAGGGTATAAAAACAAGCTTAATATACCCTCCATATTATGATGAAGGGTATAACAATTCATCTAGATTAAACACACTCTCTGCCACCGTTGCTCATTAAATAGGAATGTGGTAGTAAAGTTGGCTCGTTTACATTACTTTGTAATGCGTTATTTGGATCAAGTGGGCTAGAGGAAAAGTTCTCCCACGAATCAAAATTCGTTCCATAAGAATGTGAGGGCGAGAATGTCCTTTCTTAGCTTATGAATGTATTTTTTATCTTGTTAAAATTTATTTATTTTGTTTTCTACACACATTTTTTTCTTTGATCTTTGTGCCCCATTAAGAAAACAAAATCTCTGGCAAACTTAATTCCCTGCATTATTAGTTAACCATAATTTGCACTTAAGTCCTATGAATCGCTTAATACGAAATTGTAATGCATATTTGAATTACAAAATCGATTAGGTTGAACTTTTTTTGTTTATTTGTTGTTGGTGTTGTTATTTGGTTTTCGCTATACCCCAAGAAGACAATTCAATTTGCATAAATGGTTCAAAGTACACGGGCATCGCCCATGCACCACCACAATGAGCTTCATCTACTTGAAGTTGAAGTTGAGGACGACAATGTTTGTAGTTTGTTTTCAACAACATTGAAATATACAATCCACGACAAGGCCAGACACTTTCCTGCTTTTGTTGAGTACACGACAAGGACAAGAGTGTGGCATAAAAAGGACACTAAGCAAGATACTCAAACATTCATTCGCACACATTACGACACATTCAAGTGTAATGCAATTCGAAATCTTATAAACGACAAAGCGAGAATGTAAACAATCCCTGATAAAGTCATTGTATTTTCTGCATATTTAAGAATGTGAATATTTTATTATTATTTTGTTTTGTTTTTCTCCTATGTATTTGTAGGCAACCCACTAAGTCTTTTGAAAGTAAAAATTAGATATAACGAAGGAAGAGAGAGAGAGGGGAAAGAGAGAGTGAATGAATATACTCGTACATGAAATCTTACATAGGAAAAAGTAATAGGTCTTAGAGATATGTATAAACTAAACGAAATTATATTCTTAAAGTTTTATATCCACTTTTAGTTTCTTTGAATGTTTCTTCTTGGCCAAAAGTACCTGCTCACCGTCGCTCCCCCTTTTCGATAAGTTTTGTAATACCTACAGCAATTTGAGTACGACAAAAGTTTATTATGACAGATATTCATAATTTTGTCTTACATCTTTCTTCTGCTAAGGTACAAATCATAAGCCACAAAAACTTTTGCCGAAAACATCATTTTGAACATGTTGTCAGCGGAAGTTTATACCATTTGTCAGAGTCTTAGACACAAAGACTAAACTTTATCTTAAGATTTAGATGAAGGGAAAACATGGAAAATTAGCCCAGAACAAACTGCTATTGTGAAAGAAGACTCATTAAGTGCCATTCTAATTTACAGTTTTGA
Source organism: Musca autumnalis (assembly GCF_047663935.1). Classification (NCBI taxonomy): domain Eukaryota; kingdom Metazoa; phylum Arthropoda; class Insecta; order Diptera; family Muscidae; genus Musca; species Musca autumnalis. The sequence goes on along the minus strand of NW_027411644.1, from coordinate 7,742,912 downwards.
ATAATGCACACTGTGTGTCCTTGGAGTGGGTGGTGAGAAATATTTATTTAAAGGACGAAGATTTACATACAGAGATATACTTGCAAGACGTAGTATTAAATATTGAAAAAAAACTTGGATACATTTGATAGACAATTGAAATCAAAATGTCCAATGTAAACACTGAAAGTTTAATAAAATACTTCTTTTTAATGAAGCTATGAATATTTTATATGTCAATTAACAATTTCATTGTAATTAATTTCCAGATTTCAATAAAGTACTTAGTTATATTTGAACAAAAAATAAAGCTTTTCCTCTTAAAATGCAAAGTTAGGAGCTTATGTGGTACAATGGAGATCGCTTGTGCCATATGCAACTTCATCTTTTTACCTCTACCTAGTGGCTAAATACGCCGGTGTCGACATCTCCTGCTTCATCAACTGCTTAGCCATGTCTCTGACTCGTACATTAGCACCACAAGAATTTGGAAGCCACATGAACCGAGTATCTTGTTCATAAGCAATACCAGGGATTGGTCTTGGTTTCCTTTAAAATGTGTGTATAATATAGAAATAATAGTCGATTGTCTGTTCATATGAACACAACACAAGTCACAATTTTGTGGCTATAGGAAGTCAATTAATTTTAGTTGTCAGAATTGGTAAACAATTTTTGGGGGGGAAATATGCATATTTTATTTATACTAATGCGAATATCAGCGATTATATTGGGTGTATTACAAACAAGTAAGCAAAGGTTATATTCGGACGGGGCCGACCATATGATACCCTAGGGAAGATACGTAATGATTTTTTTGCTTTGAGCATATTAAATGTCTCCGAAGTCTATTCTTGAACAATCAAAAAATGTTTTGACATATCTAATAGGGTGCAATGCACAACCGCTTTCACGCTGAATGCCCGGTTTCAGTTCCTAGGCCAGGCCACATGAAATTTTCCACGGTGACAAAATACCTCTCAGTAATGATGGTGACATTTTCTGAGTATTTCAGCCATGAAAAACTTCTCTTAGGACACGTCGTCTGGACTCGGCGATAAACAGTAAGTCCCTAATCATTGAGATGAATCGGGGTGACCTCATTCATATTAGAGAAGCCTCCCTGATACATCTATAAATTTTCTTTGAATATCAGGATCTTTTTTAAATTAATAAATATATAAGCCGCTGCAAATATACCCAATTACAATACAATTTGCCAAATCTGGCCGTGAAATTTTCGACAGACTGACATTGCTCCAATTTTATTGAACACTGCAAATGCTATATACAAATTTTCAAAGGGAACATTGTGTGTTTATTGAAGATATATCGTCCAAAAAAAGTGCACTTGTACCATACCATGGAAATTCAAGCGATTTTGTGATTTTTATAGTATTTCGAAAATAGCAATAATGCTGGGAATTTATCTATCATGGTAGAGACAAATTGTAGCATGGGAAGAAAAAGTTTTATTCTACACAAAACCTATTATATATTAGGCAGTAGGACCGTTAGTTACCCAGGAGACACATTATTGCAATTTGTATCAGGGGAAAGGCCAGTAGTTAATTTTCCATATGTAGGCTACTTTGCTGATACATGCCCTCCAGGATGTAAAATATGGACCAAATATTAAATTTTTATATTGTTCATGCAATAGTAATGGCCAACCCACTAGATAATATGAGATCATCATCCAAAATTGTAGGCATGTTCTTCGACCTAAACTCTTACATCGTGCAAAATCTCGTGACTATTGATCTATAACTGCGACCTCTAGCGTGCTTCTGATTACACTACAAACAAATAACGGGATATATTACGCTGTAACTCTGTTATCTGAGCACGTAAATCAACATTATTGGCATCAATGGAAAGTTCAAGAAATGGCCTTCCAAATTTTATTTACGTGGGCGGAATGTATCTTCCAGGAATACATATATAAGCTGTATAAAATTTTCACAATTTTCACACAAAAGTTGTGTCCATTTAACCCGCTAAATATTATCTGATCACTATCGCATATTGCAAGCTTCTTCTTTGTCATATACTTTTACCTTAGTGAAAATTTCGAGGCGATCGGAACATTTTTGCGACCTACAGAGCCGCTAGAAAATTGAATAAATATTATGTTTTTGGTCCATTTCACCCGCTAAATATTTCTCGATCATCACCAATAAGAATAGGGATCTATTCAGGCCTAAACCCGACCTTCGTACAAAATTTCGTGACGATCGGTCGATAATTGCGGCCTGGAGCGTGTTTACAATTTATAATGGACAGACGGACGGACGGACACACATCTCAAAATCGCTTTATGTCGTCGAGATATGAAGATTGGTATACCACATTGGGGGTCTCCGACGAATATTTCGCGGTGTTACATGCATTTTTACCAAAACAAACTTATAATACCCTTTCCACATTGTGGTGTAGGATATAAAAACGGTAAGGAATCCAAATCTGAGCCATCGATATAACTTGGCACATTTATTTCTAGACCGAATTCAGTCACACAATCCAAATTTTATTGAAATCGGGCATATATATAGTGTGTTTGAAATCGACCGAAAATATATATGGAGCTATATCCAAATTTGAACCGATTTCGATAAAATTTGGTACATTTATTTTTAGATCGAATTACGTAGCACATTCCATTCATTGATATCGAAATACATGAAATCGCCCGAAATTATATATGGGAGCTATATCCAAATCTGAACCGATATCGATATAAGTTAGCATATTTTTTTCTAAAGCGAAATCAGTCACAATTTCAAATTTGCTCGAAATCGGACACAAATAGTGAAGAAGGGTATAAAAAACCAATAGTGTCACCACCTTGGGTAGAACTGGACAAAAAGTGATACTTCGGAATACAAATTTGTTGATCTGATTTGGCATATTTATTTTTCGACCAAAATCATACATTCCAAATTTCATTGATATCGGTCATATATAGTGTGTTTGGTGAGGCAAATACGTGAAATCGCCAAAATTATATATGGGAGCTATATCAAAATCTGAACCGATGTCGATATAAATTAGCATATTGTTTTCTAAACCGAAATCAGTCACAATTTCAAATTTGCTCGAAGTCGGACACAAATAGTGCACAAAGGGCACAAAAAACCCACAGTGTTACCACCTTGGGTAGAACTGGACAAAAAGTTATACTTCGGAATACAAATTTATTGATTGATTTTAATTTTATATAAGGATTCAAATAAAAATCTCAAAAACTAAGTCCATGCCGGCAGGCTTTGGAGTGAATACTGATTCACACATCCGCATTGAAGATGTTGACATCGAATGGGTGGAATATTCAATTACCTTGGTAGCCAAATAACGATAAAGGGTGGAGTTGAAGAATACATCAAAGTTCGATTAAATAAAGCAAAGGCTGCTTTCGGTATGCTTCAGCCTATTTGGAGATCCCGACAAATCTCAATACACACGAAGCTTCGTCTATATAATTCCAATGTTAAATCTGTCCTCTTTTACGGATGCGAAACTTGGAAGCGCACGAGTTCAATAGACGCCCGTCTACAAACCTTCACAAATAAATGTCTGCGGCAAATTTTAAACATTTGGTGGGCGAACCGCATACGGAATGCTGAACTATTGAACATCACAAATCAAATTGCAGCTCCTGTTGAGGTTTGTCAACGGAAATGGCGTTGGATAGGCCACACGCTACGGAGACCTGCCGACAACATTTTTCGTCAAGCGCTTCGTTGGCGTGTTGGTGCACCATCTAGAACGTGGAGAAGGTCGATCGACGTAGAACTACAAGCAGCAAACTATTCATGGAACGACTTCAGTTAGGCATCGCACAACAGAATTCGATATAAAATGATGGTTCATGCCATATGCTCAACAGGGAGTGAAGGATAACAGAAGAAGAAGAAGGGTTAAAATCCATACTTGGATACCATATACATATCTCCGCCAAGATCAGAAGTGTCGTGCTGATACCGAAGAGTATAATACGGCATATAAAGTAGCAACGAGTAGCGCAAGAGAGAGGTATCGGTAGAAAAGGGGATAGTAGTAACGTATTTTCCGCAGGAAAAAGACAGAAATGGAAAAGCGGGAATGTGAAAAAATCGAAATTTACAGGAGCCAGAATGAAACATAAAATTGATGGCAGGTACTGAAGAGAGGAGCAAGCTGATCTGGTACAGATACAGATAGTATGCTCAAGATATGGAAAGAGCATTTTTCCAGACCACGATGATATCACAGATCCAATTCCAGAAGATGGTATTGAGTGTATACCTTACCAGCCGAACTTTTCGGAGGCGACACGCTTATAAGGTGTATCCATTAACTAGTTAGCACCATCTGGCTAAATGAATGAGTACCCGTTGACTTGAACGTGGTCATCCTATGTCCCATCCACAAGAATGGAGGTAAAACTGTGTGATCGAATTACAGGGGCATAAGTCTACTCGCTATTGCCTATAAGAGAGTGATCTGAATTATGTGAATGAATAAAAAAATGATCGACGAAATAATTAGCCCATACCTGGCAAACAGCTTTGTACAACAAGAGGTATAAGACAAGAAGACAGCCTTTAGTGTGACCTATTTAACGGTCTGCTGGAAAAGGTTATACATGCCTATGCTTGTGACATTAACAACATGGGTCGAATTTTGGGCGTATGAACTTGTGGACAAAAATATTAATTTCAATTAAAGCTGAAAAATTTTGCTGAGCTGGGGCTGGATTCTTGTTCTATGAAAATTTTAAATGAAAAATATTTCCTTTATAATTTTTTTCATTTGACAATTTTTTCCTTTATAAAAGTTTTCATTTCACTTTTTCATAGAAACAGAATTGAGCCCCAGGTACCTAATGCGGCCCATACATTATGGGCATGCAGGATAGCATTTGTAATAGTATTAGTAAATTTTGAAGTTTTTGTCAATGTATTTGTGAGTATTTTAAGCAGGATTGAAATCAAAATTTTGTTTATTTTCCAAGCAATCGACATACAGTTTTTGAAAAAAACAAATACGGCTTGTGAACAAATTAAAAGTTTTTGAAAATTTGAACTCAAAATCGTGCTTTTGGAGGAAAATTTATCATTTCTGAAAAATGGATTGAAGACATGCCACACACTATTCAATCATACACGTATACAAGGGGTTCATTTGGCAGTGCAGTTTGGCAGTTAGTGTATGGCCGGCATAAAGGAAAGGAGTAGGGATAAGTAAGTCGACTTTCGATTAATCGACTTTTTGCAGTAAAAAATCTAAAAATCGTAGTCGACTTTTGTCTGGAGGAAAAATCGCATAATCGATTACCTTGTGATCGATTATCGAGTTTGCCCATAGATTGTGGACTTGGCGGTTTTACAGTTTCAAAAAAAAAAACTCAAAAATCGACAAATAGTCGATTATAATCGATTTTCTGCGGTTATGGAAAGTCGAGTTTTAAGACAACTGAGATAATCGCAAGACGGAAAAATCGCATTTTTAGTTTTAGACCAAAATCGAAAAATCGATTATTGCTTTCCATTACCTATCCCTAAAATGGACCAACATAGTAAATTTTGGAAGTAGGTCTTATTTTTGGGGACATTCCTCTCGATAAAAGATACCACGCCAACCAGTAATTTTAGTTGGTCACCATATAACTTAGACCTTTGCACCATTATATCAGGAAACATAGACTTACCCACGAAAAACATAATATCGCTGTAAACAGGGCCACTAGGAGAACTTTCGATAAAAAATTCGGTGCCCGGACATAACTCCCACGGACATAACTCCCAAAATGATTTTGGGCGTTATGTCCGCTGCCCTTTGCGGGCATAACTCCCAAAATCCGTTGGGAGTTATGTCCGTTAAGCAAAACGGACATAACACCCAAAAAATCGCGGACATAACTCCCAACGATTTTTTCTTAATTTATAAATTATTTCTTTGCTTAATTTTCAAATTTATAGTTATACATTTTTTTTAAATTTTAGAGTAGAAGTTAGAATGTAAGCGGAATTATACATTTGAGAAGGCCTAAGTGCCAACCAATACCGAAGTACCCACAAAATCCTCCTGATTTCATAAAATTAGTTAAAAACGAAATTATGCCCGAAATGATGTAAGTAGCAGTTAGCAGAAGTTATTTATTCAAAAATATTTTCGTTTTTCAGAAAGTATTTGAATATTTGTAGAAACACTTTTTATCTTCTTAAATTACTTTTACAAAAACTTTTTATCTTCTTAAATTGTGAAAATATTTTTGTAAAAATCGCGCGGCGCTTTTCGTTTTTCAGAAGGTATTTCAATATTTTTACAAAAACTTTTTATTTTCTTAAATTGTGAAAATATTTTTGTAAAAAATCGCGCGATTTTTTTTTAATATTATCGCCTGCAGCGCTTTTCGTTTTTCAGAAAGTATTTCAATATTTTTACAAAAACTTCTTATATTCTTAAATTGTGAAAATATTTTTGTAAAATATCGCGCGATTTTTTTCAAAAATATTTTCGCCTGCGGCGCTTTTCATTTTTCAGAAAGTGTTTGAATATTTTTACAAAAACTTTTTATTTTCTTAAATTGTGAAAATATCTTTGTAACAAATCGCGCGATTTTTTTCAAAAATATTTTCGCCTGTGGCGCTTTTCTTTTTTCAGAAAGTATTTGAATATTTTTGCAAAAAAAAATATTTTCTTAAGTTGTGAAAATATTTTTGTAAAAAATCGCGCAATTTTTTTTCAAATATATTTTCGGCTGCGGCGCTTTTCGTTTTTCAGAAAATATTTAAATATTTTAAAAAAGAAAAACTTTCTATCTTCTTAAATTGTAAAAATATTTTCGTAAAAACTCGCGCGATTTTTTAAAAATATTTTCGCCAGCGGCGCTTACCTTTTTGTCAGAAAGTATCTGCGAATTTTAACAAAAACTTTTTATTTTCCTGTAGGCAGCATTTTTCGTTTAGGTTGGATGGCAAATTTTGAATATAGTTCGATTTGAGATGGCTACTACTTATTTTGTACTTAATTTTCTTAAAAATTTTAAATCAATTATAAATTATTTTATGAAATGAAAAATGCATATGAACTTAAAGTTAATTTTTAATTTTTTTACCCTACACCACTATGTGGGGAGGGTATTATAAGTTGGTTTTGGCCGAAAAGTTTGTAGCGCATCGAAATAATGGTCGTAGACCCATACTTATATATACCAAAATGAATGTCTCGACGAGCTAACGGCTATGTGTGTCCGTCCGTCAGTCCGTCCGTCTGTCCGTCTGTCCATCTAAACTTTGTAATCACGCTACAGGTCGCAATTTTGATCGGATCGTCACGAAATTTTGGATGTTGATGGGGGTCCCGGAGGGGAAGAAGCCTATTGATTTTGGTGATGTTCGGATAATATTTAGGGGTCGGAATGGGCAAAAAACTTATGTGGATAAAAAGACAACGTTTTTTCCAAAGCGAATATCTCAGCTTCTATACGGGGTATACCAAAACCTGACAATAAAAGTAGAAAATATCACCTTTCTAATGATGTAAAGTAGGTTCTCGTAGGTGATCAAACAACGAAGATATCACAATAGTCGCAAATAAAACCCAAAATTTCATTTTTGCGATTTTAATTATAATGACGATTATCACAGCTTTGGTTGTGGACTTTCCAAAAGCAAAGCCTGGGTATGAAGGTAGAAGATCCCATCTTTACAATGATGTAAACTAGGTCGGCGTTGGTGACCAAATAACGGAGATTTCGCAATAGTCGGTAATACATCCCATTTTTCCACTTTTTTGGAAATCACGCTACAGGTCGCAATTTTGATCGGATCGTCACGGATCGGATCGGATCGGATGAGGGTTAATGGGGTTCACACAGATGAAGAAGCCTATTGATTTTGGTGATGGTCGGATAATATTTAGGGGTCGTAATGGGCAAACAACTTATTTGGAGAAAAAGACAACTTTTTTTCCTAAGCGAATATCTCAGCTTCAATATGGGGTATACCAAAAGCAGAACCTGACCATGAAAGTAGAAAATATCGCCTTTCTAATGATGTAAAGTAGGTTCTCGTAGGTAATCAAACAACGAAGATATCGCAATAGCCGCTAATAGAACACAACTTTTCATTCTTGCGATTTTAATAATAATGACGAATATCACAGCTTTGGTTCGGGACCTTCCAAAAGCAAAGTCTGACAATGAAAGTAAAAAATCCCATCATTACAATGATGTAAAGCAGGTTGGCGAAGGTATCCAAATAACGGAGATATCGCAATAGTCGGTAATACATCCCATTTTTCCACATTTTTGGAAATCACGCTGCAGGTCGCAATTTTAATTGGATCGTCACGAAATTTTGGATGTTATTGGGGGTCCCACAGAGGAAAAAACCTTTTGATTTTTATAATGGTCGGATATTATTCAGGGTTGAAAAAAAATATTTGGAAAAAAGACCAAAGTTTTATTTCAAAGTTAATATCTCCCTTCTGTAGGAGGTATATCGAAAGCAAAACCTGGCAAGGAAAGTAGAAAATATCACCTTTACAACGATGTGAAGTAGGTTGTCATAGATTGTCAAACAAGAGAGATATCGCAATAGTCGGTAATGCATCCCTTTTTCCATTTTTGTGCAATCACACTACGAATTTTTGATCGGATCCTCACGAAATTTTGGGGGTTGATGGGGGTCTAACAGAGAAAGAAGCCTATTGATGGTTGGCATACATCCCACTTTTCCATTTTTTATTTGGGTTGTACTGTCGATGCACTTAAATGCGTTTCAAAAAAATTGACCTGTGTTAATGAAGACATTCAGAGCAAAGGCGCTAAGCTATCCCAATTTTAATATTTTGAATTTTATTAGTCAAAAGCTTATGAACAGGGGTAGTGGTGTAGGGTATCACGTAGTCGGCCCCGACCCGACTATAGCCTTGGCTCACTTGTTTTCTTATACATTTGAAATAAAAATTGTATTTAAATAAAAATCACTTAAATGTTAAAAACGGACATAACTCCCATTGGGACTTATGTCCGCTAAGGGGGGTCGGACATAGCTCCCAAAAAATTTGGGAGGTATGTCCGTTGGGAGTTATGTCACGGCATCAAAAAATTCCAACGGATCCTCGAGCAGACCCTTAATCGCACTTAAACAAAAATGTTGAATATTTGTGTGGATGGTACCCCAAGCAGTGGACCGAGAGGGTCCACTTTTGAACATGAACTAAGTTTGGACAGAATATATCGAGATCGAATGTTTAGACCAAAGCGGTTGCTCCGTTTATGGGATATTACGCGTACCGTTTAAGGAAGAACGTGGAAGCACCATCTTCAAATTTTATCTAATATTCGAAGAAATATTACGATATGCAAAGTATGTATTCGGTTCAAGAGTTGTGCGCACTTGCTGGTTTTTACCGCCTTCGGGTCGGACTTGCCACTCAAAAAACTTAGACCTTCTAATAGAGGCCTTGAGTGCAACCTGTTGCAAGAAAACTCAAAACGATTCGAGAGGAGGTCTTAAACTGCACTTTTCAGACATTTTGTGTGGGAGGTACCCGAAGGAGATGACATATATAGTCCATATTATAATCTGATCTATGTCTCGTTGAAATATCATGATGTGCAAAGTATGTACCAAATCGGTTACTGCCTTAGAAATTTATCGTGCGCACAATTGTAGCGAAAAGTTTTGAACTGTTATGGGGAGGTACCCAAAGGAGTGGTCCGATATGGTCCATCTTAGAACGTGAGTTTCCTTAGCGGGTTTTTACAGCTTTCGGGCCATTTATGGACTTGCGCCTAAAAAAACTTATACTGTCGTAATGGGGGCAGTGAATACAAGTTGCTCCAAAAAAAATCAGAATGATCCAAGAGAAGGTCTTAAACTGCACTTTTCCGAATTTTTGTGTTGTTATGTCGACTCCAAATTGTCTGAAACGGATTTCGTCCAAACATACTTAGGGTCTAAAACCATTATTTCGTTGAGGCATATTAGCATAAATGCTGAGGCTATAAAGGTCGAAAGTGAATAAGCTAAAGGAAAGGGGAGATCAAGTTACTAGTATCGACGCGCAACTCTTGAAGTTGGTTCATACAATTATGAGGCGGTTAAACCCAACAAACTGTTGGTCTATTAGATCTTATCTAAATTAAATAAAATTTTAATATGTATGTAAATTCCCACGAACGTCTTTAAATCAAATAAAAAATAGCATTCCATTGTAACTTATATGTCCACAGAAACAGTTTTAAAGTCAAACTTAACAACAACCACATAAATAAAAAACAATCTTTGGCAAACCATTAAAATGGCGTTAAAGATATTAAAGAAGTTTAAAACGAAACCCGCTGTCATCGCCCTAGCCAAGAGTCATAATTGGTACTTTTGGTTTTCACAGTCATTTGCTCACACACATACTCCTCACACACACAAACTCGGTCCTACTTCCTTATCTATGACGGTCTGATGCGTGAATGAGTGTGACTTTTGCGTGTGGTTACGATATGAATGTTTGTTTGTGCAAAGTTTTCCCAACTTTGGTTGGAACAACAAGTTAAAAGTGGCCATTACTGAGGAAAGTCCGACCGACAGTCCAAGAAGAGTAACAACAAACACAACAACTTGATAAAATATTAAGCGAAAAAATGTCCCGTCTTGGCTGTTCATGGATTTCTATCATAAACAACCACTTAAAAAATTTATTTGCCAACTCTGGAGAATTTCTGTTGAGTCCTTGACTCAACTCAATGGGATGGAGCGCAAATTTTTTTAAATGGATATTACCACAAAGCGGCAGAACCTAGACAAAAAAAGGAATTTCATTAAGAAATTTCATTTTCACACATACATAGACACATACCAACCAGGCTAAAATACCTACACAAAATGCCTTATGGAATGGAAGCGAATCTTGGCATGTGATGCTATAAAGCGATTAAATCTCAATTTTATATTAATTACAAATGAACCAACCAACCACATATAACTGATATCCTTCTTAAGAGCATTACAAACGTCTTTCACTGAGCATTAAAACATTTGAATTTTTCCACAAACTATAGTTATGCCATTTTGCACTTGACGTCGTCAACATCTTTGGCCAACGCCATAAGAGAATATCAAACCGCAATTTCACAACTAAACGGCTCTTTAAGCAAAAGTAACAACCACAAGCACCATCATACCCGGCGAGAAAGTAGCTAGGCTTGAAACATATCGACCGTGTTATATTGCATTCCTTTGGCTATAATAGCGCGCTAGCACAAACACATGAACAGCCAAGCACGCAAACATTTGCAAGAGTCACAACAGCCAGCCAGGCAATTCCTCTATGGTTTCCTTGAGTTTGGAAAATACGGAACGTATGGCTGGATGATGATGAAAATGCCCCCAGTATCCTTTTAAGTAATGCACCTATTTTTGTGTATATTTTTGTATGTGTCCTATTATTGTTATAATATTTGTTTATTTGTTGAAAAGGAGCTTGTGTTTTGTTTTGATGGAAAATTCGTGTTTTACCTAGCAAGAACCAAGTTATAAGAACCGTTACGATATTAACTTTTAATCGCAATTATTTTGGCATTTATTTCAGTTTGTAAATTTAAACTATCACTTGGTCAAATTTAAAAGAATAAACTTGACGAAAAATATACACAGTTGTTTTGGTTATATGGAAGTGCCCGATAACTCTCGAACGGATCAACCGATTTGATACAAAATTTTGCATTTGTAATATTTTGTGAAAACTTAGGTTAAGTTTTAAGATGGGACATATCGGTACACTTCTCACGGTAACGCGGTTTTGTCGTTGGCTGGGCTAAGTTCAGTCGTGTCCAGGGTCGCCATATGGACCCACTAAACCTTAGGGAACGATGAGTAATCACCCTTTCCTGGGGGTTACATCGGGTATTTGTTGATGTAAAACTAATTTATAATGTACTGATGTTTAAATACGATTAGATGTGATTGAATAGCCAAAGGTAGATTGGATAATTGACGCTGGGGGGTATGCAACACTGATTGTGTATTGGTGGTACGAGAGAAGTGGCTGATGGCGTGATCGGTGCTCAATGATTCGTTGTTTGGTTCGGATGTCGGCGATTTGTTGACGCGCGGGAACTCAATGACTTGGTGCTCGGATACGCAGATGCTTTGAAACTGGATTATTCGCTGTTTAGTAGTAGACGATTTAAAAATGGACAGCTCGGTGATTTGTTGCTGGGTAGTAAACGATTTGATGATGATCGAGTAGTAGACGAATTGAAGATGATCGATGATTTCTTGCTCAGTATGAATGGGAATGCTATTCTTCGTTGTTTGGTTGAATGGATACCCAATACTCGTGCCGTGGGTATTCGGCCAGTCGGCCGAGATAGTTCGAGCACTCCCTGACTCGGTGTTCGTATTGGTTGTTCGGTCACTCAATGATTGGTGTTCGTATAGCAGATGTGCGGCCACTCGGTGTTTCAGAGTACGGACTGGTCGTTCGGGTATTCGGCGAGTATAGTCTACGCCTATTGTCCAGTGAATATATCCGACATACGAGTCCTAACATCCATGATTTTGGCATGGTCCTAAATACTATAATGACGGCAGCTACTCCTGCTTTGACAAACTTGTCTGAATACCTCTTGAAATCGAAGTAACTAGCCCTATCATAACTAAATTTGTTATGATAATTCATGATACACACATGTACGTCAGTTTCTAGGGTTAATTTAGTCAATTTTGTCAGAGCAGGAGTAGTTGCGGTCATTATAGTATTAAGGACCATGCCAAAATCATGGATGTAAGGAATCGTATGTTAGACATAATAACTGGACAATAGCCGTAGACTTTCCCCGCATTTTCAGATACAATATCGGGAACCTATGACTTATCCTGATGACGTTATTTTAGTTTATAGTAATAAAATACGTAATTTTTCAAAGTCCGATCTGTGTTATCAATATTTTTACTATATGGTAATATTCAAAAATGTTTTACAATCGTTGAAGTTGAGGTTCACCATTTAATAAGTCGCGAACTGTCAATATATTTTATATAATTGAATATATTTATATTAATTGAAGTGTTTTAGTCGCATAGTCTCATAATATAGACCATAATAAATAAATTACGTGGAAGCTGTGTTGATGGTAATATAAAACCAGTTAGGAAAGGATCAAAGTCGGGCAGGGCCGACTATATGATACCCTACACCACTGTGAATAGATAAAATATAAATCGGAGCTATATCCAGATCTTAACAGATTTCGATATAATTTGGCACAATTATTTCCAGACCGAATTCAGTCATACATTCCTAATTTCATCGAAATCGGAACTATATAGCGTGTTTGGTACAGAAAATACGTGAAATCGGCCGAAAATATATACGGAAGCTATATCCAAATCTGAACCCATTTCGATATTATTTGGGACACTTATTTCTAGACCGAATTCAGTCAAACACTCCAAATTTCATCAAAATCGGACGTATATAGCGTGTTTGATGCAGCAAATACGTGAAATCGGGCGAAAATATATATGGGAGCTATATCCAAATCAGAACCGATTTCGATATAAGTTGGCACAGTTATTTCTAGACCAAATTCAGTCACACATTCCAAATTTCATCGAATTCGGACATATATAGCGTATGTGGTACAAAAGATACGTGAAATCGGCCGAAAACATATATGGGAGCTATATCCAAATCTGAACCGATTTCGATATAATTTGGCACACTTATTTGTAGACCGAATTCAGTCACACAAGCAAAATGTTATCAAAATTGGACGTATATAGCGTGTTTGGTGCATCAAATACGCCAAATCGGGCGAAAATATATATGAGAGCTATATCCAAATCTGAACTGATTTTCACCAAAAGCAATAGCGTTCTTCCTATTGCTAAAAAAATTGTTGTCCCCAATTTTCAGCTGAATCGGACTAAAAATGCGACCTCTAGGCTGCGAACAAAAATACATGGAGAGACAGACGGACGGACATGCATAAACCGACTCAGAAAGTGATTCTATGTATATCCCTCAAAGGAACTATATGTCTATCTCGCTTCCTTTTGCACGTTACATACAAATGCACAAAGACATAATACCCCTTACCATGTGGTAAGTGGTGTAGGGTATAAAAATGGGTAAAAATGTGTTGAAGTTAGCATGTTTTTTTGTGTTTTTTCTTGATTTCTGGTCAAACCAGGGAAAATTCAGACCTGAGCTCAAAGAAAGAATTGAAGAATACACCTTGAGCAACATGGTTCTAATGTATGACTTCTCGATATATACAGTGCATCCCCCTGTTACCAGATAATGACCCTACTTATTTTTTGCATTGTAGAACTCGTGATTCCACGTCGTTTGATATATATCTCATGAGTGAGCTCCGTACAGCTCCCTAGTAATAGGAGTCCAAAGTAGAATTTTTGGTGCGTAAATTTTCTTTAAAAACCTATTTTTTGGCTTCAAAATTTACAACTGTGACTCAGGTACCCTTGAACCCCACTTGATTTTAGTTTTTTTTCCGCGCCGGATTTAATGAGCCCTACTGCGATCGAATCCATCCACTAAAACCGCTGATATAGATACCCTGAAAATAGGAAAATAAGCAAAATTTTATTTTGATTAATCCGCATACTAAACCGCGATTTCCCTTTAAATTTTTTACATAAATGAAATCCTTTATACGCGATTATAAAATTTGTCAAAAAGGTGTGTCATAAATTACAGAGCTTCGGGAGTAGTATTCGTATTTAACCAAAAATAGAATCAGGTAGCACATCCGCGGTTCTTGGCGAATATGTATAAAATTTGTCTTATTGACGTATTTTTAAAAGGGGGTCACTGAAATCGGATGCGCCTTATAATCATATGAACATCGCGTTATTTTTACCCACATGAAGCATTTTGGTGTAGTAAGATGCAACTGATGGCACACTTTGGTCGCTGAATGAAACATGGAATTTTGCAAACACATTGACAGAGAAGCACTCGCTCTATGCGAAAAGCACATGCGCCTATACTGATTTAAAATATTTCGCGCGTTATACGGTTTTTAACTTTTATGTTTTTTCTTTGATTGTAATATCAATATCACTCTTTATTTCCTAATTCTATTGCTTATCACACTAAGCAAATATACATTCACGATGATAAACTATTTTCCTTGAAGAGGTTTTAGCAAAATAATTCAGGTTTTGTTTGGAAATTTAGCGAAATAGTAGAATAATTCCCAAAAAATGTTCTCAAATTTTTCGTATTAAACCAAAAAATGTATTCTTGAAATAATGTTCCAACAAAAAACTTTTGTCTTTTGTTGTAGCTGCAATATGCAATTTAAAATCCTAATCTATAAAATTTTGGTCTCACATTTTTCTGGACATTGTCTAGATTCTGAACGTATTTTTAATTTATTTTTTTTAGAGATTTTTATGGACTCTGAGTTAGAATAAATAAAATTTACTCCAAGATTCCTTCATCATTTTTTGATTTTCCGCGAAAATGAAAATAAATTTAGCAAATATTTAGGCGTCTACGGATAGATATTAAATGTTGTTACCGATTTATATATACATTTTGGTATTACAACACAAAGGGAATTTTTAAATATTTGTTCTTTATAAGGGAATAAAACCCCCCATAACTTTTGGGCGCAGCATCCAATTTTGTGAACGCGAACAGATTTGAAACCACGATTTTTTCTTAACCCATGTACCAAAAATCGTGAATGTGCTTGTAAAAAAATTTTTTAATTTTTTTTCGATGGAATTGTAAAGGAAATTTGAAATTTACCATATATATTCACCATAGATATTTCAAAAACAGTTTGGATAGAGCACACATAATCTTCTAAAAGAATTTATTATGAAAAACATCAATAAAATATATATTGTGACCACAGATAACGAAAATGTGAATAAAAACGGTAGAATATGGTCCTAAATCATATATAAAGAGCGAAAGCTTCTGGAGATGTTAAATATTATAGCTACAAATTTATTTTGTTCAGAGACTAATAATGAAATTTGATTTGAAACATTTCTTCTTTTGACACAATCTCCAAAAAGTGAAATATTTTAGGAGATTTTGACTCAGTAGGGAATAAATTTTAATTAAGAGTCTAAGAGTTTAAAAAATAATTTCTACCTATAATATCTAATTTTGTAACGTCATTTTCTTAACAAAGTATTTTATTTAGATATCTAGATTGGTCTGGTACTTACAGTGAAATTTTGTGTAAAATATTTTTTCTTTTAACACCTTTCGTCTAAAACTAAATTTCATGTTACTTTCATGCGTCAACTCGAAAAAAGAACAAAACAAATTTATTCAAAAAATATTTGGGTGTTTTCTTGGCTAATTTGATGTATATATTTTCTTGATATAAATTGTAAATACATATTTCATTTATTCGGCGACTTATATTGAAATTTAATGGAGAACATTTTTGTCTTTGACGTCTTCTATCTGGAATGACGTTTTGTGGGACAAAACTTAATGAACTCAGATAAAGTACAACATTAACCCTAAAACGTGATTTTACTTTTGGCAGATTCCTGGCGTTTAGGTACGATTTAGAGTTTTGGTGTATTCAGGGGCCTATAGTTAAATTGTACGACAAATAATTTTGTAGAATATTTTGATCTGATACGATCACATTTTAAAGGAGTTTTTAAACGTTTAGTGACTCGCATGAGGGTTAATTTTTTTCATGAACAGATACCCCGCATTGTTGTCAGTAATATAGCAAAAGACACTTTATAACTAAAATGCAAGGATTCCAAGGAATCTGATGTCGAATATTTCAAAACCTGTAGAAATGGGCGGAACTTTTCACGCCTATTTAGGTTACTTCCCGACGTAAACTTTCAAAACGCCGATACACGTGTCTTCTTTTTTTCGGTCTTCTTTCATAATCTGTGCAGGGTTTCTTGTAATTTTAAGAAAAGTTAAATTTTGTTGTACAGTGTTATCTTATGATGCAAAAATAGACTTGTGGAAACAAAACCAGTCCCCAAAACAACATAAAATCCAACCAATTAAGCGAATTAAAAAAATCAAAATTTTTGTCTGAAAATTGGTAAAATTTGTAATAAAGATCTTATAACATCTTCCTGGAAGACACGTACCGTCAACGTAAGACAAATTTGGAAGAAGATTTCTTCATCTTGCCACTGATACCAATTATGTTATCGTACGTGGTCAGATAACAGAGATATACGCTAATATATCCATAGAAACTTTATTCTTGGGCAGCTTTAGTCAGCAACCATTTATAGTCTGGCACTGGATGGCAGCTGATTTTAATACTGAATAATCTTAAACCTATGACCTACTTTGGAAAATTATTCCCGAGCTGGGCACTGGTGGGCATCATGACTAAAACCTTAGCTCAAATTTAAATATATGATCGAATTGGTATTACAAAATACACTAAGAAAATATGCAGCTAACTAGAATTCCACAAACGCTAATACACTATTTTAATGAAAATTAAGCTATTACCTCCTCCTTGAAAATCCACTATAATATTTTGCTATACCTATTAGTTTTGCAATATTTTGAATATATTTACTTGCACTTAAAATATAGGTTGTACTCACAATCAAAAATATTAGTCAAATGTTCCGACTTTTGATGTTTTACCAAATTTTTGACATTCATTTTTATACCCTACACCACTATGTGGTAAGGGGTATTATGTGTTAGTGCATTTGTATGTAACATACAAAAGGAAGCGAGATAGACCCATAGTTCCTTCTAGGGATATACATAGAATCACTTTCTGAGTCGATTTATGCATGTCCGTCCGTCCGTCCGTCCGTTCGCAACATATAGGTCGCATTTGTTGACCGATTTCGCTGAAAAATGGGGAATACCATTTTTTTAGCCGTCGGAAGATCAAGTTCGAAGATGGGATATATCGGTCCACGTTTTGGTATAGCCCCCATATAACGGTACCCCCCGATTTACGGTATTTTGACGTTTTCAGCTACATTTTCAGACCGATTTGGCTATAATTTGACATTTAAAGTTCTTAAGTGTCAATAAACATATATAACAAAACTTGTGGACATAGGTCCACGTTTTGGTATAGCCCCCATATAACGGTACCCCCCCCGCGGTATTTTGACGTTTTTAGCTACATTTTCAGAACGATTTAGCTATAACTTGACATTTAGGGTTCCTAAGCATCAATTAACTTATATAACAAAAGTTGTGGACATAGGTCCACGTTTTGGTATAGCCCCCATATAACGGTACCCCCCAATTTACGGTATTTTGACGTTTTTAGCTACATTTTCAGATCGATGTAGCTATAATTTACCATTTAGGGTTCTTAAGTGTCAATAGACTTATATAACAAAAGTTGTGGACATAGGTCCACGTTTTGGTATAGCCCCCATATAACGGTACCCTCCGATTTGCGGTATTTTGACGTTTTTAGCTACATTTTCAGACCGATGTAGCTTTAATTTGACATTTAGGGTTCTAAAATGTCAATAAACTTATATAACAAAAGTTGTGGACATAGGTCCACGTTTCGGTATAGCCCCCATATAACGGTACCCCCCGATTTACGGTATTTTGACAGTTTTAGCTACATTTTCAGACCGATTTAAAGTTCTTAAATGTCAATAAACTTATATGACAAAACTTGTGGACATAGGTCCACGTTTTGGTATAGCCCCCATATAACGGTTCATTTAAGTTCATATTTTCGTATAGTCCAGATACCTCCGAACTAGCTGTTAATGACATTTGAAGTTCCCACGTTATGTACCGATTTTCGATATTTTGAAGATTCTAGCTAAATTTTTTAACCGAATTAGGAGTTATTTGACATTAAAGGCTCCCATCAAAAGCTGTCAACATAGGACCATGTTTTATTATAACTTCTATATAACAGTACCTCCCAATTTCTAGCCCACCAAAAATTGTCAACATACATAGTTAGATATAGGCACCATAAAAAAGGGCCTCCCGAATGAAGCATAAATGTACATAAACATTATCTGACATTTTAACGTACCCACTTAAAGTTGGGAACAGGAATGAAAAGTAATTATTCCATTTTAGTTCAGAATATTTTATGGTGGAGGGTATGAAAAGTTCGGCCCGGCCGAACTTAATGCTTTTTTACTTGTTTTATTTTTGGTCATCCACTGTGCACAGGCAAAAATATTTTTGAAAAAAAGAATCTCGCGATTTTTTACAAAATAGTTTCAATATTTAAAAAATAGGAAGTTTTTATACTATTTAAACGAAAAGAGTCGCAAGCGAAAGTGTTTAAAACAAATTGACTTAAACTTTACCCAACGGCTACTGACAAATTCGAACATAATAATTTTGTTTAAATAATTTTATGAAATCTGAGGATTTTGTGGATACTTCGAAAATGTTTGGCACTTAATCGTTCTGAAAAACCAGTTCCGCTCAAATTCTAATTTCTGCTCCAAAATTTATAACGGTTCTTTGACAGATCAATGGAAGAAAACTGTAAATTTCGAAATTAAACTGTAGTATTACTTAATTTATTATTTAAGATAATTTGTGTTATTCAAATGTACATATATTTATATATAATTTATATCTATCTATAATTTACCCCCAGTTTTTATAAAAATTATTTTTCTTCTCACACGAATTGTCAAATTTTGTAGATCGATTTACTCGCCTAAGCGCAAATGTAGAGTGCTGATTTTTATATGAGGAATTCTTTACTAGATATGAAACGCGTCTACGAAAAATTAGGTCTGTATGTCATCTGGGGACAGAGCTATAGATGGCTAAAATATTACGAATACAGACGAACGAACAAATATTAGTTACAAAAACTGGGGGTAACCCCCCCAACAACAACATTTTGTCATTCTGTCATGTTACAAAAGCTGTAAAGACCCTTCCGCCACAAACTAAAATGGATTTTAAATGGAGTCCTGGATTTGGTCCAGTCTTTGCACCTAGTAAATGTTCTTGCAAACTTATATCAAACTCGAAGACGTATTATGTAGATCCACTTCTTTCGGTACCTCCCACAAAAAATGTTAAAAAAAATTAGGCTTAAAAACAGGTTGGTTGAGAACTGTTTGGGAGAACTTTATGAGTGATAGTTCTCGCAGTAGTCATTACAGTAAATTGACTCATACTGGGTTTGCTTAATTTCATTATTTTGCAGGATGAAGGTATATCTCTGCCGACAAAATCCACTGATACTTTTTTACTTGTTTGTATTAATTTTACCCTTACGACTAAAAAAGTCAATCACTCCAATTTGCGAAATAAACGCCTAAATCCCCTTTATTCCTCCTTTATGTCTCGAATTTCGTAAAGTTTACCACATAATTTTTTGCTCATTGAAAAATCGATTTGCCAAGACACTCGAAACTTATTAAACCAAGTTTCTTCTTTTTGCGGCATTATTTATTTGTTCAGAGTAAATACTTGGGAGAGAAACTCTATTTTGGTGTGTCAATGATAGTCTGGCTGGGGTTTCCGAGTTCCAATGCAATTTCATAATAACAATAGTGGAGCAAAATGTTGGACATAATGCAGACAGATACGATTCGTTTTTAATTTATTGACAACGCACCAAATTAAATTGTAAAATATTGTTAAAATGTTGTGTTGCTGCATTGCAACTCGATTTTTAATTGGTTGGGGCACATAGACACAATTACTAAAATCGAGTTGGTATAATAAAATATTAGATATTTAGAAGGCAATATAGCTTAAATTTTAAATCGCAATTTTCAAAATTCCCATATTATAACAAAAAAGAAAAAAACTTTTATGAAAAGTAGTCAGTCCTGGGCATGATACAATAAGAAGGTAGCAGCAACTGCCGTTTTTGGTAAAATAAGATGTCAAAATTTGACATAAATTCAATGCAATTGACACATTATGTTACCATCAGCTGGGCTTCAGCTGGGCTGATAATGCTACCTTCTTATTGTATCATGGTCCTAGGGCTCAATTCTGTTTCTATTAAAATGTGAAATGAAAACTTTTATAAAGGAAAAAACTGTCAAATGAAAATAATTATAAAGGAAATATTTTTCATTTAAAATTTTCATAGAACAAGAATCCAGCCCCTGTTATAAAATAACCATAAAACTGCCAATAAATACTTATGTGTTGCCTAAAATGAACTAACAATTTACGACAATACAAATACATTGAAGGCAATTGACATATAATAGCCTAGAAAACAGTCTATGTGTGTGTGTGTGATTTGCATTGACTATAACTAAATTGACATAAGATCTAATTGCACTGAAATTATACGAAATGCAAAGCCACAATTGCTTGTTTTGTGAAAACAAAACTCTACAATGATTGCCTAAAACTTCGGTGGTTAACGTTTAACACAAATGGCTGCACATGGTTGGTTGTTCGTTTGACCGTTCCGTCGGTCATCATTACAGGCAGCAAGCAGCAGCAACAATGAACGCATTAACAACAGCAATAACAAGCCCATACATACAACTACATAGACAAATGGATAATATCCCACCACCCAGCAGCAAAATGCAAATTTGAAGTTAAATGGGAAAAATTGAACAACAATATTAGCAAATCGTCTCATTGTCTATCTGCATACGTACCCACCTACCTACCTCTCTGGTGCATGTTTTAGTCACTTGACGTTTTGTTTTTAGATTGTTATTACCATTACCAAAACCAGTATCCTTAACTTTTTTAGATTTTGTCTGGTTGGGCATACACAAAAACATCTACACTCTCACCCAGCAGACACTTTCTCTGTTCGAACAATGGTTTGGTCATTGGCGGCGGCAGCTTTGCAAAAACCACAAAATGGCAACAAACTCCTCGCCAGCAATGAATGTTAAATACAAACATAACTGCTCCATACTCCACTGCCCCACAAAACTGGGCTATTTACTTACTTTACATGTGATATGACACTTGTGTATGTATGTATGTTGTGTACACATGTACATTGGATGTGCAATTGTAAATATTTATGTATGTAGTTGTGAATACCTTCCAAAGTGATTTTTAGTTTTCGTTAACAGATGAACCTCTAAGAACCTAGGGTGCGAAAGTTTTTTTTTCCTAAAAACCAGTTATAGCCAATATTAAATGTGGCGATTGGTGACGAGTTCATATTTTTAACCGACAAGACATATCAAGCTTTTTGTAGAAAATTAAGTTGAAACCGAGGTATGGGGTAATGTAACTCGCGATCAGTTTTACTATACCATAACTTTTGACCGCATTTCGGTAAAATAAACTGTTTTAGCCCGATTCACCGAGGGGTTTCTTAAAATAATAATTTGAGCGGAAGCTGTGGTCGTACAAATGTAAAAAAATCGGAAAAAATCGTTGAATTAAACGAGTTTCATTATGTTATTTTCCAATTAGTGGTTTTACAACACAATGTAGAGCTTAATGCTCAAAGGAGAAGTTAAAGAGTACACTTCAGAGTTGAAGTTTCTAATGTATGATTTTTTAATATATCCACTGTATCTACCTCAAACGGAAGCTGACATTTTGAATCCTGAAAAATGGGGTTTTTTGAATTTTTGCTCTAATCGGGACGCGCAGCTGGATTTCCCTAAAAGCTAATTATTTGATTGTAGTACTCGCGATTTCGCATTTTTTAGTGTATAACATGAGGGTGTAGCCCTCACAGGATCACAGTAATCTGTGCCCAAACACGAAATTTTTGTGCGTAAATTTTTCTCAAAAACCTATTTTTTGGTTTAAAATTTACAAACGTCATTCGATTTCCGTGGAAACCCGCGTAAATTTAGTTTTTTTACGTTCTGAATCTAACAAGCCACGACGCATAAAAATCCACCCACTAGATCGGCGGATATGATACCCCTCAAATTTCGAAAATTTGCAAAAAATTATTTTGAAAATATCGCATATTAAAACTCATTTTGGATGTGTCAGTTCTACTTAAATAAATAGATCGATACGCGTGTTTATACTGCGCGAAAACAGATATTTCAAAACTATCGCTAATCCAGAGACATAATAGATTTTTTCTAAAAATTAAATGCAATGCTACATCCACGGTTCTTGATGGATCGCATTGAAACGGCATAGAATGATGTATTTTTTAATGGTGATTATTGAAATCGGATGCGCATAAAATGTAAATGAACTTCGCGCAAGTTATGACCATTTTACTGTATTTTGCACCCTAATATGCAGCAGATGCTACATCGTGGCCGCCAAATAGAATTTGACAAACTATACATCAAATAAGAGGGATTGATTCACTGTGTTGGAAAATCGGATGCACATCATGTCATTTTCATAATTACGCGGTTTATATGCGTCTCAAATGTTATAATATTCAATATAAAATTATTTTAACGTTATGCCACAATTGGAATTCCTTGTGCTTTAATATAAGGTTCTAATAATATTATCCAATAGGAAAACTATAAGCGAAAAATTTGTTACAACGGAATATCATTATTAATGCGTGAAATTTTCACGAAAATGCCGAAGAACTCAAACATTTTTTTTTCCAACTTTTCCTATAAAACCATAAAAAAATAAAATTAGAATAATATGATTTTAATTTTTTCCTAATATTTTCTTCGTATTTTTGCAAATAACATGAATACTATAGCTCCAACCTTCACAACTAAGGTTACATTTTATTCCTCAAAATGTCTGGATGCTGTTATAATTTTTTTTATATATTTTTCGTAAGTATTAGCTCTATTGTTTCAAAAATATGTTTGTAAATACGTGAAATTATTTAACAAATTTGATTTTTCGCGAATACATTGAGACTTTGCGATTATTTTTTGCATCATCGCAACGGTTACGAATTCAGTTAACGATAATAGGATATAACAACTAACTATATTAAGCCGCAATTTTTTAGAATTTTTTCTAATTATCATAATAAAAACGGTCATATCTTTTGCGCGCAACGATCAAAATTAGTAACGAAAACAGATTTGGAATGCAGATTTTTTTTCTTAATCTATGTACAAAAAATCATTGATGTAGTATCAAATTTTTTTTTTGGATTTTTTTGAAATGGAAAAGACAATTTTAGACATTTTTCCTGATATACGCTTTAAATATAGAAACTTATTAAAAGGAACTGAACTTCAAAGACAATTTCATCATATTTCGTTTTAACACACTGAACTAGTTCCACAGGCTGAAGGTAGTCCTTGAACTAAGTGCTATTTTTCTTGTTACTGCACACTTTGTTTTGCCCAAATTTTACAGTTATTCCCCATTAACAAATTTCAATTTTGCTTCCAAGCTACTCTGAATCATTAACGCCAAAAAAATGAATATCATTAACGAATAACACGAGTATAACTCTAATCATTACAACCTTTATAACCAGTTTATAGCATTATTCAAAATAGCAGGTACTACGTCACACTGTCATAAGTTCAAAAGAGTTGAACATGCTATTGTTTTTTGTTTTGCCCAAAACTAAAATTTCAATAAATATTCGATTATCAGAAAGACATAAATATTTTACAAATGAAAACGAAGAAGATATTGTCTACATTTATCCAAAAGCTTTCAGCGGAACTTAATTAACTTAAAGATTCACTTTCAAGGGCAGCAACATTTACAGCTGACAACTGCTAAAGTAGCGGTTATTGAAATTAGTATAATTCTAAAATTTTCAGTCGTCTGGCGGTTATTAGACGTGATTGTTTAATTTTTGATTTTGCTTGCTCCCCACAAATGGAATTAAATCTTGGAATAATAGAAAAATTAAAATTTCTCGGAAAGTAAATTGACATGGTGGAGATTTTTAGATTTGTTGTCAAAATAAAAAATAATTAAATAAAAAAATAAAAAAAAAAAATAAACAAACCCTCCTTCCTCATTACAGATTTGTGAAACATCATCTTGAACAATATCAATTGGCCACAAAAGAATTTGAAACTGTCCAGACATCATATGGCCAAGTAAAAGGCTGTAAATTTAACAATGTGTATCGTGAACATGGCCAATATTATTCGTTTGAGGGTATACCATTCGCAAAACCACCACTGGGAGAATTGAGATTTCGTGCACCCCAACCACCGGAACCATGGCAAGGTATTCTCGATTGTACAAAGTGTCGCTCAAAGCCTGTGCAACATGACTATGTGACGAAACGCATAGAGGGATCCGAAGATTGTTTGTATTTAAATGTATACACGAAAAAGGTGAGAATATGCAAGAAATAGAATAAGGGAACATACAAGACCTATAGAAGGTCGGCCATTCAGAGTTCTGTTAACAACTTTTTACAACAAACATAAGAGATTTCATATTATTGTGATCTGAGGTTCTTTGTATTTTAAATCACAATAATGTTTTTGACAACAAACATAACAATCAGGTGGGCTTAGTGTCAAACTGTGGGAGTATACTAGAAAATCGGGCGGTGCTAGCGGGCAATTAAATAATTTACTTAGCCATTAAACGGCTTACTTAGGCAAAATATATGATAAGAGCTGATAAAAACTCCTGCAGAGCGTATTTATTATGCGATTGATAAACAAATGTGGAATATCGGTTCAGCAGTGGAATTCTGTAACTCATTTTTCGAATAACCTACAAAAATCAGTAAAATTGAAATGCTTATAATTTCGGTATTAACCAAATTTGTCGGTAAGTTAAAAACCAAAAAGTTGTCGCTATAGCAACAGTGTTGTCAACATTTATTGCCACTTTTCATACCCTCAGCATTTATGCTAACGAGGGTATATGGTAAATTTCAAATTTCTTTTGCAATTCCATTGGAAGAAATTTTAAAAATTTTTTTGCGAGCACATCCGCAATTTTTGGAATATAGATTAAGAAAAAAGTCATGGTTTCAAATCTGTTCGCGTTCACAAAATTGGATGCTGCGCTCCAAAGTTATGGGGGGTTTTATTCCCTTATAAAGAACTTATATTTAAAAATTCCATTTTTGTTGTAATAAGAAGATGTAATATATAAAGCGTTAACAGCATTTAATATCTATCCGTAGATGCCTAAATATTTACTAAATGTATTTCTATTTTCGCTGAAAATCAAAAAATACTGAAAAAATCTTGGAGTAAATTTAATTTATTCTAATTTAGAGTCCAAATAAAACTCGAAAAAATAAATTAAAAATACGTACAGATCCTTGACAACGCGTAGAAAAATACTCGTATGATGCCAAAATTTTAACGATAGGATTTATTGCTGCCATATCACAGCAACAACAAAAGACGAAAACTTATTGTTGGAATATTATTTCAAAAGTATATTTTTTTGTTTAATACGAAAAATAGAAAAAACATTTTTGGGAGTTATTCTACTATTTCGCTAAATTTCGATACAATGACTGACGGACTTCGCTATTACTTCTTCAGGGAAAATGCGATGACAAACCCGAAAGTGTATTTGCTTACTTTGATAAACAATAGGATTATGAAACAGAAAGAAATATTGAAATTACAACCAAAGAAAAAACATAAAAGTTAAAAAGCGTATAATTCGCGAATTCGTTAAAATCAGTTAAGGCGCATGCGCTTTTCAGATACAGCGAGTGCATCTCTATCAATATGTAGCGATTTTTCCACTTTTCATTCAGCTGCGAAAATGTGCCGTCAGCTGCATCTTACTGTTCAAAAAACCTTTATGTGGGTAAAAATTGCGAGATGTACATAAGATTATAAGGCGCATCCGATTTCAGTGACCGCCTATAAAAAATACGTCATTATAACAAATTTTAAACAAATTGGTCAAGAACCGCGGATGTGCTACCAAATTCTATTTTATACGAAATACGAATATTACTCCAGAATCTCGGTAATTTATGCCACACGGTTTTGGAAAATAATATAATCGCGTATAAAGGATTCCGTTTATGTAAAAATAACCAAAGAAAATCGCGGTTCAATGCGCGGAATCGTCAAAATATAATTTTGCAGAATTTCCTAGTTTCAAGGTATCTATAACCGCCGTGTTAGTGGATGGATTTGAAAGCGGAAGGGCTCATTAGATCCGGCGCGTAAAGAAACTAAAATCACGCGGGGTTCAAGGGTACCTGAGTCACAGTTGTAAATTTTGAAGCCAAAAAATAGGTTTTTAAAAAAAATTTACGCACCAAAATTTCGACTTCGGACTCCTATTAATAGGAAGCTGTATGAACCACACTCATGAGATATACATCAAACGACGTGGAATCACGAGTTCTACAATCGAATAAATAGTTTGGGTAATTATCTGGTTGCGCCCCCCTATTACAAGAAAAATTCAAAAAACCCAAATTTCAAAACTTGATTTTTCAAAATAGTCTGGCTTAATCCCTTTTGTTGTTTTAATATTTAAAACAACAAGTTTATTAGTGGAGAAGGTTTGGCATTGTTCGCCAAGGGGTAAGGCAAGGAAGAGTAGTTTCGATCCACGCCACTGGATCTCATCAGTTCCCTTTGTTCTTGTTTGTGGATATTCTCCACCGAAGTTATTTTTCAATAACTTCTTCAACAAGAAACTTTTTATACCCAAACATCAATCGTCAGCTCGAAGTATAAACGTAAACAAAGAAAAACCTTCAATGAGAAGTTTTTCTTTGGTAACCTAACACAACTCCGACGAAAGTGTTTACGAAACAAAGCAAACCTTCTTCCACTCGTATGTGTCGTTGATTTTTCAACAAATGCACATACCCAAATGCTGTTTGGTAGCTTATATACCAACAACACACAAAACCGTGCCAGTGTTTCTCAAATAGAACATTGGTGGCGTTTATTTAATTGGGATAGCTGTTACAATTTTGATTTTTCAAAATAGTCTGGCTTAATCCCTTTTGTTGTTTTAATATTTAAAACAACAAGTTTATTAGTGGAGAAGGTTTGGCATTGTTCGCCAAGGGGTAAGGCTTGTTGTTTTAAATATTAAAACAACAAAAGGGATTAAGCCAGACTATTTTGAAAAATCAAAATTGTAACAGCTATCCCAATTAAATAAACGCCACCAATGTTCTATTTGAGAAACACTGGCACGGTTTTGTGTGTTGTTGGTATATAAGCTACCAAACAGCATTTGGGTATGTGCATTTGTTGAAAAATCAACGACACATACGAGTGGAAGAAGGTTTGCTTTGTTTCGTAAACACTTTCGTCGGAGTTGTGTTAGGTTACCAAAGAAAAACTTCTCATTGAAGGTTTTTCTTTGTTTACGTTTATACTTCGAGCTGACGATTGATGTTTGGGTATAAAAAGTTTCTTGTTGAAGAAGTTATTGAAAAATAACTTCGGTGGAGAATATCCACAAACAAGAACAAAGGGAACTGATGAGATCCAGTGGCGTGGATCGAAACTAGTCTTCCTTGCCTTACCCCTTGGCGAACAATGCCAAACCTTCTCCACTAATAAACTTGTTGTTTTAAATATTAAAACAACAAAAGGGATTAAGCCAGACTATTTTGAAAAATCAAAATTGTAACAGCTATCCCAATTAAATAAACGCCACCAATGTTCTATTTGAGAAATTTCAAAACTTCAAAATGTCAGCATCGATTTTAGGGGGATGCAGTGTATATATCGAAAAGTCATACATTAGTACCATGTTGCCCAAGGGGTATTCTTCAATTCTTTCATTGAGCTCAGGTCTGAATTTTCCGTGGTTTGACCAGAAATCAAGAAAGAATACAAAAAAGTGTAAACTTCAACACATTTTTACCCATTTTTTAATGTTACAGCTTCCACATAAATTATTTGTTATGGTTCATTTTATGCGACCCCGGCTAAAACACTTCAATTAATATAAATATATTCATATTGCATAAAATATATTGACAGTTCGCGACTTATTAAATGGTGAATCTCAACTTCAACGATTGTAAAACATTTTTGAATATTACCATATACACTTTCATACGGGCAAAATGTGGCTCATCGAAATAATGGTTTTAGACCCAAGGTATGTTTGGACGAAATGTGTTTCAGACAATTTGGAGTCGATTGGGCAATGTCCGTCTGTCTGGCTGGCTGGAGCGCACGATAACTCTCGAACGGATAAACCGATTCGGTACAAATTTTGGCTTTCGTAATATTTTACCCAAACTTAGTTTAAGTTCGAAGATGGGCTATATCGGTTCACTCCTTCAGGTACCTCCCCCACAAAAGTTCAAAAATGTTCGGACAAATTGTTCGTACGGTAACTCTTGAAGGGAGTGGCCGAATTGGTCTATACTTTACACATCCTAATATATCTACCAAATATAGGTCAGGTTCAAATATGGACTATATTTGTCCAACCCATCCGGTACCTCCCTCACAAATTTTCGGTTAAGTTCACTTTAAGACCTGATATCGAATCACTTTGATTTTTGATCGTCACGAAATTTGGTCCAGTAAGTGATTTTTGGAAGGGGAACTACTGACCTTTCCACTGATGTCAATTATGTTGACGTAGGTGGTCAGATGGCAGAGAGAATGTGTAAAGGGGTCTCATAGTGCGTAGTGTATTAAAACAAGTAAAAAAGTATCAGTCGGCTTTGCCGACAGAGATATACCCTCAGCCTGTGTATATTGAAACAATTTTTTTCCAAAAAACGCATGTATTTAGAGAGTTTTAAAAATTTTGGGCGTTTGAACTGACAAAAATGTTGATTAGGATTTAATATCAAAAGTTTTGCGGAGGAGATACTAAAAATAATGGATCTCCAGCCACTACATATGGTACCATAGGGGTTTTTTAGAACTTCAGGGATGTTTACTCAGGAAGTATGAACTTGACCCTGAAACAACTTTTACCATCGCAATTGAGGCAGCAATGCAAGTTGCTTCAACACAAATCAAAGTGATTCGAAAGCAGGTCTTAAAGTGAACATGTATCCGAAATTTTGAGTGGGAGGTACCGGATGGAGTGGACAAATATAGTCCATATTTGAACCTGATCTATATCTGGTAGATATATTAGGATGTGTAAAGTATGGACCAATTAGGCCACTCTCTTCAAGAGTTATCGTACGCACAATTTTTCCGAACATTTTCGAACTTTTGTGGGGGAGGTACCGGAAGGAGTGGACCGATATAGCTCATCTTCGAACTAAAACTAAGTTTGGACAAAATATTACGAAAGCCAAAATTTGAACCGAATCGGTTCATCCCTTCGAGAGTTATCGTGCGCTCCAGCCAGCCAGACAGACAGACAGACGGACCGACATTGCTCAATCGACTCCAAATTGTCTGAAACACATTTCGTCCAAACATACTTGGGGTCTAAAACCATTATTTCGATGAGGCACATTTTGCCCGTATGAAAGTGTATATACCCTTCATAGCCTAAAGGCTGAAGGTATAATCACGAAAATGTCGTAGTTATAGTTCAATGCTAACAAAATTTTGCACAAGGTAAGAGTTTAGGTCAATGAAGATAGCATTTATTTTTGGATAATAATCGAATGGTGCTTTATATAGACAAAATTAACATTTGATCCCAGCCAGCATTTTTTGAAATTTTTAATCAAATTCGAGTCTTTTTTGATCCGACTGCACGATTAAAAAGCTGGAATATGAGTTCATTTTCTAATCATAAATGACTCCTTTGTCGGGAGGAAAACGTAACCTCAGGCGACTCTTCTAAACAAATCACAAATGAGTCTTCCTCTGCATTAGTTTCGAGTCATTTTTGCCCATTTTCTGATGGTATATAAAGTGTTTTTCGAGTCGCATTTTAATCATTTATTGGTGATTTGTTGATTAATTTGTGACTCTTTTTCGAGCCTTTTTTGAGACATGTTTATAATCGTTTACGAGTCTTTTGTGAGTCATTTATGAGTCTTTATCAGACAAAAAATTAAAAGAATTTTCTTTTTTATTCTTCATTGTTTTTTGTTTCTTTCCTTTGTTTTGTTTTCTTTTCTGCTTTGTTATGACTTTTAATTATCCCTTTAGTATACTGTCTCTTCATTCACTTTCTTCATTTCACTTGGCAAAACCTGTACATGTGTTTTCTTTGTCAATATTCATAATATTATACGTGATATTTATACCAAAGTTTTGTAGAAAGTGTATATGAGAATTATAAACAACCAACCCGTTATGTTTGGAAATAAACAAAACAATCAGTGTTTAATCACCTAGCTGTTCAAAATATGATCACAAGATACAAAATTCTAATCACTTTTCAAACACCTGCATGACCTTTTTTTGATAAAGCATTTTTCAATCTTCAGATGATCAAAATGTGACATAAAATGATCACATTTTAAACGCATCAATGATTTATTTGTGATTGCTACACAATTGCTGTTATATTTTAAATTGAACTCTTTTTAATCATTACAGGGAGTCGCTTTCGAGTCCCTTTCTGATCATACAAGCGACTTAATCAGTTTTTGATCAACAAAAGGACTCCAAAAAGACTCCGCAATGTGATTTTTGGAAAAACAATCTTCCAAATGCTGGCTGGGATATTTTACTTATTGCTTATTGTAATAATGCAGCGGTTTGATAACGGAACTGCTTCCTAATATAGAGGTGGGTGGGTTCCTTAGTTTTTTTTTTTTTTTTGTGTAAAAACCTACATTATTATTTCATGGTACAAAATATCGCTTTCATTATAAAGAAATTGTTCCTGTCATGGTGCAGAAACCTCGACAGGGAAATTCAACGCGTTTACATTGAAGGTAATCGGAATAATCTAGGTGATGCTGAGAGTCTTTAAATTTCCGTATAATTTTTGATTTTGGTCAAACATAATGTTATACCTCGAAATTTTGGTGCCTTAAGTCATGCTTCTAGTAAATATAACGCATTAATGATTGTTTTTGTTTGTCGACCTTTTTATTGTTAATAAAACAAGTGTTTTTGGAACTTGAGGTCTTTTTCGTTATATTTATTTCATTTTCCGATATTTTGAAATTCTATGAATTTCATATTCAGGGAAATGTTGTGTATTATTTTCAGGGAAATGTTTAGTATTTACACAACATTTCCCTGAAGATGAATGAAATTCATAGAATTTCGAAATATCGGAAAATGAAATAAATGTAGGATTTTATTAAAACACATGTAATAATGTTAGTGAATTATTTAAACATTGCTTTATTTATTATAAAATCCTAACAATTAGTTTTCGGAATTGATGTTCCTGCTTTGCTTGTTCAACAATGGAAATCATTCTAGCTGCCAAAAATTTATTTTACAAGAATGGACGAGACTACAAGTGGTTCAAATGCCGATTGCAAAGTGATTAAATTTGAGATTCACTCTATTTAGGTACAACTCATGAGAAGCCTCTAGTATCATATGATTAAATTAGTACTTTGCAGTTGCTTAAACTAGTAGTATTAAATATATTTCACAGTGTTGCATTTCGTCAGTTAAAGTTTAAATTTTAAGATCAATCACAATATTAAAAGATATTAATTCACAATGACAAATAAAAATACAAAAGCTTTAAAACTACTATTGAAATATAGAAGGCGGGTTTACATTTTATATTTGACATGTAGAGTTGTATTTTAATATGTTATACCACTACGTGTAGTACGTATTTTATACCCAGTTCCCACATAAATATAACGAAAAGGACCTCAACCTCGAAAAACTCTTGTTTTATAACATATTAAGATATATAAACTATAATGATTACGACTGTCACACATGGATATAACAACTCATTCAGAAAATTCTTAGTCCTGACTTTGGCAGAAATGTTCATTCAATTTCTTATTATGTATCATGGCCTACACCACAATGTGTTGAGGGCATTATGTTTGTTTTACCAAAAAAAAATCATGTAAGACCTCGGAATATTGGTTCTAGATACACATTTGGTGGTACCAATCTTCATATAATTTGTGTAAAATACAAAATTTAGCTCTTGGATCTTCTAGCAATGTACATAATGCTATGTATATATGACCGGACAGCAGCAACAAGTCGCAATCATGGAAAAGAAATTCCGCGGAGATATAGTGGTACCCTATCACATGGTCAGGCCCGTCCGTCTTCCATCCGACAAATTGTCATTATATGATGGTAAAGAAATTGTCGGAATCGCGACAGAGAAAATCCTATTTAGTCAAATGGACTATACATCAGTGTTAATCACCACTGGGCTGGCGAGCCGTGTCTGTGTGAACACACACAATCTAAATTGTGGTGGGTTTCAAAGCTTCTCTCACCACCGATTATCTTCTTTGTTTTAGCAATGAATTAACGCACACGATGTTTATCTAGAGAGGGATAGATAATCTCGTGTGTGTGCCCAACACAAACGCAGCGGTTGAATTTGTTGTTGCTGGTGAACACTGCTATACATACATCTTGTGTGAAACATTTCAAACTGTATGTTGTAGTTCTGTGGAACTAATTTATATGAAAGAGACCCCTCAAAGTAAAGTGTCTGGTCGATCTTTTATACAAATGATATCAACAATGTGGTCGATATGGTATAGAGTCGACATTTTTTTTATATCGATCACAATTGCCACTAATTAATTAATCACATATCATCTGAAATTTAATTTAAAGTACACGCAATTATTTATATGTTGCCTGTATCTTAACCTGAATGAGGATCCACTGTTTCTTGAAAAATTATCCTTGTTTAATAAAATTATTCTTATCGGCAAAAGTGGAGTAGGGTATCAGATAGTCGGCCCCGTTCGACTATAGTCTTTTGTTACTTGTTTTTATTTCTTTATGTCTGTTCCAGAACAGAAAGAATCTACTAAATTTTACTATTTCTATTTCAGGTTCTAAGACAGACATTTTGTGATAAATATTGAATCAAAATCACTAAAATGTAGAGACAAGTAGGATCACTTTCCAAAAATTGAAAACAATTTTATTTGTTTTTTTTTTTTTTTTTTGAAGTATAAGTAGAAATAGTATTTTTAAATCGGTGCAAACTCTAGCTGGAAAACTAATAAACCGATTAGACTTGATTCATATATTTTTGTGGGCTTATCAAGGACATCAAAAACATAGTCCTTCATCGATGGATTTTTTTTTTTTTTTGTAATACATTGAAATAGTTATTTGCGACTCTATAAAGAACATATGGGAATTTCTGAGTGAAATCGGATATTTTTCAATAAGTGGTTTCTGATTTCCTTTATTTTTTCTGTAGTGATGTTGCTCGTAGGCAAAACCTTTTAGTATATTTTCCGATTTTTTTGATTAACGGTTCCAGAGATTTCGCGCCATGAAGGAGTCGAGTTCTGTAAAAACTATGTGCAAAGAAATATTCATAAATTCTTTAATATTGGTCCAAATAGAAAACATGTTTTTGTATTCTTTGTTGTTTTATCAGCTACTTAATACAAATTAGAAAATGCACAGTGGGCTTGGATGCAATTTTCGCTATTTAATATTTAAAATCAATTTTTATCACTGATTGTACCTTCGATTGTCTTGGTTTTTTTCTTTTTTTTTTTTTTTGTATTAAACTACAATTATTTACAAAAATGTTAATAATAATATATATAATTGTTCCACAAACATCCCAGATGGGACAAGGGAGACTTCTCTCATATCAATGAGTGCACGCCGATTCATATTGGCTCAATGATATGAGACCTACTTTTTATTGCCGAGTCCGAATGGCGTGTCTTACGACACCACTTGTAGAGAAGATTTTCATGGCTTAAATACTCAGGAAATGTCGCCAGTATTACTGAGGGGGATTTTGCCACCGTTGAAAATTTGATGTTGCTTGGCCTGACCGCAGACCTTCTGAGTGCAAGGCGGACGTGCTAACTATTGCACCATGGTGGCCCCCTATTCGGGATTCGATAATAACTATTTTTTCTTTATTTTTAAAAATTTGCCAAAAATAGCCAGGAATTCTTTTTGGTCGGTCTAGGGGGTGGCGTATGCTTGTTTTTCGTAATAATTATAATTTTTTACATACAAATCAACTCCCTAACTATTCCTGGCTACGCGCTTGAATTACGCCAGTGTGAAACATTTGTTATTCTAAAAAAAAAAAACAAAAAAATTAAGTTTTTAAGATTCCTAAATTATACAAAAAAACTCATGTTAATAAATGCATTTTTTTATTTTTGGTAAAATAACAAATATTACACACTGATATAAAGGAATTGTATTGGCAAATTAAAAAAATTAAGAAAAAATTGTAATCATTCGAATCCCCCTACAAAATAGGATTTAGAATTGTTGTTATTGATCGCAGTTTAATACAAAAAATCAAGAAAATCGAAGACTGCAATCATTGACAAACATTAAATTTAAATATTAAATCGCGAAAATTGCTTCCAAGCCCACTGTGCATTTTTTTCTAATTTTTATTAATAGCTGATAAAAAAATATTAAAAAAGTTATGAATATTTCTTTGCACATAGTTTTTACAGAATTCCAATCTGCACTTTTTTATATTTTTTATTAGATAGCTGATAGAAAAAATAAAAACAATCTACTTTTTCAGAGTGCAAAATCGTAAGGTAACAAGATCTGAAAATGTACTGAAATGTTTTACTGGGGAGCAGCATCAACACAGCAAAAAATAAAAGAAATTAAAAACCACTTCATTTCAAGAATGTCCGATTTCACTTAGAACTCCCCATTTATCCTTGGTCAGGTAAAATTCTGAATCGATCTGTCCCACAGTCCATCTGTGGTAGTCACTCTAGCATCCACATATATTGATGTGGGCTCTGATATTTTGAAAAAGTGCGTCCTTTGCCTGCAGATCAAGTTCGAAGATGTGCTATATCGATCCACGTTTCGGTAAAGACCTCACATAAAGGTTCAGGTATTTTGAAGTTATTAGCTACATTTTATACCCTCAGCATTTATATTTAATTATTCATATTTTGTCAAAATGTAGTTTAACTTCGAAAATGGTACATATCGGTTTTCTATTAGGATATCTTCCCCACAAAAGTTCAATATTTATGTTTAAATGCAGTTTAAGGTCTGTTTGAATATCGTTTGGAAATTTATTACGATGCTACTTCTTGTGCCCTGTTTACAGCGATATTATGTATTTCATGGACAAGTCCATGTTTCCTGACGTAGTGGTCCAAAACCTCTAAGTTATACGGTGACCAGCTGAAATGACTGAAGTGCGCGCTATTTATAAAATAGAAATGACTCCCAAAATAAGATCCACTTCCAAAATGGGTCATGCCATACCGATGCATTCTTTCAAGTACCTCCTCCGCAACATTTTGAACTTTAATCGAAAAATTTGTACGTCCAAAACGGGCCACATAATCTGGAAACCTAGTAAATAAATAATTATTGGGGAAAATGATTTTGATTGTGTAACCGCATAGATGTAATTTTCAATTCACACAGGCTGAGGGTATATCTCTGTCGACAAAGCCGACTAATACTTTTTTACTTGTTCAGACCGAATTAGCTATAATCTGGCATTTAGGGTTTATTGTAGTCCAAACACTTATATACCAAAATTGTTAACCTTTGATCTATCTTTTGAAATAGTCCCTATATAACAGTACAGCCCCATCTGGAGTATTTTGAAGTTTTTAGCCATATTTTCAGACCAAATTAGCCGAATTTTGGCATTTAGGATTCATCGTTTTCAGAAAACTTGTCCATTAAAAATTTTGGATACGTGTCCATGTTTTGGTATAGACCCCTAATTATACCCCAAGGTGCTCTTGAATCAAATTTAAATGGAAGGTGCTTACACCTGGAAAGTTTTTGCGGATTCTGAAACTACAATGTTAATAGATGAGAAAAATCAAAAAACAAAAAAATCGCCGGAGCGCTTTTTAAAAAAAATCGCGATTCAAGTTGACATTTTAGGGGTTGTTTAGGTTTTTGCGATTTTGCTTGGAAACCGCAAGTCCTATCAAAATGGGAATAAAAAAAATGTTGTAGCTATCAAAATTATCTACAAGATTGACCTTAATTATATTTTCGTAGGTTCTACAACTTTTGAGATATAGAAGTTGAAATTGGGACAATTCAAATTCAATTCAATTCTGTATCGTCTCCTTATAAAACAATGTCATGACTGCAATTTCCCAACTTAAGCTTGCAATTTTACATGATGATCACACATCGCTGGTAAAATGGACCGAAATTTTTGTGTGAAAATTTAAAAAAAAAAATAATATATATCTTATAGCCGGCCACGTGAGTTATTTTTGAAAGACGATCTCTCGACCTTTCCATAGATGCCTATTATGTTGATGTACGTGTTCAGATAACAGAGTTACAGCCTAGTAACCATAACCACTCTAGAGTTCGCAGTTATAGTGTAATACTGACAAATTTTTACACGAGGTTATAATTTTGGTCAAGGAAGATGCCAACAATTTTGGATAATGATCGGATAGTTATTAGGGATAGTTAATGGAAAGCAATAATCGATTTTTCGAATTTCGATCTTGGTCTAAAACTAAAAATGCGATTTTTAGGTCTTGCGATTATTTCAGTTGTCTTAAAACTCGACTTTCGACTTGTTCATAATCGCAGAAAATCGATTATGATCGAAATGGTTTGGTCGAACAAAATTTGTTAAGCTACTGTAACAAATTAATAGTCCCAATTTACATTAGGCGAGTTTACTTGCGGCAATTGTCAGTTTGTAGGTATATGCCTCATCCCTCTCTCCTACAAAATGACAATTGCCGCAAGTAAACTCGCCCAATGTAAATTGGGACTTACATATTTTCTTTCTCATAAACATTTTTTTATGATTGAAGATTTCAAATGAAATGAAAACATATATGAAAACTTATATTTTTCTGAAGTTTGTTCAGAAAATGTGCATTATTAATAAGTTTTTTAGGAAATGTTCTCAAAATTTTGGTTGGAAATATTCTCTTTTTGAGTGAAACTTGTAATGAAATCTGAATTACTTCTTCATGTCATATCATTCCATTTTAACAAACTTAAAAATAAGGGAACAAAGAAAATATTTTTGCAAAAAATCGAAAAACTGCATTAGCGCTATAAAATGTATGCCATATCTAAAATTGCGACAGTTTTGGCATTGGTTGCACCATATATCCCAAACTTTCAAATTTGTCGTCATGATATCTTTGAAAAAAATATTCGCTTGAATGTGATACCCAATTTATCTGAACATGCATTTGTTGTCTAATGTCTCTATCACGGTGTATCTAGAATATTTTTCAACGATCAATTAATCAATATATCAAAAATTCACCACGAATTGCCAATGTGTTCGTGTCAACGGTGCTTGATACAAATGATGTAAAAAGAGTGACATAAAATACTGCTGAAACAATATGAAGGAAGCATTTTAAATCTTCACAATGTTCCCAATGAATTGTTAAGCGCACTTTTTAGAAAATTTCCTGTAAAGGTAACATGGTTCAGCTCGCATTGGTTTAGCAGCTATTGACTAGAATTTCAGAAATTATGTAAAAGTTTCTATATTTAATCGATTTTTTTTTTGTATGACATATAAGTTCTGCTGCCTGAGGTCGGGCTACAATATTGCTAAAGACTGTAAAACAAATAATGAGACAAATGGTGGTTTTAGACTGGTTTAGATGAAGCCATAAAATTCGAACCAGATATAAAAAGTCCATACGAAAAATGTCTATTTGAAGTTGTTTGCATTTTTAGTGTTGCTCAGTATAATAGGGCCTTTAGCACAACCCGTCTGTCTGTATCTCTGTTTGTCTGGCAGGATGGAGCGCATGATAAGTGTCGAACGGATTAACTGATTTGGTCAAAGTTTTCAATCTCGTAATATTTTAAATTTAAGTCATGTCGGTACCTCCGCCATAAAAGTTCAAAAATTTTCGCTAAAACGGTGCATACTATATCTCTCGAAGGGAGTAATCGATCGTAAAATTACTTTCAAATTAACCACGATTACCAAAATAATATGTTTGGACAACACAAAAGTTCAACATAAGTGCAGTTTAAAGACTGTTTGATGATGCTTTGGACATTTTTTTTTTTTGATACTTGTAGTCTTGTTTACTGCTGTATCCTATTTTTTGTGGGCAAGTCCACGCTTCCTGACAAAGCTCAAAATACTGCTGTGACAAACTAAAAGGGCTTGTGGCGCGGTAACTATTGAAAGGATATCCTTTTCAAAATTTACTTTGTTGCTCCATTTCTACAGGTACCGTCTCCGCGAAAGTTTAACACTTCAGCGCTTTGATCTAAATTAAATTTATTAGCAAATGTATGCATTTTTTGGAAGGTCTGCAATCGTTAAGATAAATATCCCAAAAGTTCCGATATTTTTACAGTGTTTTATTTAACTTGATTTGGTGTGTGTTTAGTTCAAATCTCGTAACTTATTTTTAACACGGTTGAAGTTGGCCAATCGAACTAAAACTTTGTACACTTTTCAGATTTGGATGACAATACATGAATATGAAACCAAAACCAATATGGACCCATTTTTTCCTGTAGCTCCCATCCAGCGGTACCACTCGATTTAAGGTATTTTATCGTCATTTTAAGCCCGTATTGGCTGTTTTTTGACAACTAGGGTTTCCAATGGTACAGAAACGTACCCATTAAAAATTGTGGACATAGGTCCAGGTTTTGGTATAGCCCCCATATAGCGGTACGGCCCGATTTCAAGTGTTTTAAGGCTTTTATCTTCATTTTTGACCGAATTGGCTGTAACTTGGCATTTGGAGTCCCCAATGGTACAGAAACTTCCACACCAAAAATTTTTGACATAGGGCCAGGGTTTGGTGTAGCCCCCATATAGTGGTACCACCCGATTTCAAGTGTTTGAAGGATCTTATCTTCACTTTTAGCCAGAATTGGCTCTAACTTGGCATTTGGAGTTCCCAATGGTACAGAAACTTCCCCACCAAAAATTAGGAACATAAGTCCAGGTTCTGGTATAGCCTTTATATAGGGGTACTACACGATTTCTGACATTATAACGTTTTTATCTAAATGTTCGGCCTAAATTGACTATAATTTTTTTCTCAGTGGTCAAAAAATGTATAAAATGTAAGTTAAAAATAAAAATTAAGTTTCAGTGTTTTATTTAGAAATGCACTTAAAATTAGAAAATAATTTGTCGCTTAGCCTCAATAAATATATTCTTTCTCATGACGGAATCTGTCCAATAAAACGCTTGCATTTAAATTATAAATGGTGGCAAAATTAAACTGCAAGCGTTTTATTTGAGAGATTCCATTTTCTAGTTTTAAGTGCATTTCTAAGTAAAACGCTGAAACTTATTTTTTTTTAAATCAATTTTTATTTATTATTATTTTTTTCGTCCAACTCTCTGTATACAAAATTTGGGGTTGTGTTGCTCGTATTCGAACTATTCATTGTCGCAAATTCACACAGGCTGTGGGCACATATGTTCGGCAAATTTTTCAGAATTCAACATTCAGGATTTTTTTAATTCCTTTTCAACCGATTATACGTTATGACAAATATAAAACTCTTTTGGACATAAGTGGTCCTTCTTGATTAATTTGCTTATTATTAGCGAATAATTATGTGGGATTCTTTAAGGATCAATTGTTATTTGTCAAAACTATGTAACATTTGAAGCAATACATTTATTTAATTTTAAGAAATATTTTAATTCTAGTTCCAATAAGTTGCAAGAGCTGAGTGTTTAATATCATCGATTCCAAAAATGTCCACACGTCCAATTAAAAATTAATGCTTCTTCTGTAACATTACACCGAAAGCAGAGAATACACCCGGAACAACAATCATGGAATTTTTTTCGACTTGAAGTGTTTTGTCGCGATTTAGCTATGAGTTTACCGATTGATTTCTGATATTGGTTTCTGGGATATTAGTTTAACCATGCTTGGGCATAGCCCAACATGAGTTTATGAGTTTTGAAGTCTCAAACAGTACTGTGAGAAATTCGTAGTCTATGAGTCGTAGTCTGTAAAGTACGATTTTAAATTTCTGACGTTTTTAATTGTCTTGCACAGACTCTATCACTTCTAGTAAAGAAGCAATATGACGTTTGTATTCTTAGGTTATCGACACAATTTCTGGAGATAGAAGTCCAAGCTGCAGTCGCGGATTCGAGTTATTCTTCTTTGAGATATTTAATTCATAGAAGTCGAAAAAGGGGTTATGTTCGGGTCGAACTATACCCTCCAACACATTAAACCCGTGTATAACTTAATTCGGTCAACTCGCGAATAGAGTTATATAGGGATTGGATTAAAAAGGAATCTCAAAATCAAATCTAACATCTTCGAAATACTAAAATCTTGTGATAGCAAAAACAATTGCAATTGTCTGGCGTTGTAAAATTCTGGAATATACCATAACGCAGACCTACATGATATACTTTATTTTCAATTCTAAATATACGAGGACTTATATTTTATACACTTTAAAAAATTAAAATTTTACCCTAAATACTACTGAATTTATATACTTTGTGTCAATATTTAATATAAAATCAACTAACAAACCCTTTAAAACAGTTTTACACAACATATAAAATTTTCATGATTTTTGGTCAAGTTGGCCCCCCCCCCCCCCCGAAATTAAATCCTGCGTACGTCCCTGCCACAATCTATGGGCAAACTCGAAAATCGATCACAAGATAATGCGATTTTTTCCTCCAGACAAAAGTCGACTACGATTTTTTGATGTTTGACTGCAAAAAGTCGATTAATCGATTAACCGAAAGTCGACTTACCTATCCCTAAAGCGGGGTACACACGATCAGTTTTGACTGTCGATTTTTCGGAAATATCGATAAATGTCAAACTGTCCTGCAACCACAAAATATTTTGTGGTTGCCTGATAACTGAAAAAATGAAAGGCCACACTGGCAAGCAACCGATTATTTGAGCAAAACTGACAGTCAAAACTGATGGTGTGTACCCCGCTTAATAGTTATTAGCGGGTGAACTTTTGTAGGAAAAATATCCAAATTCAATTTTTGGTCTATATTTTTATTCTAGGAGACATATTTCGGCAATCTACGAAAAACTAACTTCTGTAAAAATTTCAAAACTATCCCAGACATGTACCTAAACTGCATATTTGCGAAAAAATTACCGAATGAGTGCATCTCCTGGGTGGACCTGGGCCTGCCACTGGCGACGTCGGTGGTATAGCGCCAATATACAGGTACCGTACAATTTCAGGTATGTGGAAGTTATTGTCTACATTTTTGGCATAAACTGCCTGTAATATCGCATTTAGGGTTCCAGCTGTTAACAAATATCTCCGACATAAGTTGTGGACATATGTAGGTCCCTGCCCACATAAAACAGTGCCGCTCTATTTAAGGAAGTTTGATGTCATTTGCATTTAGGGTTGTAAAACACCGAAAATTGCAGACACAGACATGTTTTTAATGTTTTGGTATGGCCCCATAAAACGGTACCATTCATTTACGATTCCCAGTGATTTAAAACGTCTCCATCAATAATTATGGACAAAGGCCCACCTTGTGGTATGGCGATTTCATGTATTTTCAAGTTTATAGCTGACCGAAAATTAGGTATTTGGGGTTCCCAGCGGTCAATATGTATTCACCTAAAATTCAGCTCATTGGTACTTTCGTAAGAGAAATAATACTATTTTCCACTAAGGTCGGTATATTTCATGGTGAAGGGAACCAAAAGTTCGGCCCGGTCGAATTTAACGACGTTCTTAATTGTTTTTAATTTAAAGATATTATAAAATCTTTAAAGTATTCCACAATGAATAAAAACCTACGATCTTTTCAGCTGAAAAGTGAGCAACCATTACCTGTAATGGTATGGATATATGGAGGAGGTTTTCATGTTGGCGAAGCTACCCGCATTTATTACTCTCCCGATTACTTTATGCAAAAAGATGTTATTCTCGTTACTTTCAACTACAGATTGGGTATATTCGGTAAGTAGTTGCATGCGTTATACACTTCTCTCTCAACATTTATTTCAATGATCATCATTTGTTCTTACTTTCAGGATTTTTAAGTTTCGATGATCCAGATCTGCAGATACCAGGCAATGCCGGCATAAAAGATCAAGTCATGGTACTTAAATGGATAAAAGAAAATATTCATCACTTCAATGGAGATCCCAACAACATCACATTGTTTGGTCAAAGTGCTGGTGCTTCGTGTGTCCATCTGTTAACACTAACCGAGCAAACAAAGGGCCTGTTCCACAAAGTCATTCTACATTCAGGTTCCGTGTATTGTCCTTGGGCTTATACTGATAATCGTGATTTGGCTTATAAAAATGCTATTCACCTTGGTTACACAGGCGATAAGAATGAGAAAAAAATCTATGAATTCATCAAGGACAAATATGCCAAAGATTTAGTTGTTCCGGATTTACAAGTGTTAACCAAAGATGATTTACTCAATGGAGAGACTCTTAACTATATGCCTGTGGTGGAACCGTATGTAACAGCAGATTGTATTGCAAGTAAACCCCACGAAGAATTAATTAAAAATTCATGGGGTAATGAAATACCTTTTATTTTGGGTTCAACACAATTCGAAGGTCTACTCTATACTAGTCTGGTGAAAAAATATCCTTATCTCATAGATGAGTTAACTAATTTTGTAAATCTTCTTCCGAAAAGTGTTACACGTTCCCAAAGCCGAGAAAAGTTGAAAGAAATGGGTTTGAAATTAAAACAAATTTACTTCGATGGCCACAAACCAAATGCCAAAGACAACTTCTACCAATTTCTAGAACTTCTCAGTCACAAGATGTTCTTACACGATGCCTTGCGAACAATAAGAGATCGCATGAAATATGCCAAGAACGCACCAA
Organism: Musca autumnalis; assembly: GCF_047663935.1. Classification (NCBI taxonomy): domain Eukaryota; kingdom Metazoa; phylum Arthropoda; class Insecta; order Diptera; family Muscidae; genus Musca; species Musca autumnalis. Next base: position 7,699,276 of record NW_027411644.1, on the reverse strand, counting down.
CCTATTGTTATAGCTTTAATTTCGATTCGGAATTCTTTAATCATTTTCGTATAATATGTTGTGGTGCCTCCGAACGTGGAGTCTGTCATGCCGATGAATTGTCGTATTTCTTTTATGGACTCGTACCAGAGAAGCTCAATACAAACTGCAAAGAATATCGTTGCATAGAACAAATGATTGGAATGTGGTATAGTTTTGCATTGAATTCTGATCCAAATTGTAAGGAAATCAATTCTGTGAAATGGCAACCGGTGGATGAGTCTAATGGAGTTCCGAAATGTTTAATTGTGGATGAACAATTGGAGTGTAAAGAATTGCCGGCATACGACAAACTAAAAGTATGGGATGAATTTTATGTTACAAAATAAATGACTTTAAATACATTAATAAAGAAAACGAAAGTATTTTTAAAGAGGAATAAAAATGAACATTGACTAATTCAGTATAGATTACGGTTCTAGAAGAAACTAAGAAACTATCAAAAATTTTTTTCGAATTTGTTGGGGCTTTTTTGTAAAATGATCGATCAAGCAATAAAATGTACAAAATATTAATTTATTAGTTTGTTAACAAAAAAACAGAATAAATTATTTTGGAAGTCGACTCAGTTGAGTTAAGATCATAAAACCTGAAATCACAAACAGCTTTTGGGCGACATCTGTTGTGATAAGAAAACAAAAGCTTCAGTTAACTATATTCTTATTTGTCTATGTTATGATAATATGTAATAAATAATGAGAAGAACAGAAGAGAAATTGATTTGCCTATAACACAAAAAATGGATCTATATGAGGCCTGCTCACAGAGAACAAGATAACATTTAAGCGAAATTAAGAATGAAGTAGTTTCCTCCGATGTTTCATTCATTTTTATACTTTATTGTCCCCAAAAACGATTCCATGGATTTAACATTAAAAATGTTTGAAAAATATTCCGAAATATTCAATTATTTGTGTTTCAAAAAAATCGAAAGAGAATTGATGGGGACAAATTTAATCGTTCTAAGCAGGGTTATCTGTATCAGTGGTGAGCGAAATCTAAAAGAGATAATTTAAGAGAGCGCTAATATTATTATTATTATTTTAATTTTTCAATATAGTCTGGCTTAATCCCATTGTTGTTGTTTTAATATTTAAAACAACTTATTTATTAGTGGAGAAGTTTCGTCATTGTTCGCCAAGGGGTAAGGCAGGGCAGACTGGTTTCGGTCATCGCCACTGGATCTCATCAGTTCCCTCGTTTCTTCTCCTCCGAAGTAATTTTTCAACAAGGGAACTGATGAGATCCTGCCTTACCCTTGGCGAGCAATGCCAAACCTTCTCCACTAATAAATTAGTTGTTTTAAATATTAAAACAACAACAATATGATTAATCCAGACTATTTTGAAAAATCAAAATTGAAAAGCTATCCCAACAAAAAACGCCTCCAATGTTCTATTATTATTTTTTAATGTTTATTTTTTTAAATATGAATACTGTCTAAAATCGTTAGGAAATCAAAATTGTAAATTTAATAAATAATACCAGTAAGCAAAAGATAAAATTTGGGCGGAGCCGACTATATACACGCAGAAAATTTATGTTAGAAATATGTTTGGATCCAAACAAATATATGTTTGGGACCGGTTGCAAATAAATTAATGTTTGGATCCAAACATAATATGTTTAGGTCCAAACAAATATATGTTTGCAACATTTTGTAACATATCTCAATTTGATATGTTTGGGTAAAATATATTTTTTATGTTAGAACATTTTTTTCATGGGTGGAGAGAGGATGTTTGTCAACGAGAGTAATAACAGTGCTCTCGCGGCTGTGGAATGCTGTTTTATAATGAAGAGTTGTGTGTAATGTGTAATAGAAGACGTAGAAGCGAAGAAGGGGGCTTTGGTGGCATGTATGCGTCAAACTCGTGTGTTTCTTGTTTTGTTGTTAACCAACTTAGGAGGAGAAGAAGAAAAGAAGAAATGATATGAATTATATTTTTTTTCTTTCTTCAGTGTTTAGATGCCTTTGTAGAGTCAAGACCGTAAAGTGAGTGAATAAATCAGTGTTTTGTGTTTTCTTAAAGAAATTGTGCTTTTTAGTAAATTAAATGCCCAATACATTTTATAATTGAATCGGAAAGTTGAATGGATATATTTTATTGGACAAGGAAGAAATCGCATTTAATATTGGTAATTACATACATACTTATTTATGTATATTTGAAATATGGCATATCCATATTTATTTATTACATTACATAATCATTTGATTCTAGATGCCGATTCCCCGCTGATGATTTCAACTATGAGGACAATTTGTTTTATTTCAGAACAAAGGAGAAGCGTTCAACTACGTTTCTATATATTTTTCCTTTTTAAAAGTGTGACTATTTACAAATTATTTCAATCAGTTTTTTTTATTAAATTGTGTTATGTATTTCTTTGGAATTTTGTATGTACCTATGTGTTTGTTGTTCTTTTGCCTTTCAATGTGTATACTATAGAGATAGCCAGTGAGTTCTTACTGAGAGCAAGTGAGCACACATTTCAAAGTGTTTTACATTAAATTTTACGGTCCCTTGCTCTTAGTAAGCGCCCACTGGTGCATGTGTTTGTTTTTTTTTTCTGCCTTTTGGGTTTGTATTTTTTTGCACCCAAACATATAAAATGTTTGCACCCAAACATAAAATTGTTTCCACCCAAACATATATATCTTTGCACCCAAACATAAATATCTTTGCACCCAAACATATATATGTTTGCACCCAAACATATATTTGTTTCCACCCAAACATATATTTGTTTGCAGACCCAAACATATATTATGTTTGGGACTGTTGCAAACATATATATGTTTGCTGCAAAATATGTTTGGGGCATATGTTAGAGAGGCCGATTTTTTTTGCGTGTATGTACGTTATCCTAAACCACCACGATGTAAATATAATTTGCCGATTATTTTAGACCAAATTCCGTCACTTTTTCAAAATTCCAGTCTTTCTTATTTTGTGTTTGGCGAGTCAAAAACAAGAAATCGTAAATAAATTAAATCGGCCGAAAATATATATAGGAGCAATATCTAAGTCTGAACAGATTTCAATATAATTTGGTAAACTTTGTTATACCCTAAGCTTTCGGGTAAAGAGGGTGTTTTGGCATTCATGAAATATTTTGTCCAAAATTAGTTTAAGTTCGAAGATGGGCCATATCGATCCACTCCTTCCGGTACCTCCCCCACAAAAGTTAAAAAATTTTCGCTAAAATGGTGTGCACGATAACTCCCAAAGGGAGTAATCGAATTGGTCACAACTTTGCATATGGTAATATTACTTTCAGGCATAAATCGTACTCGAATATTGATTGCATTTAAGAGCTCCTCTTGGCTCGTGTTGAATTTTATACGACAGAACAATTTTTCGGGGGCAAGTCCATACTTCCTGAGATAATGGCCTAAAAGCTCCAAGAAACCTTGATGGTACCAACTAAAATGGCAAATCCGCAAGATAACTCTCGCAGGGAGTTTCTGATTGGTCGAACTTTTACACATCGTGCTATTTCATGTAGTAATGTATTAGGTTGGAATATGGACTATATTAATCCCATCCTTCGGGTACCTCCTACACAAAATTTGAAAAAAGTTCAGTTTAACAGCTCAGCTCGGACCATTTTTTCGGTGGCAAGTCCATACTTCCTGAGATAATGGCCCAAAAGCCCAAAAAAGCCTGCCGGCACCAACTAAACTGCTTAATACGTACTATTACTCTCGAAGGGAGAAACCGATTTGGTCCGAACGTTGTAATTGCTCCACAAACACCCCAGACTGGACAATGGAGACTTCTCTCATATCAATGAGTGGACCCTGATTCATATTAGCTCAATTATATGGGGATCTACTGTTTATCGCCGAGTCCGAATGACATGTCTTAACGACACCAATTGTAGATAATTTTTACATGACTGGAAAACTCAGGAAATGTCGCCAACATTACTGAGGGGTATTTTGCCACCGTTAGAAATTTGATGTTGCCTGGCCGGGAATCGAACCCATGACCTTTAGCGTGCAAGACGGGGGTGCATACCACGGATGTGCATACCACGGTGGCACCTGGTCCAATCTTTCTACATTGTATTATTTCTTACAGCATTGAATTATATCCGAATATCGACTACAACGGACCATACTTCCTGAGAAATTGGCCCAAAAACTCAAGAAAGCCCTATAGACGTCAGACGGATTATGTTAGCTTCTTTTATTTAGGTCGGAGGCTGGGGGTATATCTGTGTCGGCACAGCTGATTGATATGTTCTTACTTGTTTAGACCAAATTCCGTCGATTTACAGCTATTTTAGTTAGAATGAGGCTAAACCCTTAAAAATTCCCAAAATAGAACAGTAGCAACAATTCTCCGCAGGAATGTTTAATACACCCTACGGAGACTAGATACAAGAGCTACGATTTGCTCCGTTTTACTCACTAGTTTGTGTACTCGAAGATTACGAGTTTTAGGAGAAGCTTACTCTCCACTCTGTTTTTTTTATGTAGCAGCGCTCGCGAGTACTCCTTGTTGAAAAATAATAGTTGACTCCCACTCGAAATAGAGTTCAATCTAAGAGTGAAATCGAGTGGAAAAATCATTTTATAAGTTTGCCAATGTGACAGCTGTGGATGGAGAAAACACACAAATAAAATAACGGAACGACAAAAACAAAAAGAGTACTCGGCAAGAGTAGAATTTGCTCTATTTCAAGCGTTTTTACTCCCACTCAAAAACAAGCAAATCATTTGGGCTCGTTTTAAAAAAAGAGCGTGTACTTGATTTATTTTTTCTTCACTCAGGTGCACTCCCACTCGATGGCTTCAAAATACCAAAAATCGGCTGGTCATATTACCTTTCTACGGAGGTCATATCAAAACATGATGCTATAACTACCATTATCTGCAGCAGTGTTGTATACCTCCAATGAAGACAAAATACCAAACTCCAGCCATTTCGATGGGATAATGAGGCTAGTCTGGCAAAACCATCGAAAAAATCAGGAAGTACCGTTCAATTGGTGCTATATCACGACGTGGACTGGTATAGTCCATTTTTAATACCAAATTAAAAAGCTCTATCTTAAATATCCTATCCTCCATCTTATGGAGGATAAAAAATACAGAATGTTTCTTGTTTACATTACTTTGTAATGAGTTATTCTATTCATGCGATTCCCAAGTTTGTCACACTTTTTTATGTTTTTTTTTTTTTTTTTTTTTTTTTTTTGTAAAATAACAAATTTTTCACACTGATATAAAGGAAAAATTGTATTGAACAAGTAAAAAAGTATCAGTCGGCTTTTCCGACAGAGATATACCCTCAGCCTGTGTATATTGAAACAATTTTTTTCCCAAAAAACGCATTTATTTAGGGAGTTTTTAAAATGTTGGGCGTTTGAACTGACAAAAATGTTGATTAGGATTAAAGATCAAAAGTTTTGCGGAGGAGATACTAAAAAGAATGGATCTCCAGCCACTACATATGGTACCATAGGGGTTTTTTACAACTTCAGGGATGTTTGCTCAAGAAGTATGGACTTGCCCCTGAAACAACTTTTACCATCGCAATTGAGGCAGCGAATGCAAGTTGCTTCAACAAAAATCAGAGTGATTCGAGAGCAGGTCTTAAAGTGAACATGTATCCGAAATTTTGTGTGGGAGGTACCGGATGGAGTGGATAAATATAGTCCATATTTGAACCTGATCTATATCTGGTAGATATATTTGGATGTGTAAAGTATGGACCAATTCGGCCACTCCCTTCAAGAGTTACCGTATGAACAAATTTTCCGAACATTTTTGAACTTTTGTGGGGGAGGTACCTGAAGGAGTGGACCGATATGGCTTATCTTCGAACTTAAACTATGTTTGGACAAAATATTACTAAGGCCAAACTTTGGACCGAATCGGCAGACCTGTTCGAGAGTTATTTTGCGCTCCAACCTTCTCACACGGTGTCATAGGGTTTTTTTGCAACTTTCGGGCTATTTTCTCAGGAAGTATGGACTTGCCCCTGATGAAACTTATAACGTCGTATGAAGGGCAGTGAATAAAAGTTGCTACAGCAAAAATCAAAGCGATTCGAGAGATGGTCCTAAACTGAACTTTTCCAAAATTTTATGTGGGAGGTACCCGACGGAGTGGACCGATTGAGTCCATATTGAAACCTGATCTAAGTCTGGTACACGCTCCACCATGGGCAAAGTGTGGACTAAATCGGTTACTCCCTTCAAGAGTTATCGTGCGCACAAATTTTCCGAACATTTTCGAACTTTTGTGGGGGAGGTACCGGAAGGAGTGGACCGATATAGCTCATCTTCGAACTTAAACTAAGTTTGGGCAAAATATTACGAAAGCCAAAATTTGAACCGAATCGGTTCATCCGTTCGAGAGTTATCGTGCGCTCCAGCCAGCCAGACAGGCAGACAGACAGACGGACGGACATTGCTCAATCGACTCCAAATTGTCTGAAACACATTTCGTCCAAACATACTTGGGGTCTAAATCCATTATTTCGATGAGGCACATTTTGCCCGTATGAAAGTGTATATACCCTCGTTAGCATAAATGCTGAGGGTATAAAAATTAAGAAAAAATTTGATTATTCGAATATCGCCATTAAATAGGTCTTAAAATGTTTGTAATTAATCCCAGTTTAATACAAAAAATCAAGAAAGTCGAAGAGTACATTGATAAAAATTTATTTTAAATATTAAACCGAAGCACAGAGGGGAAATTTGTGTTAAAAGTTGATCAAAAGCCCCAGAAATTTTGCACAAATCATATCTTCTGTACAAGGATTAATCCTATAGAAAATAATGAAAATCGGTCCAGATTTGGATGCAGCTTCCATATATATTCGGATCTGATATGAGATAAAAATGCACCAAAATCACTGAAATTTGACACATGCTACCTGAACTAGCCTAAACAAAAATTGAGCCAATTTTCAAACAAATCGGTACAGATGTATATATAGTCCCATATACATATATTTTATTCCAAATTTTATTTTTTGAAACTTACTTAAATTAAATTTTTCTCAATTCACATGAGAAAAGCCGTGAATGTTTCTGAATAATGCAAACATATTTGATAAGTGTTGGTTTAGTCTGATAAAAAAGAGTCCCGGTTATAAGGCGGAACAAAATTTAGTGTGAGTAAACCTTGCAATTCCATATAAAATATTTCATATTTTAGTTCAGAAAAATTAGATTTTTTTGGGAATGGCGCAAATATGCGCAATTTTTTATGATTGAATCTGATATTTGAGACTCAAGCGCATAAAACATTAGAAGAAACTATGGTCGGGAAACGACGGGGAAATAGACTTTTTCACTATTGAAATTGTAGTAATCTTAAAAATTATCATAAAAAAATTTTCATAAAGATTATATGTATCACCATTATTAAAGAGCAAAGATGTAAAATACATACATCTGAAAATTTTAAATGCCAATCTTGTTCGGAGATTGTACAAAAACAATAAATCTTGAAAAATATAAATTTTCGCGAAAATAATGTCATTTTAAAGTTCAACTAATTACTTAGTTTTCGAAAATTTACTTTCGCCAAAATAATGTCATTTTAATGTTCACCTAATTACTTAGTTTTCGAAAATTTACTTTTTGTTTTCAGTATGGCTGAGTTCAATCGACTGCTGCATTGGATTGGTTAATCTTACAAAGTCGAGGATGGTTATAGCAAATGTAGAAAAGAGTCTGGTTGCAGTTTATGAACATTTTTTTGAGTTTTGAGCAACTTTAGGGTTATGTTTCCCCTCTGTGCGTAGATCCCATATCATTGAGCTAATATGAATCGGGGTGCACTCATTGACATGAGAGAAGTCTCCCTTCTGGGATGTTTGTGGAAAAATTATATATGTATATGGGCAATATTATTGAAAATTTAACATCGTTGAAGCCAAGGTTTACCCGTTTATAACTCGCGAATAGTGGTTGTATATTGTACAATTTACATGCTTTTGGATAAAATGAAATGTTTTTAGACTTGGCAAAAAATATTGGCCTTCAAAGTTGATTTGCGTGGAAGCTGTGGCTATATTTATGTTAAAAAATGGGTAAAAATGGGTTGAAGCCAACGTGTCTTTTTTTTTGTTTTCTCTCGATTTTTGATTAAACCACACTTTTCACGATTTTCCCGTTAAAGTAAAAGTAGAAGGCAACTAAATAAGGATCATCTCACTAGTGTATAACTTCTCAAAATTTGATCTGCGTCTACCATTAAATGATGCTGACATTTTGAAGCCAGATTTTTAGTGTTTTTTGAAATTTTCTTATAATTTCGTTCCGCAAACAGGTTTTTCAAAAACTCATATATAGGATTGTAGAACTGGCGATTTTGAGTTATTTGATATATGTGTCGTGAATGTAGCCTACACAGCTTCAGAGAAATCTGTATCCAAATACGAAAATTTTGTGCGAACAAATTTCTAAAAATCATATATTTCGGGTCTAATTTGTACAATTGGCATTCGATTTACTCGTGCATGATTGCAAGTTTTGGATTTTTACGTTGCGGATCTAATAAATCATTATTCGTTAAAATCCATCTACTAAAACGCGAGATAGGAGAAATTCCAAGTTAGGAAAATCACCTAATATTGTTTTTGAAAATATCGCGCATTTTATCGCGTATTCTGTCGGCCGCTTGCACTACTATGAAACAACTAGTGCAGCATATTCCTTTTTGCGGAAACAGAGATTTAAAAACTTCATTGATAAGGGAACTACATTCATTTTATCCCAAAAATAGTGTGTGATGCTACATCTACGGTTCTTGACTGATTACCTTGAAATAGGTATATATCGATGCAGATTTTCATGTTGACACTAAACCCGGATGCGGAACGAAATTGTATGAACTTTGCGCAAATTAGCGATATTTTATAGGTTTTTTAATGCTTAGATGCAGCCGATGCTACGTCTTAGCATCCAAATTATATTTCGAAAAATATATACAAATTAAAAGATAGGGTCTTGCTGTACATGAAAATCACATGCGGACAAAACGATTTTGATAATTACGCGATTTACACATATTTTAATAATGCATATAAGTTAAAGCGGTTTATTTGAACTCTATTTCCGTTTAAGAAGTCTAATGACTTATTTCAACAACCTGATAACTTTCCTCAATGGGAAACCTTCTATCTGAATGTAGATAAAGCAAAATCCGCCCATTTTCTTGGGAGTTTCAAGAAAAATAAAAGAAGTACTCCTATAGAATTTTTCCAATATTTTCAACTCTAGAATGCATGTGAAAACTATTGTTCCAAACCAAAATTTGTTTTTTGTATCACAAATATATAATATCGAGCCCTTCCCGCGAAAAAGGTGTAAGCGACAAAAAGCTAATTTTACAGGAGACGGTTTTTATTGAATAACTTTTGATATAACCAAAATTGTTTATTCAAATTTGGTATAGTTCTGTTATTAAATCCTATTTACTGAAAAAATAAAAAAATTTTGGAATATCTTCAATATAACGGTAGTTTGTGTCGCTTACATCTTTTTCGCTGTCACGCAATCAAGCTTTTACTTTGAGAAGTGGCGGTTACATCAAAAAAAATTATTTGAAACAAATCATTTTTAGAGTAATTATTATCTACAATTTAAAAACAAAGCGCACTAATTTTATAGCAAGTATTTATTCGAAGAATTATAAGATTAAAACGTATTTCTTGTAATATAGTTGAATAACGACATGGTATGTAAATGTGCAATTTGATGTAAGCGACAATTCGCTGTCACAAACAAATGTACACAAAAAGCAAAAATGGCGCTTACATCAAAATTGTTTTTGCTCTAATTTCGTAACGGTAGATGGCTGAGTTCTAAAAATTTGGCAGATGGTGTGTTGGAATATTCCTCATAGATTTCCGTAAAAAAACGAAAATCGAAAAAATGTCGCTTACATCTTTTTCGCGGGAAGGGCTCGATATAATATATAATAACTACTATCCCGATGATTATAAGTTTGGTCTCATATGATTCCCCGTGAAGTCTTTCTTTAAAACTCTTACTTTTTTCTAATTTTTGACGGGTAAATGGACCTATATTTTCAAACAATTCGGATTACATTTAAAATTTTGTCAATTTTTTGAAAATTCCGCGAATGCTGAGTATCATTTTACAAATATTATGCAATCTACTAAATGACGTCACTTCGTGATAACTTTTTAGTGCCAATTGTGCTCAATAAAATAACTAGCGTTTTTATAATAATTTTTTCTTAAAAGCAGAAGTAAAACCGCGATAACATTTGTCCGCAACAGCCAAAAATTAGCTCGCGAGCGGATTTGTACTGGGGAATTTTTTCTTAACCTATGTACCAAAAATCGTTAATGTAGCGCGAAAAGAAAAAAATCAATTTTTTGGAAATGGAATATGAAATAATTGGCAGTTTTGCCCATATATATATATATATATATATATATATATATATATGGTAACATGGGGCGCCTTCGCCACTGGGGCGCCTTCGCCAGCACCGATTTTCTTGATAATTATAACTGCTACAGAAATGCCGTTAAAGGAAAAATTGTGAGTTTAACGAAGATCTTTCATCTCCCAAAAATTGGCATTTCTATCAAATATATGGTTGCTGATGCACGCGGTTTCATGTTTTTGGGGTATTGCGAAAAATATTTATGGTAGGTATATTTTGTGATATCTTGTATACCTTTTGTGATATCAAAATTATATTTTATACCGTTAATAGACAACTACTGAAGAATATAAATCCAAATAATTTGCATGATAAAAGTAATTATAAATGTCACTATATATACATATTATGAACTATGTAGGGGGTGGGGCGGCTACGCCATGATAGTGGTGTTGTGGGTTAATGTGAGAAATATGTCAGGTTTAACTTAAATTGTTTATGCTATTGATACACCACGCTATAATGTGAAGTTGAAATCAAATATTGTGCCAAACCTATCTAATTTGGAAAAAATTCCTTTTTATGCCTAAACTCAAGGTACCTACTTACCATACCATACCTACGGCAAGAATATCTTTCTTTTTGTAAATTTTAGAATCATTTTTGATTATAAAATAGAAAACATGTTCCTTTTATGCATAATGTTGATATTTGGGGAGGAAGTATGGTAAATGGCATTTTTAGAGTCCGTTGATATATGTCCTATGTCGATGGCGAAGCTACCCCATGGGTGCGGAGGCTTCGCCACTTTTTAGACATTTTGTAAATGCTCAAAAATAATATTTTAAAAACAAAATTATAATCATTTATATATCAAAACTTATAGTCAAGACATGCTAATATTCTTACCAAAAATAATATTTGGAAAAACTTTAATGATGTCGATATAAGAACATTTTGAAAAAAAAGTGGCGAAGGCGCCCCATGTTACCATATATATTATATTATTTCTTTGCATATAATTTTTGCAGAATTCGACTTTTTCAAGGCGTGATATCTCCGGAACCGTTCGTCACAAAAAAATCTGAAAATATACTAAAATGTTTTGCTTATGAGCAGCATCACCACAGCAAAAAATAAGTGAAATCCAAAACCACATTTTGAAAAATCCAAACCCCACTCTTTAAAATAACAGTTTTTGAAAAAGTGTCCGATTTTACTCAGAAATCTCCATATGGACTACAAAATCATGTAGAACGAGTCCTAACTGTCCGAATAAATACACTGGCGTTTCTGCGTATGTATGTATGCAAGTGTACATATATGCGATTTTCTGCAAGTCAAACAAATATGAGAACAATGTCTAACACTGACAACGTAATGCAAACACAAATGGGACCATTTTCCGGAAATGTTCAGATCATAAAGACAAAGTACAATGAATGTTTAGCATGTAAAGTGTGTCAGCTTTGGTGTGTACGTAATACAAAAATACAAATACGTACGCATTTATAGCTTTGTGTGAACTTGGAATTTCAAATGGATTTTCAATTGGATTTTTAAACATTGTAAACGTAAAAATTATATATGGTTGTATAAAATAATTGGTATGTAGGATTGACAACTCTTCTTTACCAATTTAATTCTGTCTGAAATATTGTTCATCTTCTCTGCCAGTTCAGTTAAACGAATCTTATTAATATTTACATCAAATACTGTGTTTGTATTTACAAACATGTCCATATCGTGCAAATTCCTATTGCTGTTTACATTTATCTCGGACAAACTCACTTTTACCTCTTCATATAAAATTACAAACTGCATGGCGACCAAACACACAGTCAATCTGAAGGAACGATTACATGACAGAATGACTGGGTATTGTGAGATTAATCCTTAATTTGGTAGCATTTTTGAAAAGGATCTAGCAATTTCATAGTTTGAATTGTTATTTACGGATTTCCAGTAACCGAAGTAATGAAACAAGCAAATCGAATAGCAGACAGTAATCGAAAGATATTCTCCCTTGATAAATGGTCCGATTTTTTGTTTTGAAAACATTGCAAAGCCATTCAAATGCATCCACTTTACACAATGGTGCACACCTACGAAAAACATTGGATAATAGCATGTCCTTCCCCATATCAAAAGTGCTTGGCATGTTGAAGTTAGTCAAAGCAATGAATCTCTTCGGATTGTGTTAAGGCTTGTTACTGACTTTGTTTACTAACAGAGGATGGACACCGAAATTTCTTACATCCTTTGCCATACCTGAAGTGGTGTGTATCAGAAAAACAAGTACTTCCAAAAGAACACACACGCAAACACACTATTAATAGACCATCTGAATCTACCCCTTTTAGTGAGCCTACTACATACAAACATACATTTTTTGTCAAAAGTCTTTGTTTTTATCTTCTTTTCGTTTAAGTTCTTGCTAACGGAACTATTTATTGTGACTCAAGGCGCCACAGTTTGTTTTCACACTGACGCCGACCCATTAAGAGTTTAGGATTGTAGAACTGGAATGTCGCATGAAAATCGTTAACATATTCCACGAAAGCTTCAAGTGAAAACAAAAAAATAGCGAAAAATGTTTGCTTATTCATATCTGCGGATTCCATGAAGTTCATGGGTGACAAAGATTAACATCCTCGGAAACAAGAAAAGAAGGAGTGAAAGTAAATAGGGCATCACGAATAGCAATTATGGCGAATTGAGTGTAAAAAGAAATTCAATACCCAAAACAAAAAGATACAAAATGTATGCAATCGAGAAAATAAAAAGGTTGAAAAAATTGAAACCTATTTGCGGTGTTTAATGAGAATATTGAGTTTGAATATTTAAAATCCCCTAAAAGTCCGGCATATTAGATACTAAAGACTTAGGCCTAAACTGTTATCTTTCATTAGTTGGGTTTTCTTTTGAAATACGCCCAATAATGCATATAAAATTCCACAAATAATAAAGGGAATAGTTGGCTGTCTTCCTCTACATATCTAAAATTTGACCACTTTTGGTAATTGACACCAATTTATAGCTTAGAAAGCCCTCTCCAATCCTAGTCACTTTTATTGAAATGTCTTTAACCAAATCTGGGAAATTCGTCTTTAGAATAATAATCGTTGTTTGTCCACTTACTCCCAACTACTTTGCATCATTGTTATGGTAAGATGTTTATAGCTAGGCTTTTTATTTTCAAATAACCCTAATATAAGCTGAGATATTCTCATATATAAGTGAAATATTTTCTCAAAGAAGTATTTTATTCATTTTGACCCCTGTGTAATGGGTAAAAAATTATTTCAAACAAAATCAGGTCAATGCGGATTGGAACTAACAACACCACCGCCTTAACATACAGAGAACAGTCAATTGAGGATGTCGCAGTCTTCACCTATTTGCAAATATGTATGTGGATCCCTCAATGCCTTTCACTACTTGCACAGAATTTAGCGTTCAACAACATCTCAACCAAACGAAACTCAAAATCTCTGCACCGCAGTGTAAAATCATTGCTTTATATGGTTATAGGAGCTCCACCCAAACTTCCAGAAGGGGTCTAAAAAATTTTACAATAAATACGTAAAGCAAATAGTGCGCATATTCTGTCTAAATTTTGTAACAAATACCCAGCTACATACACTAGTAAATCGCACACCCACCGAAAGCGAGATCTGAGGCATCCTTGGGCATTTTTAATCAGCATACATTCGATATTTGTTCTCTGATTCCAGCGCAACTTGACAATCTCTCAAAGAAAGCATTTATGCTAACGAAACGAATGAGGCAAAATGTGCCTCATCGAAATAATGGTTTTAGACCGCAAGTATGTTGGGACAAAATCCGTTTCAGACAATTTGGAGTCGATTTAGCCATGTCCGTCCATCTGTATGGCTGGTGCACACGATAACTCTAGAACGGATTAACCGATTTGGTCCATAAATTGGCTTTCGTAATGTTTTGTCTTAACTTAGGAGATGGGCCATATCGGCCCACTACATCGGGTACCTCCCCTACAAAAGTTCAATTTTTCGCAAAATGATGCACACGATAACTCTCGCAGGCAGTAAAAGATTTGATCCATACCTTGGGCATCGTAATATTCCTACGAGACATAGATCAGGTTAGAACATGGACTATATATGTCAACTCCTTTGGATACCTTCCACACCAAATTGTGCGAAAGTGCAGGATAGGACCTCCGCTCGAATCGTTTTGATTTTTCTTGCAACAGGTTGACTCAAGGGCCCTATTACAACGGTACAAATTTTTTTCAGGGGCAAGTCCATACTTCTTGAGAAAATTACCCGAAAACTGTATAAAACCCCTACGGCCAGCATGTGTAGTAGGTGGTGCGCACGAAAACTCCCGAACGGAATACTGCGTTGGTTCACACTTTTCATATCGTAAAATTTCTTCGAATATTAGATGAAAATCGAAAATGGTGCTTATAGGTTCCCTCCATCCGGTACCTCTAGCACAAAAGTTCGAAAATATCCGCTAAAATGGTAAGCGAAATATCTCATAAACGGAGCAACCAATTTCGTCCAAACTTTGGATGTCGAAATATTTTATCTAAACTTAGATTATGTTAAAAAGTGGGCCCTTTGGACATGTTTACCGAAGGTACTCCTAGCAGCCCTGTTTACAGCGATATGATGTTTTTCGTGAGCAATTCCATGTTTCCATATCCTATCAAGACGGATGACTACCAAAATATGACATATTCCCAAATTGGACTAGGTCGGTCCATTCCTTTAGGCACGTTCCCGCAAAACTGTTGATACCTGGTCCATATTGTTGTCGGCAAGTTCGTTACGTTTTCTGGGAAAAGGGTGTTTTATTTCACACAGGCTGAGCGTATACTTCTGTCGACAAAGCCGACTGATATTTTTTACTTGTTTCCAACTCTAGAATACATGTGAAAACTATATTGCCAAACCAATATTTATTTTTATTTATATTTTGGTTATATATGCCTATTTTGGCTATAGCATCCATACTATTATCCTGATTATTATAACACTGTACAACACAAAAAATAATTACAAGATAATTCGACCAGCTTATGAAAGAGGACCGAAAAAATAAGACACGTCTATCGGCGTTTTAAAAGTTTACGTCGGGAAGTAACCTAAATAGGCGTGGCAAGTTCCGCCCATTTCTACAGGTTTTGAAATATTCGACATCGTTGCATTTTAGGTATAAAGTGTCTTTGGCAATATTACTGACAACAATGCGGGGTATCTTTTTATGTAAAAAATTAACCCTCATGCAAGTCACTAAAGGGGTCTTTTTGCCCCCTTTTTTCAAAAACGTTTAAAAACTCCTTTAAAATGTGATCGTATCAGATCAAAATATTCTACAAAATTAATTGTCATAAAATTTTACTATAGGTGACCGAATACAGCAAAACTCAAAATCGTACCTAAACGCCAGGAATCTGCCAAAAGTAAAGTCACGTTTTAGGGTTAATGTAGTACTTTATCTGAGTTTATTAAGTTTTGTCCCACAAAACTTCATTCTAGATAGAAGACGTCAAAGACAAAAATAATCTGCATCAAATTTAAATATAAGTCACCGAATAAATGAAATATGTATTTGCAATATATATATCAAGAAATATATACATCAAGTTTGCCAACAAAACACCCAAATATTTTTTGAATAAATTTGTTTTGTTCTTTTTTTGAGTTGATGCATGAAAGTAGGATGAAATTTAGTTCTAGACGAAAGGTGTTAAAAGAAGAAATATTCTACACAATATTTTATTGTAAGTCCTGGAAAAAACTAGATATCTGAGTAAAATACTTTGTTAAGAAAATGACGTTACAAAGTTAGATAATATAGGTAGAAATTATTTGTTAAACTTTTAGACTCTTAATTAAAATTTATTCCATACTGAGTCAAAATCTCCTAAAATACCTCACTTTTTGGGGGTTGTGTCAAAAGAAGAAATGTTCCAAATCAAATTGTTGTCAGTAATATTGCCAAAGACACTTTATACATAAAATGCAAGGATTCCAAGGAATCTGATGTCGAATATTTCAAAACCTGTAGCAATGGGCGGAACTTGCCACACCTATTTAGGTTACTTCCCGACGTAAACTTTCAAAACGCCGATACACGTGTCTTCATTTTTTCGGTCCTCTTTCATAATCTGTGCGGGGTTTCTTGTAATTTTAAAAAAAGTTCGATTTTGTTGTACAGTGTAATCGTGGTATCATTTGATTCCCCCTGTAGTTTAGATTAGAAACTATTTTGTTGTAATTTTTGATGGGTAATTGGACCTATATTATGAAAAATCCCGTGTTACATTTAAAATTTTCCACGAATACTGAGTAACATTTTACAAATATTATTCACAGCCTGTTTCTGTATGTCGAAAGAAGAATGTGTGCGAATGAAACACGCCCTATAAAAGTCGGTGATATCATGCCCCTTTGAGTTAAATTTGAAATACAATTTTCTACTTTATTGTCGCCGAAGAAACATTCTTCCAGACCGATTTTCGAACATTTATGATACATGCGGTCAACTATGCTGGATTTGTGAGCATGATAATACTTAAATTTTTACTGCAAGGATAGTTAAAAAATGAAACTTGAGCTAAAATACCAACTATTTTCAATGACCTATCTAATTTATCGGTCCTATTATTATGGCTACACTTGGTATTTGCTTTCAAACAATTTTCGAAGCTCAGAAGAGATCTAACAAAATCAAAAAGTCATTTAAAGCAAGTTTATAAAACGTTTTTGTTGTAATATTTCTTGATTTTATCTGAAATTTCTTGGTAACTTTTCCATGTTGAGAATTGAACCCACGTTCCTAATTAAGCGGGTCAAATTTGTTGTAGGATTTATCAGAATGTTCCATTTTACTAAACTAAACAATTTTTCAATTTTATTTGATTCAAACCTATTCTGATGATCGCAAAAATTGGACACTTTTTTGTACATTTTTTATTATAATTGGGATATTTTCCGAAAATATGGCAACACCCTCAAGTTTTTTCTTGGGAATGTTGGCATAGTATCATGGTAGAACAAGAAAAGGTAGCAGCAATACCCACCTGACTGAACTGGGCTGTAGTGTTAGTGTCAAATTCCATACAACATTTTATATATTTATTTCTATGTTCGATGTATAATAGGGATATATATTTTTTGAAGAAAAAAATTATTCATCTGAAATAAAAACAATTTCCCATAAAGACTCCGTCATATCAATGACATGTAACCTCCTCCAGGTCCGAACGACATGTCGCACACTAAAACACTACTTATAGAGGCGGTACAATATTTGTTAATATGTGTGGTATTTTATTAAACTTGAAAATAATAAAGCCCTAATAAACATGTGCTTTTTGTTTTCAAAAACAAAAGATTGAATCAGCTTCTCTTTTTTCAATGAATTACGAGCGACCCCAAACATTTTGGCAAGAATTCTACTTCCTGCATGATATTGTGTATTTAGTGGAATGATACGGAAACATTCAAACTGAAAATCTAACCAGTTTTCATTCATGTTTTTCAAAATATTCAATCAAATGTGAAAAATTATTAGTTTTTTAAATTCCAATAATTTATAGACATTTCCTTATTTTGTTTACATTTATATTTGACACTAACGTTCCAAACAAAAACAAATTCCTTTGTGGTTGTTGTTCGAGTTGTATTTGTTGTAGTATTAACTTTACCTTATATTTGTTCTACCATGGCATAGTATAGGACTCTCAAAAAGTAAATAGTATAGATCTGCAACACGAACACATCAGAACACATTTTTTTTTACTATTTTGACCTTTAAAAATCGTTCATACAGAGTTCGGACGTTCCAGAAAGTTGTTTACTGAAATCATTGCTACAATATTGTGGTTGATTGTTTTCTTGAATTTTGAATGGTTTAGTTTCTATGGAGCAGAAACCGAAAAAGAGGATAAAAATTGTATTTGTTTTACTATTTTGACCTTAAAGTACCATTTCTACAGGGTTCATATGTTCTAGAAAGTTGTTTATTGAGATCGAAGGTATATTTTTGTAGTTGGTTGTTTGATACAATTTTGATCGGTTTGATATCTGCAGACCAAAATCCTAGAAAATATTATAACGGAAAGTTGACCTTAACGATTTTGACCTTGAAGATGAGATTGACCCCAAAACGAGAGCTACAACTTTGCTTCCAAGAGTAAACCAAAATTCTTAGCGGTTTAGAAGATATGAGCCTGAAAAATGATCCCTTTTGATATAAGGGCCTCTGGTTTTTGGAGGCCCATAAACGCGAAAGTCGAAGTAACGGGGAAAACGTCGGTACACGTGTCTTCTTATTTTTCGTCTTGTATCAAGCTGCGGTGACAGAATATGGTTAATTTTCCATGACTCAAAAAATTACACACAGTGTAACTTTTGTGGGCAAGCCCATGATTCCAGACGCAGTGACCAACAGGTCAAACAAATAAATCACCAAATTTTATTGTATTGTTCAACTTCGCTTTATATTATAAGTTTATAAGCATTTGTGGGATTATATTCAAATTGTCAAAATATCATAAAGTCAAATCAATGTCACTGTGGTACAGAGGAATTAATGATGACATTCATACTACAAAAATGCTTTTTGGATGAAGAAAATATATTATTATTACTAAATCGTTGAAATATTATTTGCGTTTAAATTTGTTGGTTCATTTTGTATAATTTTTGTTAATTGCAGGAACCCACACTTGAGTCAAAGATACATATAAACTTAAAATAAAACACTTTATCGTACATATTATAATAAAATTTCAAATTATTGTAGAAAATACTGTCGAGTAAAACCATATCAGTCACAGCATGCAAATATTTCACAGAAATGAAAAAGTCTATTAAACATTTCAAATTTAAATTCAAAATATTTGTACAGAGCTTTTTGCACTGCAAAATAGCTTGTATATTCCTAAAAGCATTTAGAATAATTTCAAAGCTTAAATTTTATTCTTGTATGTATAACATAAAAGAAAAAATAACTGCTATACACAAAATGCGTTAAAAGGCAAATACTATAATGCTGCTATAATAACGAAGTACTTTTCGTTATATAAAACAAATATCTCTATAGTAAAGATAAATCCTTACTATAAAAATGTTTGTTTTATATAACAGTACTTCGTTATTATAACAGATTTATGGTAATTGTTCTACTCGAAACATACTTATATTTTATACAAGAAATATAAATATATTTTTATAGGTTTCCCTATTTTTATGTTGTTCGAAACAATATTTAGCGAATGCATGCGTTTTTGACTGTCATAAAAATAACCCCTATTTCTTGCATAAAATATAAGGAAATATAAAATATTAAACTTATTTAGCCATAATATTTGAAAGCGTTATATCCAAATACTGTGTAAATACAAATATTATTGTGGATTATTTGTTATTAATGAAGATATTTTATAAAATTTATTTTTCAAAACACTCTTTTGAAAATTAATAACAAGTTATCCCATAAGATACAAATTAATTGTATCTTCGATTTTTAGAGTGGGAATGGTATTCATAAGTAACTCTAACAGCCTGTTTCTGTATGTCGAGAGAAGAATGTGTGCGAAAGAAACACGTCCAAACTCTTATGTGTTTTTCAAATTTGTTTTTTGTTTTGAAGCAAAAGCAAAGATAAAATGACGACATACAGAAGCTGACTGTAAGTAACTCTAGCACCCTTAATATAGCACCAAAGCTTAGTCAACGTACATATGTATAAGCAAACTTTGTAAACAGATGGCAGTATAAATGAAAGTTTAAACAAATTGTGTAATCTTATTTTAAAGGAAATATATATATATATATATATATAATTTCAAAATATTACTACAGGATGGTGTCCTATCGATATTCGATTCAAACCATTACACCGTTTTACCGACATTTTCAATGCGCTAATTATAAATACTAAATTCTTTTTAACAATCCGAATTTCAGTAGTGAATTAGCAGAAATTCATTCATTTTTTCTTTTTTTTTGGTTATCGACAAAAATTAAACCTCAAAATTGATTATGAAAAACACAAATGAAAGTTGGCAACAGTGGTGGTATCGGTAGGAATTTGCGAATGCATTATGTTTGTTACTAACATACCTACAAATTTCGTAAATTACAGAAATTATATGTGAATGCATTTTACCGATTTTTGTCGGTAACCGAAAAATGAGTTAGAGAATTCCACAGCATAGCCTCCATTTTTTTTAATTCGATTATCACAATAGTTTAATAAGATGTTCAACTATCATCAATTATACTTTTTTACATTTTTGTTGAAATAAAAAATAGATTTTATTATTTTTGTTAGTGAAGTTTTTTTATTTAATGTATATAATTTCTATATTTATATTGTTACAAATGGTCGACCTTAACTCGATTTATGATATATGTATGTGCATACTTCGTTTGTTAGTATCTTTAAACATAGCAAAGTGTAATGCTTTGAAGCTTTTTAAAGCTAAAAAATTATTAAAGTATGGTGAAAGTTATGTCGTTTGAAGCTTCGAGGAAGGTATTAGGGCTATTAGATTTTTCTGTAATCTTTACGCAATGCTGCAGTGCAGTATGTTTGTACTAAGTTGTAACAACTGTTTTAACGACAGCTGGCAATAGCGTTTTTTTTTTTGTCAAGAATGTATCGGTTCTGATCTGTAATACAAAATAATATAATAGCCAAAATTAAACTTACAGTCTGTTTCTGTATGTCGAAAGAAGAATGTGTGCGAAAGAAAGACGTCCAAACTCTTGTGTGTTTTCCAAATTTGTTTTTTGTTTTGAAGCAAAAGCAAAGGTAAAACTATTTCGAAAACTAAAGTTCGGGCGTGTTTCATTCGCACACATTCTTCTTTCGACATACAGAAACTGGCTGTAAGGGTCTTTTTCACTATGTCGAAAGAAAATGAATGCGAACGAAAAACTCCTCAACCTTGTTTTTCATGGCAATATTGACTTTGTTTTTGCTTCGAAACAACCACAAAATTTAAAAATCATACACGAGATTAGCCGTTTTTCTTTCGTTTTCATTTTCGCTCGACATAGTGAAACAGGCTTTAACCCTGCGTTTACAAATGCCAGTATTGGCAAGACAATAGCAAAAATACAAACCTCTTTCAAAAATACATTTAGAAATTTTTAAATATGTGTAGAGAAAAGTATGAAGCGTGGGTATTGGTGAAAATGGTTTGTAACTTTGCTATTGTATTGCCAATACTGTCTGTGTGTAAACGCCTACTAAAGGAAAGTGGAGGTTCAGGTCTATAATAAACAATAAAAACGATTCATAAAAGTCAAAATTAAACGTTGGCATCTCTCTAAGAAGGTGTAATTTTCTATCACCCGGTTGTCGCTTAAATAAATAATAAAAATAAATTTAAATAATAAAAATTGAATAAACATCCAGTGTTTTTCAATTATGTTATGAAGTGATACCTTGAAGTTAACTGTCAAAAACTGCAAGAATATACTATTTATTGTATTATTGGACAATTAAATATTTTTGTGAGTTGAAATGTATATTTCGTAAGGGATTCCAATTTCCATGACATCACTAGAGTAAATCAATAAAGGGCACCAGGAGGATTAAAATATCCCCAATAGTCACCAAAGCGTAGAATTTAATGATTATACATGTGAATGTAATGGTGTGAATTTGTGCTCTATATTGGAACTGATTTTAAAATACTAAAACTTTTACACACTCCACCAGAGGAAAAACTGAAAGGCGTTTGCACTCCAAACACCGACTCTATTGCGATATTATGCAGTCCACAGTTATGAAAATTATGTATAGGGAATTCTGAGTGAAATCGTACACTTAAAAAAAAGGTTTTTGATTCCCTTTAGTTTTTGAAATGTTAATACTGCTCCCCAGAAAAAAACATTTCAGTATACTTTCAGATTTTTGTCGACTAATGGTTCCAGAGATATGGCACTTTGCTCTTGAAGAAACTTTAACTGGAAGGAGCTTACACTTGGGAAATTTGCGTTTTCTGAAACAACAATGTTCATAGATGAAAAAATCAAAAAACCAAAAAAATCGCCGGAGATTTTGCTTGAAAATTTTCTACAATATTGGCTTTCTATATCTCAAAAATGGCAAAACTTACGACAATATCAAAAGCACTCCAATGATTTATTTGGTTTTTTAATTGTTTCTCAAAAATGATTTCCTGTAGAAGGAATGAATGAACTTTTGCCTACTAATGCAAATGGTAATAGTATGTTTATACTTGCGATTTGAAATCCACTCGATTTCACGAAATCCTGAAATACACCTTTGTGTTTACACTTATTTTTTTGTTGATTTCAAATGACAATCAGCTGATCATTGTTTACATATGTATACATACAAATTTATTTCAGTTCATTTTTGGCGGAAAAAATTGTGCAAAAATACAAAATGCAAAGAAAAGACGATTTATTAAATGCTTTTATCCAATGTTGTGGTAGGGCGAAAAGTAAAAAACGGTTGCTACATTTTATTCAACAGGATCGGAAAAATATTCTAATTAAATTGATGTGGTTGGTGAAAAGGCAAAATGAAATGCACCGCAGTCTGAAAATGTCCGGCAGAATTTGGAAATGTGTGAGTGTTTCGTGATTTTTCTTAATAATTATTTAAATATGAATATTATTTTTATAGGAAAGGCATGGAAGATTTTGGGAAATGGATATCCCAAGTAGTACAAATACGTTTTATAAGGAAAGTTTTCGAATGAACCGGGAATCCTTTAATATTATATGCGAGAAACTTAGGTGTATGGATACAAGTAAAAAAAGTATCAGTTTCATGCTATTTTCTCAGGAAGTATGGACTTGCCCCTGATGAAACTTGTACCGTCGTATGGTGGGCAGTGAATACAAGTTGCTAAAACAAAAATCAAAGCGATTCGAGAGATGGCCCTAAACTGAACTTTTCCGAAATTTTGTGTAGGAGATACCCGAAGCATTGGACCTATTGAGACCATATTGGAACCTCATATTACTCTGGTAGAAAGTTTACGCTATACAAAGTATGGACCAAATTGGTTACTCCCTTCAAGAGTTATCGTGCGCACGAACTTTCCGAACATTTTTGAAGTTTTGTGGGGGAGGTACCAGAAGGAGTGGACCGATGTAGCTCATCTTCGAACTTAAACTAAGTTTGGGCAGAATATTACGAAAGCTAAAGTTTTGGCCGAATCGGTTCATACGTTAGAGAGTTATCGTGTGCTCCAGCCAGCAGGACAGACAGACAGACGGACGGACATGGCTAGATCGGCTCTAAATTGTCTAAAACACATTTCGTCCAAAAATACTTGGGGTCTAAAACCATTATTTCGATGAGGCACATTTTCATCGTATCAAAGTGTATATACCCTCCTTAGCCCAAAGGCTGAGGGTATAAAAAGTGATACACCGCTGAGAAAATGTATTCCGCTCGATAAAAGAATTGCGATAGCTGTATATACATTAAAGTCGTCAGCGGAATACTCCACCATTGGGGCATTGTTTGGTGTGTCAAAGGCAACCGTCTGTAATATTTTCAACGAATTTTGTTCCAAGGTGTCAATGTGTCAAGGGCTATTTGGCCGATTCTTTCAATGAAGAGAACAACTTCACTCTTAAACTTGAGCAAATCTGAACTTCACTCTCAAAACTTGAGCAAATCTGAAATCAGGGTATTGACAGGTGTCATTACCGGGCACTGCAACATTGGAGATTTTACCAGCAAATGACAGGATGATGGCGTGGACTATTGCAGGCTCTGTGAAGATGAGGAGGAAACGGAGACGATTGAGCATATCCTATGCTGCTGCCCGATGATAGCTAGGAAGCGACATAGTTTAACAGGAATGTGCTTCCCTCCAAGTCTAACACTCTACTCAAATATAGAACCAACAATCATAAACAACATCATCAGAAATCTAAGTTGGCTGGTAGTAATGGGTCACGGTAACTGAAGTAATGGGTCACTATTCAACAGGAAACAGTTGGAATAGAGCATAGAAAAATTGTTTTACCTGTACTTGCTTGTTAAATTATGCAGTTTGTTTTTTATTTCCAACGAAGAGTATGAGCATCCTGCCGCAGCCATTTCCGTGGCCATTACGGCGTACACGTGCGAATTTTTTTTTTATTGCCTCGCAATTTATTCATACATATGTTTATCCCATAAGGACAACAGGATTTCCTCCTCAGCCGTTGACCAACGTTTACGTTTGGGTTTATAACGTTTTCTGCGAAAATAATATGCTTTTATGTATGTATATAAATAAAATACTGAGGCAAAATTAATCATACTTTTTTTCTAATTCATTGTCCATTTTTTTATTTTTGATTCTTTTGTGAAATTTATTTTTTTCTTCGTTTGTATGTTTGACAGCTAATACAAATGTAAACAAACAACACTTGAAAAGTGTTACAACTTTTGGTACTTTTTAGGCAAACACAGGGTTGTATATCATTAGTACTGTGATTTCGATGTTGATTTCGCTGAAATCACGAATTGAGATGATTTCATTTTTGTATGCCAAATCATGAAAAATTTTGCAGGATTTCGCGTGAAATCACGAAAAGCCAGCGAAATCACGAAAAAGTTGCAAATGTAAACTAAGTATAACGTTCATTCCATCTAATTATTAAAAAAGGTCACGCACAAACCACTTTGAAATTATATTTTTTGAAAAATTTTATATTTTCTTCTTTTTTTGTTAGTTTTATTGCACATCTCACGTTTTTATTTACAATTAAGTGAAGGTACCACATGTTGAATCGAATGTATATATATCTCGGAAAAAAAACTTTGACGATTTTCTGTGATTCTCAGAATTTGCAAATTAGTAAAAAAAGGATAACTCATTTTTATGATTGCGGTAGGGAGCTTATAAACTCTCATAAATTTATGACTAATTGCTCTACTAGTTCATTTATGGGAAGGAAAGGATTTGCATTTTTTTTTATTTGTGTTTTTCCGTCGACTACAGAAACCTCATTTATTGGCCTTCGTTTTTTGGATTTTTTTTTTAAATTTTACAACGCACACGTGCTGAATCAATTATAATGTCACCATAAATGAGCCCATTTATAAGTACCTGTCAGAAAAATATTGAAAATTTCTTAAATAAATAGGTGTTTGAATTAATCGAGCTAACTAGGCCTAAAATTAATTAAAAACTTTCATAAATAATGGCCTTTGTCCTAAAAAGACAATAAAAAATAAATAAATAGGTGTTCATTGATCGTTTTGTGTCATTCAACAAGTGTCGAAACCCGCGAAAAGAACAAATATAAAAAGTGAATAGTGAAAGTGAAGTGAAAAGTGAATCATAACATGTCATTCAAAAAGAGCGCTTCCAACGCGAAGAAGAACAAAGAAACCTGGACAAAGAACCTAGTCCAGTTTCAAGCGCCATTAAGAGGAGACATTGTGGCAATTGTGGAAACGGCACTGAGTGAACGGTCGCATAAAATTTATTCAGTCTACAGCCAAAGGACGGACAGAGAGAATCGCTCTATTTACTGTAGGGCATAAGGTTCTATAGAGTAAAATATTGAACTTCCCGCATATATCGGACCAAGCCATTTAGGCAAAACTAAGAACTCTTCTGAAAGACTACGAGCGCTGCAGAAGAAAACGAAAATTTGATTCATGCCCGTAATTTCTTCTCGTAGTTATCTATGAGTTCATAGATATCCCCCGTGTAAGCAAAATTTCATAATTTCAATCCATAGGTAACGTTACCGGGTCAAAAACGGCCGTGTTACTTACACCAAGGATTTTGCCTGGTTGATCGTTGCCAATGTGTTAAAAATTGTAAAACACTTAGATGTGGCAATGTTTTTACGAAATCATGAATGAAAATCACCAATGTTACCACATGTTTTCAAAATTTACACACCTCGGTAAAGTCCAATTTACATATGCACATTAAATGATTTCGTTTTACGAAATCCTAGAAACAAATGAAGTGTATTTACATCTGTTTTTTGCGTCATTTGCTTACGCACGCAATCGCACATACACACAGATACAATAACACATACACACGCACACAATAATTTAAATTCCGAAAAATAAGAATTTCACAACACTAATGTTTACTAAATAACTTGACTTAATTCAAAATTGAAAAAATTTAATTTTCGCAAGTTTTTTAAACATTTATTTACACTTTTGTCATCGTTTGAGTATTTTTGTTTTTCTACAACACACACAAACAAACAAAACATCATAAAACAGTTGCATTTTTTGGTAGTTTATGACGAAAAAGCAGGGTTGCGTATAATAGTATGGTGTTTTCGTGCGTTGTTTAGAATAAATGACGCAGCTATCGTCATTTAATTTTGTATGGTAAATGACGCAAAATGGGTGCCACCGTGGTGCAATGGTATGCACACCCGCCTTGCACACTAAAGGTCGTGGGTTCGATTCCCCGGCCAGGCAACAACAAAAATTTCAACGGTGGCAAAATGCCCCTCAGTAATGTTGGCGACATTTTCTGAGTATTTCAGCCATGTAAAACTTCTCTACAAGTGGTGTCTTAGGACACGCCGTTCGGACTCGGCAATAAACAGTAGGTCCCTTATCATTGAGCTAATATGAATCGGGGTGCACTCATTGGTATGAGAGAAGTCTCCCTTGTCCCGTATGGGATGTTTGTGGAACAATTATTATAAATGACGCAAAATGTTGCCTGTGTTAGCAAATAAATGACGAAACAGCTCTAAATGACGAAAAAGTTGCTAATGTAAATTGGACATAAATGGCACGTAGAAATTACCAAACGCGTAGGTAAAGATAAGTAATAGGTAGCTACCTACCCGGTTACCTAGGGCTAGAAATTACGGGCATCAATGAGGCAACTGTTTAACATCACTAATGTAAAGGGCGAGTGGATGTACAAAGAAGGCGAGAAACTCTACAAACTTCAAATTGAGAGCAAAAGCCGCGTTGGTTATTCAAGCGGCAAACCTGCTGGTGTCAATACCATTCACCCGTCCAAGCGAAAGAAGACAATAAAAGCAAGTGCGCCCACATTTACCAATTCAGCGATACCTGATTGTTCCGAAAGTGGCTCGGATTTTTACGACAGTAGTACAGATAGTCCCTGAGAGGATGAAAATGCAGCATCAACGAGCAAAAGGAAGCATAATCAACCAGACATTGCAAAACGCCTTGTTACAAATTTAAAGATTTCGTCCAATAAAGCAGCTACGATGTTCCCATCCCAACCCCATGTCAGTCAGGAATCCTCAGGGCTATCTACAAGGAAGCTGCTCGGTTGAAGAACCACTTGGTAAACACGCTTTATCTTGAAAAGTAGAGCATACATTTTGACGAGAAACACCTTGAGAGCTATAAATATCAGACAGTGGTCCTCAATAACGAATTTAAAGAAATTAAATTGACTGCGCTCAAATTGAAAGATTCGAAAGCTAAAACAATCGCAGAAGGTCTCCGGACTGTGTTCAACCTCTGGGGATGAATTGTGATGATTGTTGCCGATACAACAAGCGTGAATACCGGCAAAAAGACAGGCGTTGTAGTTCGACTGCAGCAAATGTTTGAAGCGAAAGGTTACACCGCACACAAGTTCATCAGTTGCCAGCACCATGTGCTGGATCGAGTTCTTCGGGTTGTCATGGACGATGAACTCCAAACATCGAATAATTTTTTGTGGAGGATTTGATGAAAAACTATGCTCAATCGAAAGCAGCCTTCAGTAATGGTACAACTTTGATTAAGGAAACAGGTGGCTGGAGAGACGACATTAAGTTTCTCTTCCACCTTACTCTTATTTCCGCAATTCACTCAGAAGAGTAAGATTTCCTTTGTAGATTTTAAGCAGATCCCAAACATTTGCAATGCACGCTGGGACTCTCGTGCCATTCTAGCTCTACTTGCTTTTATACTGATGCCTGAAACCCTGAGCAGGTTGCATAAAATCTGTTTATTCATTTCTTATTCATGGGCTGATTATTGGTTCAGTAGTCAATTGTTCCGCTCTGAAGATTTCGAAGAACTATCTGCAGCTCCGATTGACTACCCAAAAGCTCTCAAATGCTTGAATACTCATTGGACAAAAGATGAATCTCCAATCAACACCGAAGCAACCAGTGTTGTGAGCGCGCGATCAAAGATATGCAAGACTTATACAATTCCTGCCGTAACAAGGACAACCTCCCACTGAGATTCATCCTCTCCAATGACAATGTGGATATTTAACTTTCTTTTATGTTTTATGATCCTTGTTATGTTAGTATATTTATTTTATTACACTGTGCAACAAAATGGAGCTCGAGGTGGGGGGTGGATATACAGAACCCCAAAGGGCAGATCTGCCGTGAGTCGAACTTCTGAGTTATGGCGTGATGAATTTTTCACTGGAGACCCTGTAAGGCATCAGAAATTAGCGTTACATCTTTGTTCTCTGTTGTTTTGGCTTATTTTGAGATTACATGTCTTCTGTCAAATCGAATGAGGATTATTTTCGTAGAGCACTTCGACCTTCTAACTCGCCTTCTTTATAATCATCAAGGGCTTTCACCCCCAAAAGGAATTTTCCACCCCCCAAAATTTCGGTTCACAGTGTTATTTATACAATTTTTAATATCTACTTATAGTGAATCCAGAAATGTCAAAAATGCATAAATAAAAATTTTCAAATGATTTTGTGCGTGAGGTTTTTTATCCAATCACGTTAAAATTAAGATTTTATGTAATCTTATGTAAAAGTTCATCGCAATATGATACAGGGATATAATGTTGTAAAAAAGTCATAACCCTAATATGTATACCCTTTCTAACCTAAAGACTGAGGGTAGAAAAAGAAGCAAAACTAATTTTCAGCGCTTTCAGAACAAAAATTGTTTCAAAATAAGTGTATAGTTGTTTGGAAATTAGACATCTAAAGGGAAACAACTGACCATTGTTTTTAAAATGCAGATTTTCTTAGTACAGCTATAGAAGATGCTGATATCAATACATATTGCTATTCTTTAACTAGGAATTATCCCTTTTTTGGAGTCTCGAAATAATGTTCCCGATCATAAATCAAAGTGGCAAAATCAAAAACAAATTAAAATTCCTTCTTATGTCAATCCTAAACAAGAATTCAATTTATCTTTGTTCATACACTCACGTTTTTATACCCTATACCACAATGTGGAAAAGGGTATTATAAGTTTGTTTTGGTAAAAATTCATGTAACACCGCGAAATATTCGTCGGAGACCCCCAATGTTGTATACCAATCCTCATATCTCGGCGAGATAAAGCAATTTTGAGATGTGTGTCTGTCCGTCCGTCCGTCTGTCCATTATAAATTGTAAACACGCTCCAGGCCGCAATTATGGACCGATCGTCACGAAATTTTGTATGGAGGTCGGGTTCAGATCAGAATAGATCCCTATTCTTATTGGTGATGATCGTGAAATATTTAGCGGGTGAAATGGACCAAAAACATAATATTTATCCAATTTTCTAGCGGCTCTGTAGATCTCAACGCGTAATTTTAAATAAGGTAAGAGTATATCACAAAGGAGAAGCTTGCAATTTGAGATGGCGATCGGATAATATTTAAATGGACCAGAACTTTTGTGTGAAAATTGTGAACATTTTTAATATACAGCTTATATCTTAATTCTGGAAGTGACATTCCGGACAAGTGAGATATACTTGAAAGTGGAACGCTTGACCTTTCAATTGATGCCAATTATGTTGGTGTGCATGATCAGATAACAGAGTTACAGGCTAATATATTCCGTTATTTGTTTGTAGTGTAATAATAAACTCGCTAGAATTCGCAATTATACATTAATAGTCACGAAATTTTGCACCTGGTAAGGGTATAGGTCGAAAAAGATTCCTACAATTTTGAATGATGATCTGATATTCTTTAGCGGGTAAAATGGACCATTATTTTTGTATGAAAAATATAAAAATTTTATTTTTGGTCGATATTTTAATTCCTTGTGGACATATATATTTCGCAAAGTAGCCTACATATGTGAAAAGACTACTGACCTTTCCTCTGATGTAAATTGCAATTAAGTGTTTGCTAGATAACGGGCCTACTGCCTAATATATAATGGGTTCTGTGTAGAGAACCACATTTTTATCCCATATTACATATTGTCTCTTCAAAAGTTTATGTAACACCACGAAATATTCGTCCTAGACCCCTTATTTGGTATGCCAAAATTCATATCTCAACGAGATAAAGCGATTTAGCGATGTGTGTCCGTCCATTAAACATTGTAAACAAGATTAAGGCCGCAATTGTGGACCGATTGTAACGAATTTTTTAAGGAGGTTCGGTTCGGGCCAGAATTAAAATGATTAGTTTTTGGTGATGATCGTGAAATGTTCAGGGAATGAAATGAACCAAAAAAACCAGTAAGGAAAGGATTGATTCGGGCGGGGCCGACTATATGATACCCTACACCACCTACATCCAGATCTTAACCGATTTTGATATAATTTGGCACATTTATTTCCAGACCGAATTCAGTCACACATTCATTGAAATCGGACTTATATATCGTGTTTGGAGCAGAAAATACACGAAATCGGCCGAAAATATATATGGGTGCTACATCCAAATCTGAACCGATTTCGATATAATTTGGCACATTTATTTCTAGACTGAATTCGGTCACACATTCCAAATTTCATCGAAATCGGAAATATATAGCGTGTTTGGTACAGAAAATACGTGTATCGGCCGAAAATATATATGGGAGCTATATCCAAATCGGAACCGATTTCGTTATAATTTGGCACGCTAATTTCTAGACCAAATTCAGTCAAACATTCCAAATTTCATCAAAATCTGACGTATATAGCGTGTTTGGTGCAGCAAATACGTGAAATCGGGCGAACATATATAAGGGAGCTATATCCAAATCTGAACCGATTTCGATATAATTTGGCTCATTTATTTCTAGACTGAATTCAGTCACACATTCCAAATTTCATCGAAATCGGACGTATATAGCGTGTTTGGTGCTGCAAATACGTGAAATCGGGCGAACATATATATGGGAGCTATATCCAAATCGGATCCGATTTTCACCAAAAGCAATAGCGTTCTTCCTATGGCTAAAAAAGTTGTAGTCCCCAATTTTCAGCGAAATCGGTCAACAAATGCGACCTGTATGTTGCGAACGGACGGACGGACATGCATAAATCGACTCAGAAAGTGATTCTATGTACATCCCTAGAAGGAACTATGGGTATATCTCGCTTCCTTTTGTATGTTACATACAAATGCACTAACACATAATACCCCTTACCACATAGTGGTGTAGGGTATAAAAAAAATTTAACCAATTTTGTAGCGGCTCTGTAGTTCAAAATAATAACCCGCAAAATTTTAAACAAAGTTTGAGTTTATGATGAAGAAGAAGCTTACAAGATAATACTTAGCGGGTTAAATGAACTGAAACTTTCGTGTGAAATTGGTAAAAATTTCAATAACGTAGCGGTTAAACAACGGAAGTAGTAGTACTTCATAAGTGGGTTTCATTACATTTTAGTTTGTGTGAACTAAATTTTCCTTTCCTGCTACAAAAATGTCTTTGTCAACTAGATAACTTTTTGGTTTTGGTCATAAGTATTATACATTACATCTCTGATATTTGATAATTAAATGTTCACAATCTTTGAAAAGAAGTTCCATGGAGAGCGATTGTCCAGGGATAGTGGTATAGGGTATCCCATTGTCGGCTCCGTCCGACTATGGACTTTTCTTACTTGTTTTCTTTATTACTCGTGTATGTAGGTCAAATTAACAATTTTGCCTTGATTTCTCTATAACGAATTTTCTCTATAACGTAGTAATTCTCCGATCTCCAAGTGCAACGTTATAGGGACGTTCGACTGTATTTGTAAGTTCACGTTGCTGCAATTTTTACCATGTGGTTTTTGGTTTTTGGACAATGCGTTTTTCTGTTTTCAGTATAAGTGGATGAATTGTGTGTGTCCCTTTTCTAGCGCCATCTACGTCGACATAACTTCCTGAAACAGAACCATCTAAGTGTTGCCTTTGAAACATCACAGCAAACTCTCTCAAACTGTAATGGAAAATGCTATAAAATTTACAATCCACCCATAAACGTCATCCACCATTCATTTTGTTCAAATAAGTCCACAATCTCCACTTTGGATTTCAGATCCACGTTCCAAATCCACATTCCACACGATGTGGAACGGGAAAATAGCTTCCACTTTGTGGGCTCCATTTCATGTGGAATTTGTTTTGATTATTAAATTCAACAACCATACTATAAATATACTATAATATATACATTTACTATAATAACACAACATCATATCTTAAAACCTTACAACAAATGTAAACAAAGAAATAAGCATTAATGTTTAGCCTTAAGCATAGACTAATGAATATACAAATGCTCTCACCGAGTATGTTCGTATTGAGTGTCACCACACTCAAAAAATACAAGCTAATAAATATTTTATTCTGGTAAAAGACTACATGGGGATAGTTTTGGATGGGAACTAAATCCTCAGATAAAATTTTCCACAAAAATCGTCTTCGAACTTTTTTGAGTTTTCGGGTTTGAGTGACTTGACCGCGGAAAAATTGAGTAATCCGTCGTCTGTATGTTCATTAGTCTATGCCTGAAGAGAGGCTATATTAAATTTTGGAAAAAAAGGAGTTTGCTTGTGGTAATACGGATCCAGTTCTATATACATAAGTTTAACGTGATCTTCTCTTTTAAATACTTTCTATGGCGCAAAACTTTTGTTATCAATACCCAACGGAAGTGGTGTTTGATTCAAACTGGGTGTCGATACATTAAAAACTGGATATAAAGGAGCAAATTCATTGGTGCCAAATGCGTGTTCCTCGCCTTCGTTAATGTTGCTGCGCTGAGTATGAACCGATTCTTCGTATGAAGGTGGGGCTAAAAAATATTTTTTTTTAAATATACTCCTGATTACCTTATGGAGAAAACTTACGCATATTTGGTGTACTTAAATCCAATGTTGGCGGAGCATTGCCTTCTTTTGCTTCGTTCTCCTCTGAAGGCAGTTCTCTGATATCACGATTTCTGGATGTCGGCTGTTCATCTATCACATTAAACCGCCTAGTGTTATTCGCCAATGGAACATTGCCAATAATCACAGGCATTGTTACAATCTGCGTCTTATTCAAACTCTTCATTTTGCAATGCATTTCAATTTGATAGACAATTTGTATTACGGCGGAGCCTTGAATGCATGTGGGTGGTGTAGCCGGCACGTGTAATTCCTCTTTCATGGACCGGGTGCAGTGCCTCAGAACTGAATCACTTTTGATATGACTTACGTTCACCCGTTGAACATTAATACGATGTGGTTTACTGCTGGTATAGCGCACCAACATTACCAACTGAAATTTCACCTCCGAAACAGCCATATTGGTATTATTTATGACCATACCCTGTACGGGTATATTTTGACCAGGAACAAAACCTGTTTGAGGAACTTTTAGTTCCATCTTCAAGGGTTCGGTGGTACATGGTCCACAACAGAATGTCTTGTAGGCTTCACTGGTTGAGGGAATCTGCAAAAGAATAGTGATGTTTTCTTTATATTTTGATTTCACAACAAGACTTTTGGTCTTTAACTAACCCTTATTTGTGGTGATTCAAAATTTAAATCGGTAACTCTCAGCACTGTAAAAGCCCGATTATATACATTATCGAATTTCCATGGTCTTACAAGAAGCACTTTCACTGTATAACGTATATGACCGTGACTGCCCTCAAATGAAGATGGACAATTGTAGGGTAATTGACATGCAAATGTATATGTGTGTACACCAGTTGCAATCGTAGCTTTGGCACCTGAAAGTAAAATAAGAATTGGGTGTTGTTTCCTTAAACAAATCGTCAAAAATACTCACTTTGTTCGGAACCCATTAGATAGGTGGATGATGATAGATAATCTTCACGTCCATAGTACATTTGTCGCGTAGTAAAACTTCTTTCCGACCATAAAGCTTCGGCGGAACCAGAAATTTTTAATAAAATAGCTATAAAATAAAAATATAGAGTGTTTAAATATATTTAGTGTTTGACTCATCCATAATATTTATCTATGAAATTGATATCATTATTTATTAACAATTCTAAAGACTATCTTATTCCGTAATTTCAATCTAATTGATAAAGAATTTCTGACAATGATAGTGTTGATACAGTTTTGAGTGATTCATATTTAACTGAGATGCTCTAGGAATTGTTCGGGCACATGTATAAAACATTAGTGCTAATAACAAGTCTTTAATTAAGAAGGAAGGTCAAGAGTTCGGTACAACACAACATCACATTTTTGGCAGTGGCTAAAATCCCTCAGCAATACGCTAGCCATATTTTTAAAAATTTTCGCCCATGTGAATCAATTTATTTTAAAATAAAATGCTGCACCGCTTGTAATAATAATTGTTCCACAAACATCCCAGGCGGGACTGCACCGCTTGTCGACTTTTTTTTTTGGATTTCAGACATAGTTTCTGATAAAATTCTTATAAAATCTTAGAAAAACACCAGAATATTCAAAGAATTTCGAATCGAACATTATAATTTCTTCCTATTTTCTGGAAATTTTCGTTTATTTCTTTGGAGTTCCGTCCTAATTTCTAACAAAGTTCTGATTTTCCCTTCGAATTTCCTTAAATATTCCTTACGAATTCTTAACAAAAACGTCAAGAATCATTCCGAGTTTGTTTCGACAAAACGTTCCGAATTCTGCGAACCGCTTCACACAAAAACGGACATGTTTTGCATGCGAATACGGCATCAGAAATGGAAACTTGTGCAGAGATTTCGTCCGAATTCGGTACGATCTCGGCAAAAAATGTTTAGTGGGTATCTACGGTAATATTCGTGGGAAATATTTATTCATTTGTATTCAATTATTTTGACTAATTTATCGTGAAAGTTGCATAAACGGTTTAAAATGGAATTTACATACATACATATATTATCTAAACCACTGGTTATAACATGCAAAGAAATGTGGAAAAAATTAAAATTTCCTTAAAACGCTTTTAACTGTTGGGATTATCTAAAGGTCGTGTGTGCAAATTAGAAAAATCCCCACAAAGATAGCATTATCGCTGCAAATAATCGTCTATCTTATCGACAGTAAATTGCCAATATTGGCATACAATACAAACAAACTGAAATTTGAAAATTGCATAGCCATTTTCAAGCAGCTTTAGATTGATCCTGTGGTTTTCTTTTTCTTTGAGTTATTTGTAGCAGCCAGCTGTATAATAAAACAGTTTTACTCAACACAGTCAGTCCAATAACCTCTTAGCTGTGTATTTTATCCTATGTTAATTCTGAGTACAAGACGGGCATATTACACCCAGTATTACTCAAGAATTCTTCCATTATAATTACAAGTAAAAAGTATTAGTAGGCAATATGAAAATAAGTAAAGCCAGTATCAGGTTTTTCCCCAGCACAACTTTTAATTCTAATTCTAAGTCAAGGGTTTTCTGCTAACTAGCTCACGAAAATTCTCTTCTGTATAATTTTTTGAAAAATTTCCCCAAATAATGTTCCTTGATTATACCCTCCACACCAATTTGTAGGGTATAATTAAATTTGGCAAAGTATATAATCTTGATCAGCAAAAAATGCTAAGTCGATATAACCATGTCCGTATGTCAAGATACAGATCGGAATATTTAAGATAGGGCTTAATAATTTGATATAGAAGTTTCTATTACTCCTATGAAGTTTGGTATTGAAAATAGACTATATCGGTCTACGTTTTAACATAGCCCCCATAGAACGTTACCTCCCGATTTTCGGCATTTTAAAGGTTGTGGCATTAATATCCAATTGAAATGGATTTCCATTTGAAATTTGTCGGTATAGGTCTACGTAGTCATATACCTTCCATAAAATTGTACTACCTATTATTGGTAATTTGATGTTTGGCATTTAGCCTTCGTTAGTAGTATAAAACATTCCTCCAGAAATTTATCCGTAAAGGTTCACGTTTTCAATATAAATTGATTATCCTCATTAAAAATATTCTGCTAATCTAAGGAATTAGCCTTAAAGAAAAGGTTGAGCTTAGTACTTTCATAAACGGAAGGAAACTAATTGTACCTATTTGTCCCTATTTCAATGCAGTTTGTGGTGGGGGTATAAAAAGTTCAATCCGGCCGAACTTAACTTCCTTCTTACTTGTTATACCCTACACCACTATGTGGAAAGGGTATTATAAGTTTGTTTTGGTAAAAAATCATGTAACACCGCGAAATATTCGTCGGAGACCCCCAATGTGGTATACAAATCTTCATATCTCGGCGAGATAAAGCGATTTTGAGATGTGTGTCCGTCCGTCTGTCCATTATAAATTGTAATCAAACTCCAGGCCGCAATTATGGACCGATCGTCACGAAATTTGGTATGGAGGTCGGTTTCACATCAGAATAGATCGCTATTTTAATTAGTGAAATTGGCCCAAAAACATAATTTTTATCCGATTTTGTAGCTGCTCTGTACGTCGCAATAATAGTCCGATCGCCTTGAAATAAGGTAAGAGTATATGACAAAGAAGAAGCATGCAATTTGAAATGGCGATCAGATAGTATTTAGAGGGTTAAATGGACCACAACTTCTGTGTGAAAATGGTGAAAATTTTTAATATACAGTTTATATCTTTTTTCCTGGAAGAGATATTCCGGGCAAGTAAGCTATACTTGGAAGAGGAACGCTTGACCTTTATATTGATTTCAATTGTGTTGGTGTATGATAAGATAACAGAGTTACAACCTAATATACCCAGTTATTTGTTTGTAGTGGTATCATCATATAGCTCAATAATCAGTAAATTTTGCACGAGGTAAAAGTTTAGGTAAAAGAAGATGCTTAAAATTTTGGATGATGATCTGATATTATTTAGCGGGTGAAATGAACCATTACTTTAGTATGAAAAATACAAAAAATATTTTTGGTCTATTTTTATTTCCTGGAGGGCATATGCCGGCAAGTAGACTACATATGGAAATAGGACTACTGATCTTCCCCCTGATGCGAATTGCAATCACTTGTCTGCTAGATAACGTGCCTACTGCTTAATATATAATGTGTTTTGTGTAGAGAATCACATTTTCCTCCCATGCTACAAATTGTCCCTATCATTACAGAAGTCCAGTTTTTGCATTATTGCAAATTACGTGAAGACATAGCGTATTAATTGTCCAATTGGGTTTTTTATACATATATTGCAGCATAGGGTCGCTTGGTCACCTTGTTGTCAAAATGTTCTCGATGTCGCTACCGTTAAAGTTTTTTTAAGTACTAATTTTGGTGAAGGCACCGTGGATGTACATTAGACTGGTTTTAACTCAAAGGGAAAAAATCTATGTCGGATTTTTTTATGCGGCAACCTCCTAAAATGTTTAGTCATGTTAAAAAATAAGATTGCCAAAGTTTTAGCTCAATCAGAATATATTAGCACGTGCCACTGGGGCCTCAAAGTTTCCAAGGGCCCTTTATATAGCCAAAATTAAAATCTCATCCGATTTTCAAAATTTTTTGTAGTATTATTACTTAACCACTACAAAGAACTGGTAAACTGTTTGCATCGATTGGACAGTAAATGTGGTGTATAGAGCGATTTCTTTCAAATGTGATTTTTTTAAACCACTCTACACTCACAACCAATTTTTGGGATAAATCGGATACAGCTTCCATACCGCTAAACTTTTTACAACTCTAATCTGTGATATTTTCAAAAACATTTTTCGCAATTTTTATACCCTACACCACTATGTGGTAAGGGGTATTATGTGTTAGTGCATTTGTATGTAACATACAAAAGAAAGCGAGATGGACCCATAGTTCCTTCTAGGGATATACATAGAATCACTTTCTGAGTCGATTTATGCATGTCCGTCCGTCCGTCCGTTCGCAACATACAGGTCGCATTTGTTGACCGATTTCGCTGAAAATTGGGGAATACCATTTTTTTAGCCGTCGGAAGATCAAGTTCGAAGATGGGCTATATCGGTCCAAGTTTTGGTATAGCCCCCATATAACGGTACCTCCCGATTTAAGGTATTTTAAGGATCTTAGCCGCATTTGTTGCCCAAACCAGCTGAAATTTTACATTTAAGGTTCCCAATGGCCGCGAAATTGCTCCACTAAAAATTGTCAAGATAGGTCCACGGTTCGGTATAGTCCCCATATAACAATACCTCCCGATTTAAGGTATTTTATGGATCTTAGCCACATTTTTTGCCCAAACTAGCTGAAATTTTACATTTGAGGTTCTTAATGGCCGCGAAATTGCCCCACTAAAAATTGTCAAGATAGGTCCACGGTTCGGTATAGTCCCCATATAACGATACCTCCCGATTTAAGGTATTTTAGGGATCTTAGCCACATTTTTTGCTTGAACTAGCTGAAATTTTACATATGTGGTTCCCAGTGGCCACGAAATTTCGCCACTTAAATTGAGCCAAATTATATCGAAATCGGTTCAGATTTGGATATAGCTCCCATATATATGTTAGCCCGATTTCACGTATTTGCTGCACCAAACACGCTATATACTTCCGATTTTGATGAAATTTGGAATGTTTGACTGAATTCGGTCTTGAAATAAGTGTGCCAAATTATATCGAAATCGATTCCGATTTGGATATAGCTCCCATATATATTTTCGGCCGATATCACGTATTTTCTGTACCAAACACGCTATATATTTCCGATTTCGATGAAATTTGGAATGTGTGACCGAATTCAGTCTATAAATATCGAAATCGGTTAAGATTTGGATATAGCACCCATATATATTTTCGGCCGATTTCGTGTATTTTCAGCTCCAAACACGATATATAACTCCGATTTCAATGATATTTGGAATGTGTGACTGAATTCGGTCTGGAAATAAATGTGCCAAATTATATCAAAATCGGTTAAGATCTGGATATAGCTCCGATTTATATTTTACATATTCACAGTGGTGTAGGGTATTATATAGTCGGCCCCGCCCGACTTTGATCCTTTCCTTACTGGTTTTTTAATTGTTGCAGTATGATTGATTTATATGATCCGGAACTAAAATATCGCGGGGTACCAGCAGACGCAAAAGAATATTGTAAATACTCTACCCAAAAAATATGTTTTTTAGAAAAAATGTCGGCTTTAGCAGTAAATTACTGTGATGCGCTGTGGATTATTTCAAATTATGGGTAATCTCGTGTACTTTAATCCTGTTATTGGTTTTTTGAAATACCCGACGTGTTTTACATATTCTTATTCATTTACGCGGTTATAACATCCGCGCAAATTAAATTTTGTTGTGAAATTTTTGAGCTTTGTTCAAAAACACTTAATTTGATCAAGCAATTGTCATAGTTGCTGGTAAATTACAATAGTTCGCGTATTATAATAGTGCAAAGCTTGGCTTCATGATAATTTCACAATTTGACAATTTTTATATAGCATTTGTAGTGTTCAATAAATTAGTAACTGGGAATATTTGTACTCCAAAAAGGAACCTGATGTTCAGAGAAAATTGCACAAACATTTCCTGGACAGGCAACATAAATTGTTCAACCCCTCAGTAATGTTGTCGACATTTTCTGAGTACTTCAGCCATTTCTCTACAAGTGGTATCTTAGGACACACCTTTCGTACTTGGCCAAAAACTGTAGGTCCCATATTATTGAACCAATATGAATCTGGGTGCACTCATTGATATGAGAGAAGAGAATTTGTTCCGTAAAGGAATTTTGATTTGTTGAAACCTAATTCCCAGGGGTAGTGGTGTAGGGTATTACATGGTCGGCCCCGTCCGACTATAGCCTTTGCTTACTTTTTTTAAAAAAAATTTTAACTTTTTTTTCAAAAAAAAAAAAAAAATGGAATTTGTTCATAAATTTAAAAATATACTCCTTGGGTTTTAATAAAACTCATATACTTAAAAATGATAATTTTTGTAAAAAGCTGTAATTAATATAGGAAACGGTATAGGAAAATACAGATTTTTAATTTTAATAAATTTAAAAAAGTGTTAAATGGACGGAAGGGGACGCGTACAAAAGTATATTTGGGCTGAAAGAGGACACTATCGGGCATCCTTCTGCGAATAACAAACCTTGTTCCATGTTGTTCCCTAAAAGTTCTACTCCACTAATATAGGAATTTCACTAAAATTTAGTACGCTCACTCCACTAATATTGGAATTTCACGAAAATTTAGTACGCTTAGGTAATTTATTAAAACGTTTCGTAAAGGCAACTATCCTACCTACGCAACAAAAAAACGATGAAAACAATATATATATATATATATATATATATATATATATAGATTCCGAGAAATTTTCTACTCAAATAAAAAAATGGAAAAGTGGGATGTACGAGTACGCCAACCATCAATAGGCTTCTTTCTCAACCCCCAAAATTTCGTGAGGATCCGATCAAAATTCCGAACTTTAGTGTGTTTGCACAAAAAATGGAAATAGGGATGCATAACCGACTATTGCGATATCTCTGTTGTTTGACCACCTATGACAACCTACTTCACATCGTTGTAAAGGTGATATTTACCGCTTACAGAAGAGAGATATTCGCCTTGAAATAAAACGTTGTCCTTGTCTCCAAATAGGTTTTTTTCACATTCCGATCCCTGAATAATATCCGACGATTGCCAAAATAAATAGGTTTTTCGTGACGATCCAATCAAAATTGCGACGTGTATCGTGATCAAAAAAAAAAATTAAAAAATGGGATGTATTACCGACTATTGCGATATCTCCGTTATTTAGCCACCTACGCCAACCTGCTTTACATCATTGTAAATATGGGATTTTCTACTTTCATAGTCAGATTTTCCTTTGGAAGGTTCGTCATTATTATTAAAATCGCAAAAATTAAAAGTTGTGTTCTATTAGCGGCTATTGCGATATCTTCGTTGTTCGACCACCTACGACAACCTACAACCGTTACATCGTTGCAAAGGTGATATTTTCTACTTTCATTAATAGGTTTTGCTTTTGATATACCCCATATTGAAGCGGAGATATTCGCTTTGAAATAAAGTGTTGACTTTTTCTCCAAAAAAGTTTTTTGCGCATTCCGACCTCTGAATATTGTCCGACCATCACCAAAATCAATAGGCTTTTTCCCCTGCGGGACCTTCATCAACACCCAACATTTGGTGACGATCGGATTAGATGGACAGACGGACGGACACATATAGCCAGATCGACTCAGCTCGTCTAGACATTCGTTTTGGTATATATAAGTATGGGTCTACGACCATTATTTTTGGCCAAAACCAACTTATAATACCCTCCCCACATAGTGGTGTAGGGTAAAATGAAGGATTTGTTCTTAGCACATTTATATTCACAGTTACTGTTGTTGTAAACTAATCGAATTCGAGCTTCTTGCAGCATTCAGACTTAAAGCATTTTGTTCATTTAAGATGAATTACAGATTAAGATTGAAATAAACTAAATTTGTTGCATAGCTTGATATTAGCATTGCTGCAGAACCTGTAATAATCTCTTATTTCCAATTTGTTTCAATGTTTTTTTTTTGTTTTGGTTGAAGTTTCAATCTCATTTGATTGTTTGGAGTATTACCCCAATAGCTTAAACTTCATGATTGCTTTCTGTTACAGAGAGTACTGTTTTTCAAAACGAACTGACAATGTTGCAAAATTTTACTGATCGCTACTAATGTCATGATTTCATCCCGGCGAAGGGAATTATCAATTGGCTTTTCAGCGTTTGAAATGAAGCCTTTTTTAGCCACTTAAAAACAATAAAATGTTTCATATGTTTCTGAACATAACGCTACATTGTGCCTGCAATTGTTCTAATTTTGTTCGACCTATCCTACCTTGTAATTCTTGTTCAACATCTTAAGCATTACCATGTTGTTTTACTCACTTCAACTAAAATGTGGAATGATTTAGACAATATCTAAATTACAAATATTATTTAATGTGAAATCGTATATTTACCATAGCAACTAGTTAATAGTAAATATATTTTAAAAATTGAAAAGAAATTTTCATGATTTGCTTTCACTGAATTTAATTGAAATAAAATTTAAATGAAGAAAAAACGTTGATTAAAAATTTAGTGCGTCTAAATATGAGTTTATCAAACCACTTCTCTACCAAAAAAATGGTTACTAAATTTACTTAATCTTATCCAAAAACAATGTGCTATGTATATTTATTTATGATTGTTGCTGTTGTTGTATAAAACAATCAAAATTCTTCAGCAGTACACACAACCTCATGTGTACAATTTGTTGGCGGGGTTGGTGTTGTTATTTAACCGTTTTTATTTTCTTTGCTTTAAATTAAGTCTTTTTCTTGTATTTTAATTATTCCATAGGCGAAAATACTTGGAATGACTAACTATTTGGTCATTGTTTTAAATATTTGCCACAATAAAAAGATAGCAGAAGTCACTTGGTAAACAAACTCAAATCCATTGACATCACATGGCTCGATAATAGCACCTCTCTGCACCTTTAGCTTGACATTTCCACTCTTCTCAATATTCAATCTCAATATTCGTTCGTTACATACCTTTAACTTCCTTTACTTTATCACATTTCAAAACAATTTTACCGCTAACAAGCTGACCGGCATAATAGGTGCCCGTAGGATTTTGATCGAATTCGATGTCACAGTGTACGACCATTGTGACCAACTAACGGAGTAATACTAAATATTCGAAAAAAACGCAGTTGCTCGAATTAATTCTAATGGTTTAATTAATGTGACCAGCCAGGTCTCTCCCGCGTAATTGACATTGATAAGCTCTGTGGTCGTTGCCGTCGTCAACGTCAGGAATGTCGCAAAATTATGGAGCGTAATTTCTGTTTTATCACAAAACAATAACACAATGGATTGTATTTGTATTAAAAAAATAAAAAAGTGTGTTTTGGCTACTTTAATGCGAACGAAGATGGCAATGTGTGTGAGTGTTCAGGAGGCTTCTTAATTATGATAAGCAAAGCAACAGAGGAGAACTGTGGTAGAGTCGAGTGTTCTCTATTGACTTAGAGCCGCTACGAACCAAATGGAAGTGAAACATTCATTCAATGATATTCTACTCTGGGTAAATATCGATGTTGGCTAAAACTCTTGGAGAATATGCAGTATGTGTTTTGAAAACAATTCATGTCCAAGGGTTGGAATTCACAGTTTCTCACAGCTTAATTGATGCAGTTCCAATTTTATTATTTAAAATAATGTTTGCCAAATCTATTTCCATCATGGGTAAAAGCACCTTCATTAAAAATTAAAATAACATTACTCAGCTCGATTGCTATCGAAAGAAATGAGATTTATTGCTAATAACAGAACAGTTTAGTTGAAAAGTTCTTCAGCAATGAGCAGTTTACGCAATGACTCTAGAAGGCAAAACAGATAAGATCCGATTCCTGTATTTTGAAGATTGCACATAGGTTTCAATCAGGAAATTTTTTCATCTGAAAATAATTAGTTTTTGTAAATAACGTTAGTATTTGGTGATTGGCGCAGTACCAAAGTTGACACTTTTTTATGTAAAAATAAAACAGACTTTGTGCTGTAAATATACAAATTTTGTTGTATTGCGTCGCTGCATAAATATCAGAAGTGAGATCAAAGTTATTAAGAATCGGGAAGCTGTTAATGAGTACTTTTATAATATTTACAAAAAAAAAAAAAAAAAAAAAAAACAATGAAATTTGTAAAATTAGCGAAATAAAGTCGATGTTTTTATATATATTAAAAATTATTTTTTACAAATATATTTTTAATACACAAACTTTTAAAAAAATGTCCAAATCGAATTTGAAAGATAGCAGGGGGTCTGTACCAATAAATTCAGAAGTCAAATCGTGCTCAAATTTGCCACAGTTAAAATAAAATGGATTTTTCTATTTTAAGATGGGAGCATTTTTTGTAAATACCTGTTGTGACTTTACGCAGTATCCAATTGAACTAGAACGGTAATACCCACATCTATCAACCGATTTACCTTAAAATTCATATTTAAGGGTTTCAGAAAACAAGATTGTATAATTTTTTTGAAAATAGGTCCATTTTTTGTCATAGCCCCCACATAAAAGTACCGCCCGATTTTAGATATTTTGTGGATTTTAGCGACACTTTATGACCGATTCGGCTGAAATTTGGAAGTTTGACCTCTTGGAAGATATGAATAATTCGTACCAAAAATTATTAACATAGATCAATGTTTTGGTTTAGACCCCACACAACGGGACCACCCTGTTCAACAAATTTTGTCAGTTTTTGGTCATTTTGGTCGATAAAACGTAAGAATTGCTGTTTGTACATTGCTGGAAAACGTTTTCGAAATATTTTAAATACCAGAAATTAA
This sequence comes from Musca autumnalis, assembly GCF_047663935.1. NCBI lineage: Eukaryota > Metazoa > Arthropoda > Insecta > Diptera > Muscidae > Musca > Musca autumnalis. The sequence goes on along the minus strand of NW_027411644.1, from coordinate 7,654,426 downwards.
CGTTACATGTCTTTCCGTTATACAGGAGTTATACCAAAGCATGGACCTTAGTAGACAAATTATGGTAAGGAGGTTTGTGCTGTTTGTAAATAATAATTAATTTCAATGCAAAATGGACGTTGAAATAGTTTTGGCCAGAAAATTTGGATTTGGGACCATTGTGGATTGTAATCAGTTTCAATTTGATATTTGAGATTTAAGTGATCATATAGTGGAATTTAGTATTCTTCGTAGTCAGAAAACCTCCTTACCATAATTTGTCTACTAAGGTCCATGCTTTGGTATAACTCCTGTATAACGGAAAGACATGTAACGTTAATTTCTGGTATTTAAAATATTTCGAAAACGTTTTCCAACTTAAACTGCAATACATACATACATATGTACCCACAACATCTCCGAGGGAAAAATGAGTGCTCGCCGAGTCATATTGGCTCAGTGGCAGCTACTTTTTATCGCCGAGCGGACGTGCACCCCGAAGGCGGTACTTCTGTATTTTTGTATTTCATCGGAGGAAGAATTCAACTATACCAGCTTTACCCATGTCCATCTATATATGTATGTATCTGTCTGCCTGCCTGGCTGGTACGCACTCTACCTCTCTAACAAATTAAGTGATTTAGAACTTGTAATATTTGGTCCAAACTTAGGTTAAGCTCGAAGATGGTCGCTAAAATGGTTCGCAAGATAATTGACACAAATTGAATTTGTTTGAACAAAATATTACTGAGGCCAAATTTTGGATCGACTCGGCAGATCCGTTCGAGAGTTATCTTACGCTCCAACCACCCCACACGGTGTCATAGGGGTTTTTTTTTGCAACTTTTAGGCTATTTTATCAGGAAGTATGAACTTGCCCCAGAGGAAACTTGAAGGTACCGGAAGGAGTGGACAGATATAACTCATCTTCGAACTTAAACTAAGTTTGGACAAAATATTGCTAAAGCCAAATTTTGGACCACATCGGTCCATCCGTTCGAGAGTTATCGTGCGCACCAGTCAGACAGACCGACCGACGGACATTGCTAAATCGACTCCAAATTGTCTGAAACACATTTCGTCCAAACATACTTGGGGTCTAAAACCATTATTTCGATGAGTCACATTTTGCCCGTATGAAAGTGTATATACACCGTTAGCATAAATGCAGAGGGTATAAAAAGGTTACACGAACCAATTTCACTTGATATGGAATAAAGTTATATATGATATAAAATGATATGTTTGTAATGATATGGCGATACAATTGGTTTGAAACAAAATCTTATTTCATTTTGGTTATATCGTATGGCTTTAAAGCTTGTTTTGAGTCATATGTGTACTTCAAGTGGTTCAAAAAATTTTTAAAAAAGCTCATTTATGAAAATATTAAAAGCTTTTTGCGCGTGAGCGTTTTTTATCGAATCCTTTTGAGATTTTATCTAATCTTTAGTAAAAACTCATCAAACAAGTAAAAAAGTGTCAGTCGGTGCCGACAGATATATTGAGGGTATATATCTGTCGGCAATGTGAAGTGAAACTTTCACCTACGGACAGATCGAATGTATTTAAGGTCTCTTCAGAATTTTGTGACCCTTTTTGGACATTTGAACGTGCCGACAAACATGTGGATTAGGAATTAACTGCATTAAGGCACAAATGTTGAACGTTTGTGGGGGAGGTACCCTTAGGGAGGACCGATATGAGCAATTTTAGAAGTTAAACTAAATTTTGACAAAATATTAGGAGATCCAAAGTTTGGACCAAATTGATTGCCCCATTCAAGTGATATCGTCTTGGCATGTTAGTGACATTTTTTTAAATATTGGGGAGAAGTACCGGAAGTTGTGGGCAGGTATTGCCCCATGAAACTAAGTTTGGATATAATATGACGAAGACCAAATGTTGGACCAATTCGGTTGAACAGTTCGAGAGTTATCGTGCTCTCCGACAGTCACATATCGACACCTCCAAATAATAGTAGGATAAGTCCAAAAAGTGAGTTTTGCAGGAGAAGCTCTCAAAGTTTGGAAATTTGTTTGAACTTCAGTACTATGCTAAGTCAATATTTGTTTATAACTTCTGTTCGGATTGACCGATCATTACCAAAATTAGACAGAATTTAAGTTAAAGGACGTTCGACACCTCCAAATAATAGTTTGCTAATTCTGAAAAGCTAGTTTTGCAGGACAAGCTCTAAAACTTTGGAAATTTCTTTGGCCTAAGTAAATATTTGTTTATAACTTCTGTTCGGATTATCAGATCATTACCAAAATTTGACAGAATTTAAGTTAAAGCACGTTAAATATAAAAATGTAAAGAACTTGAAAACATGCTAAGTCGACTTAGCATACTATTGTTTGGAAGCGTCGATATGGTGGCATGGGGATTTTTAACACCTTTCGAGGTTTTTTTCCTAAGAAATATGGACTTTCCCCTAAAAAATACCTTTACCGTCGTAATAGAGGTAGCGAATGCAAATAGCATCAACAAAAATCAAAGTGATTCGAGAGCAGGTCTTAAAGTGAACTTATCCAAAATTGTATGTGAGAGTTACCAGAAGGAGTAGACAAATATAGTCCATATTCGAACCAGATCTATATCTGGTAGATATATAAGGATGTGCAAGGTATGGATTACATCGGTCACTCCCTTCAAGAGTTATCGTGCGCACAATTTGTCCGAACATTTTTGAACTTTTGTGGGTGAGGTACCTGAAAGAGTGGAACGATATGGCTTATCTTCGAATTTAAACTATGTTTGGACAAAATATTACGAAGGCCAAATTTTGGAACGAATCGGCAGATCCGTTCGAGAGTTATCTTGCGCTCCATCCATTACACACGGTGTTATAGGGGCTTTTTGCATCTTTCAGGATATTTTCTCAGGAAGTATGGACATGCCAATGATGAAACTTGTACCGTAGTATGGGGGGCAATGAATACAAGTTGTTGCAACAAAAAGCAAAGCGATTCGAGAGCAGGCCCTAATCTGAATTTATCCGAAATTTTGTGTGGGAGGTACCCGAAGGAGTGGACCGATTGAGTCCATATTGGAACCTCATCTAAGTTTAGTAGAAATTTCTCGATGTGCAAAGTATTCAAGAGTTATCGTGCACACAAATTTTCCGAACCTTTTCAAACTTTTGTAGGGGAGGTACCGGAAGGAGTGGACCGATATAGCCCATCTTCGAACTTAAACTAAGTTTGGACAAAATATCACGAAAGCCAAATTTTGGATCGAATCAGTTGATCCGTTTGAGAGTTATCGTGCGTACCAGCCAGACAGACAGACGGACGGACATTGCTCAATCGACTCCAAATTTTCTGAAGCACATTTCGTCCAAACATACTTGGGGTCTAAAACCATTATTTCGATGAAGCACATTTTGCCCGTATGAAAGTGTATATGGTAAATTTCAAATTTCCTTTACAATTACATAGAAAAAAAATTAAAAACTTTTTTGGCGAGCACATCCGCCATTTTTGGTACATGGGTTACGAAAAAAATCGTGGTTTCAAATTTGTTCGCGTTCACAAAATTGGATGCTGCACTCAAAAGTTATATGCGGTTTTACTCTCTTGTAAAGAAAAAATATTTAAAAATTCCTATTGTGTTGTAATAAGAACATGTATATATGAATAGTTAGCAGCATTTTATGTCTATCCGTAGATGCTAAAATAGTTGCTAAATATATTTTTATTTTCGCGGAAAATCAAGAAATATTGATGAAATCTTGGAATAAATTTTATTTATTCTAAATCAGAGTCCAAAAAATCTCCAAAAAAATAATTTAAAAATACGTACAGAATCTAGACAACGCGTAGAAAAATGTGAGACCAAAATCATAAAGATCGCGTTTATAACTTACATATTACAGCAACAACAAAGAACGGAAACTTATTGTTGGAAATTATTTCAAAAATATATTTTTGGTTAAATACGAAAAATTTGAAAAATAAATGTTGGGAGTTATTCTATTATATCGCTAAATTTCCATACAAAACCTTAAGTATTTTACTAAAACTTCTTCGAGGAAAATAGTTTGTCATCGTGAAAGTATATTTGCTTAGAATGATAAGCAATAGAGTTAAGAAGTACAGAGTAATATTGAAATCACAATCAAAGAAAAAACACAAAACTTAAAAAGCGTGTAATTCGCGAATCCGTTTAAATCAGTTGAGGTGCATGTGCTTTTCGGATACAGGGAGTCCATGTCTATCAGTGTGCATGGATCTTCCCATGTTTCATTCAGCGGCCAAAGTGTGCCATCAGTGGCATCTTACTATTCAAAAAACATTCAAATGAGCAAAAATTGCGAGATGTGCATATGATTATAAGGTGCATCCGATTTCAATGGCCGCCTATTAAAAATGCGTCATTATAAATGATTTTAGACAGATTCGTCAAGAACTGCGGATGTGCCACCACATCCTACTTTGGGATAAATAGGGATGTTACTCCCGAATCTTTGTAATTTGTGACACCTCTTTTTGGCAAATATTATAATCGCGTATAAAGGATTACACTTATGTAAAAATAATCAAAGAAAATCGCTGTTCAATTCGCGGAATTGTCAAAATATATTTTTGCAGAATTTCCTACTTTCAAGGTATCTATATCCGGCGTTTTAGTGGATGGATTCGAACGCAAAAGGTCTTATTAGATCCGGCACGTAAAAAAACTAAAATCACGCGGGGTTTAGGGGTACTTGTACGACAGTTGTAAATTTTAGAGCCAAAAAATAGGGTTTTTCAGAAAATTTACGCACCAAATTTTGGCCTTTGGACTCCTATTACTACGAAGCTGTACGGAGCACACTCATGAGATATACATCGAACGACGTAGAATCGCGAGTTCTACAATCCTGTAACTAGTTTGAACATATTATCCAGTTGCACCATCTAATTAAAAGAAAAATTCGAAAAACACTGAAATCAAAACTTCAAAATGTCAGCATCAATTTTAGTGGGATGTAGTGTATATATCGAAAAGTCATGCACTAGAACCATGTTTCCCAAGGGGTATTCTTTAGTTCTTTCTTTGAGCACAGGTTTGAATTTTGCGTGGTTTGGCCAGAAATCAAGAAAGAATACAAAAAAACTTGTAAACTTCAAGACATTTTTCCGATTTTTTTATATTACCACCAACGCAGCTTCCACGAAAACTATTTGTTATGGTCCATATTATGAGATCTTGGCTAAAACACTTCAATTAATATAAATGTATCCATATTTTATAAAATATATTAACAGTTCGCGACTTATTATACCCTCAGCCTTTAGGCTAAGGAGGGTATATACACTTTGATACGATGAAAATGTGCCTCATCGAAATAATGGTTTTAGACCCCAAGTATGTTTGGACGAAATGTGTTTCAGACAATTTGGAGTCGATCTAGCCATGTCCGTCCGTCTGTCTGTCTGTCTGTCCTGCTGGCTGGAGCGCACGATAACTCTCGAACGGATGAACCGATTCGGTTCAAATTTTGGCTTTCGTAATATTTTGTCCAAACTTAGTTTAAGTTTGAAGATGGGTTATATCGGTCCACTCCTTCCGGTACCTCCCCCACATAAGTTCGAAAATGTTCGGAAAAATTGTGCTAACGATAACTCTTAAAGTAATTAACCGATCTTCTCCATACTTTACACATCGCGAACTTTCTACCAGACATAGATGAGGTTCCAATATGGTCTCAATAGGTCCACTCCTTCGGGTACCTCCCACACAAAATTTCGGAAAAGTTCAGTTTAGGGCCATCTCTCGAATCGCTTTCATTTTTGTTTCAGCAACTTGTATTCACTGCCCTCCATACGACGGTACAAGTTTCATCAGGGGCAAGTCCATACTTCCTGAGAAAATAGCATGAAAGTTGCAAAAAAACCCCTATGACACCGTGTGAGGTGGTTGGAGCGCAAGATAACTCTCGAACGGATCTGCCGATTCGGTCTAAAATATGGCCTTAGTAATATTTTGTCAACACATAGTTTAAGTTTGAAGATAAGCCATATCGGTCCACTCCTTCAGGTACCTCCCCCACAAAAGTTCAAAAATGTTCGGAAAAATTGTTCGTACGGTAACTCTTGAAGGGAGTGGCAGAATTGGTCTATACTTTACACATCCTAATATATCTACCAGATATAGATCAGGTTCAAATATGGACTATACTTGTCCACTCCATCCGGTACCTCCCACACAAAATTTCGGATAAGTTCACATTAAGACCTGATATCGAATCACTTTGATTTTTGTTGAAGCAACTTGCATTCGCTGCCTCAATTACGATGGTAAAAGCTTTTTCAGGGGCAAGTCCATACTTCTTGAGCAAACAGCCCGAAGGGTGTAAAAACCCCCTATGGCACCATAGGTAGTGGTTGGAGATTCACTTCCATAATGGTCAGTGTCGATCCATTCCTTTTAGTATCTCCTCCGTAAAACTTTTTATCTTTAATCCTAATCAACATTTTTGTCGGTTCAAACGCCCTAAATTTTTAAAACCCCCTAAATACATACGTTTTTTGGGAAAAAATTGTTTCAATATACACAGGCTGAGGGTATATCTCTGTCGGCAAAGCCGACTGATACTTTTTTACTTGTTAAATGGTGAACCTCAACTTCAACGATTGTAAAACTTTTTTGAATATTACCATATACCCTCCTTAGCATAAATGCTGAGGGTATAAATATGATGCAGGGATACGAGGTTGTCATAACGCTAATATATATTCTTGATCAGGATAAAATTCTAAGACGATCTAGCCTTGTCCATCTGCCCGTCTGTTGTAATCACTCAAGCGTCCGCAATAATTGAGTGTCTTTTTTCATAGGCAGGTCAAGGTTGAAGATCGGCCATATAAGGAATTTTTGAGAATTTTAGCTTAATTTTTGACCGAACTAGCTGTAATTTGACAAAAATCATCAACTGTTTTGCTAAAGCCCCCATATAACGATACCCCCGATTTTCCGTATTTTGAGGATTTTAGTTTCAATTTTTAACCGAACTAGCTGTAATTTGACACTTGAGGTTTTTATGGATCTTCTCTACCAAAATCGTCAACATGCTTCCATTTTTTGGTATAGCCCCTATAAAACGGTACATCGAAATTTTGGGTATTTTAAGGATTTTAGCTATAATTTTTAAAGGAACTAGCTGTAATTTGACATTTGAAGTCCTCAGAGGTCCCGAAACACCGAAAAAAATCGTCCACATAGGTCCATATTTTGGTATATCCCACATATAAAGGTATCAACAGATTGAAGACATTTTTAGGTTCATTTTTTACTTAATTTAGACATTTGGGCTATAGTAGTCTTTGTAGACTGTGTTGATTAGGACTGTCAGAGGAAAACGTATGCCCTAGTTTTTGATACCTATAAATCATGCGGAAAACTTCTAAAACTACTTTTGTCCCCTACGAAAATGATATTTATTTTTAAGGCTAGGGATCTGTTCTAAGCCCATATGAATACGTAACCTCTCCAGTTATTGTTTTTTTTATAGGCAAAGGCTGCGGGTATATCTCCATCGGCAAAACTGACAGATACTTTTTTACACATAGTTCTTTATTCCTAAAAGGGAAACCAATTCATAGAAACACCCATCACAGTTGTTTGTTTTCATAACCATGTTGATTTATTGGGATCTGTTACAGTGGGTGGCACAAAAATATTCTCTTGATTTTCCTGAATCGATGGGCTTGGGATATTAAAAACTGGGTATTTCGGGGAAAACGTTTTATCGCCATAGTCATGTTTTGCAGGATCAGCCAGTTGGGCTTGTGGCATATGCACGGCCTCCTCGAAACTTGGAGGAGCTGTAAAGCAATAAAACAATTATTCAAAACTACCGAAACAAGCGTCTTTATTCCAAAATACTTACGAATACTATCATTAACGGCCCATGGTTGATCATTTGCATTATCAACTTCATCAGAATCGCCTCCACCTCCGCTGAAGGATCTTCCATTTTGTAAAGCCATTGGTTGTTGTTGAATAACACTCATTAACGGTACATTGCCAATTGTCACCGGGATGTGTATCACTTGTGTGGGATAGAAAAAACCCTTCATTTTGGCCTCGACTTCAATGCGATAAGCAACTTGTACTATTTGGCATAAATTGAAACATGTTGGAGGTGTAGCGGGTACGGGGAGCAAATAATTAAATTGTTTTTTACACAAGATCGGCACAGGATCACCCTTTAATTTCGACACTGTCATGCACTCATTTACTGCTCTTACAAGTGGTCTCTGACTATACAAACACACCAACATAACCAAACGAACACAGATTTCGGTAATTTCAACTTTGGTATCATTGCTTGCAACAATACTAATGGGTATCAATTGCCCCGGAACATAGCCCGATTGTGGAAGATGAATTTGCAATTGTAAGGGGTCTGTTTTCATGGGTCCACAGCAGAAAACTTTGGACATTCTATTGTCAACGGGCATCTGAAATAAGAGAAATGTTAATAAATATCACTGCGTGTAATTTTTGGGTCATGGAAAATTAACCACACTCTGAAATTGCAGAGAGATAGAAAACAAACAAGTAAGAACGGGCGAACTTTTTGTGCCCTCCACCATGAAGTGTATTGAAGTAAATATGAACAAATATCAAGTACTAAGCTCTTCATCTAAGTTAAGTCTTATTCCTTGGAGGAGAATAATATTTCAACTGATGATAATCACTTTATTCTGAAAATTTTCTGTGTGTAGGTTTTCTACCCACCGTGAGTGCGCTTCTATGGGGGCTACATGAAGACCTATGTACATATACCCACAAATTTCTGGTAGAAAGTTTTATACCTCTAACGAAGACTAAAGACGTAGGGGATGGAAGATACCAAGGAACGGTCCTGACCGGTTTTAACATGGCAAAGCCCTCTTTCATCTCAAGTGGACACTGACCTCCCCGTGGTGTCACCTGGGGAACTGCCTTTAACATCCGTTAAAGGTAGTGAGCTAATATGTGCCGCGCGTTCACCTATAAGAACGTTAAAAACTTGGGTTTGGGCGTTGGGTTAGTAACAAAAAGAAAAAACAGCCTACTATGGAAAAACAAAAGAAGAGAAAAACGAAGCCCTCTAAAGTTGACGAACCCCGCAAACGTTTTAAGTACCATGATCTGCGAATCTGCACCTGGAATGTTCGCACTCTTTATAGAGAAGGTGCAGTCTTCGCATTGGCACACGTGCTTGAAAAGTACAAGGCCGATATTAGTGCCATACAGGAAATACGATGGATTGGGAAAGGCGTCACAACAACACCTAAAGGTGACGCTCTGTATTATAGCTGCCACGACGTAAAGCATAAGTTTGGTTGCGGATTCGTAGTTATTCGGAGACTAAAACATCTGGTATCCAACTTCACCCCAGTGAATGAAAGACTCGAATAAAAGCTAAATTCTTCAACATCAGCTTTGCGCTCATGGTCCCACTGAAGAGAAGGACGAACAGACCAAAGATATATTTTACGAGCGCTTAGAAGAAACATATGACCGTTGCTCTGCCCATGACATTAAAATCATTCTAGGCGATTTTGATGCCAATATTGGAAAGGAGGATATCTTTGGCCCAACAGTCGGGAAATTCAGTCTCCACAGTGAAATATCTGACAATGGTATGAGGCTGATAGACTTTGCAGCTGCAAAAAACATGGTATCATCTCGATATTCATAAGGGAACCTGGCTGTCTCCAGATCAAAGAACAAGTAATCAAATTGATCATGTTGTGATAGATGGAAGACATTCATCGAGCGTGTTGGATGCACGATCGTTCGGAGGCGCAAACATTGATTCGGACCACTACCTTGTTGCAGCAAAGGTACGTACCCGTCTAAACGTTGCAAATAAAGCACGAACAGACACAACGCGGTAGTTGGACATCGATAGGCTGCAAACACAACATATAGCCCCAGCATATTCCACTCAACTAGCCCAATTGCTTAATGAGAGCACTCCTTGTCCCGATAACATAACAACACAATGGAAACATATTGCGCACTCCATGCAAACAGCCGCAAAATCCATACTTGAATTCCAGAGACCTCCACAAAGGAATTCATGGTATGACCAGGAGTGTAGTGCTGCTACGGAAGAGAAAAATGCGGCATATAGAGCAACGCGTAGCGCACGAGAGAAATATCGGGAGAAAAGGAGAGAAAAGAAAAAGAGAGAAATGGAAAAGCGGGAGTGTGAAAAGGTCGAAATGTACAGGAGCCAGAATGAAGTCCGAAAATTCTACCATCAAACAGATGGGTTTGGTACAGGCACATCCTCCTGTAGAGACCAGCAAGGGAATCTGGTAACAGATACAGATAGCGTGCTCAGGATATGGAAAGAACATTTCTCCAATCTGCTGGTATCCAATAGTAGCGAAGACGATGATACCACAGATTCAATCCCAGAAGATGGTATAGAATGTATACCGCCCGGCCAAGATGAGGTAAAAACAGCAATCAACCGGCTGAAGAATAATAAAGCAGGAGGAGCCGATGGTTTACCGGCCGAGCTGTTTAAAACCGGAGGCGATGCGCTGATATGGAGTATGCATCAGCTAGTTAGCACCATTCTGACGAAGTAATTGGACCATACCAATGTGGCTTTAGACTTGACAAGTCCACCATTGACCAGATATTTACCCTGCGGCAAATCCTGGAGAAGACCCAAGAGATGCAGATCGACACATTTCACCTTTTTGTCGACTATAAAGCAGCATTCAACAGTCCCCTTCGATAAAAGGTATTCCACGCAATGTCTGAATTTGGTATCCCTGCAAAACTCATCCGGCTTTGTATTAAGATTAGTTAATCTTTATAGGGCATACTTTAAAAAGAAGGTTGACTCTATACATTAACTGCGGAGTCACTAATTTAAACTAGCACCAAAAACAAGTATTTTGGGCAAATTCGAGTTTTATTTAACGCATATTCAATGAAAATGACGCGTTTTATTAATACAGGAAAAAGTTCTTCTTGCAAAATCTTGTAAGCCGCCACACATAATGTACCAAGCTTTACATACCTTCAATAACGGTGTATCATAATTTAAATCCATAACTTTGAGGACAGTAAAACCTCTTGTAAATGACTGATCAAACTTCCATGGTCTCACCAGATCAATCTGGATAAGGTAACGTATGTGTCCCCGCACTCCCTCAAACGATGAAGGGCATGTGGTAGGTATGTGACATGCAAAGCTAAAACTATGTACCCCAGGTTCAATGATAACAGGAGTATCTGGAAAATAAATAAATCAAAATCAGAAAATCTATTTTTTGTGATAGTAAAATTGCTTGGCATACCTGACGAGGGTTGACTTAAGAGCTGCGTTACCGAATTTATATAATCAATATGTCCACTGTAGTGGGTTTTCTTGTCGCGGGTACCTTTTTCAGACCACCAAGTGTGGGCATATCCATTAATTTTCAATACCACAGCTAAATATCAATCAATAAATTATAAACCGATTAACTTTTTGCGTGCAATTGGCAAAGATGAGTCATAGGTTTTTTACATTCCCCTTATCGTATTTTGTTTTACCTTTAACTTGTTTCGCTTTGTCGGCGGACAAAATAATTTTTCCTGTCAATACTTGGCCGGCAAAAAAACATCCTTGGGGATTATTTTCAAATTGTATGTCGCAAGTAACAACCATTGTTTTTAGTTTTTGAAATATTTTCGGTATTTTATCCAATAACCAGAATCGAGTAATTAACAGTCTCACTCACACAAAACAAAAACCAAACTAAACGGGGTTAACATCGGCTAATGACTGTATTGATTTACCCTCTACCACGAAGTGGAACTTCGAACAAATGTTATTCCAAAACTTTGGTAAACAATCAATGCAAAAAGTCCCCACTCCATATTATCACAAAATTTTTTATCAACTCCTGATAATAATGAACATGCGTTCACTCTCTTTTGCAAATAATAAATACCTTCTAAAGAGCGAAGCGGCTAATTTAAAAACTGAGAAGTTCCACGTTTCAGCTTCTGTGTATTTTTATGTGCGTCTTTCTTTTCTATTTTCTTTTTTTTAATAAAAATAGATTTTTGTGTAATTTGTTTCTTATCAGTTGTAACATGAACTTGAATTTAGTTTGTCGAACTTTTGGATACAATTTGTGAACGATAAGACTTTTGCTGTTTGAAAATAACATGTGTGTCCCTGCTCTTGTTATAAGAGGTTATAAAATAGTGTGTGTGTTTCCAAATAAAATTATAATTCTATGGTTAGGGGTTAATATTTGCCAGTCATTTCTTCCAGAAACACAATACTGATCAAAATCTGTAGGATAAGTCCTGAAACATTTTATTTGACACAAATAGTGGTTGTTTTCAAATGCTGCTGTTTATAATATAGCTTAGTGTTTTGATTATATGTTTCTTAAAAACTTAAATTATAATAAACCTTACAATTCTGAAAGAAATAATTCCGTATAGAGATGGGAAATGGGTAAATACCCAAATGGTAAATGGGTCAATTGGGTACAAATGGGTAAATACCCAGGTATTAACCCAAATTGTGGGTATAAACTACAGAAACTAAAATCATGAAATTAGAAGCGAAAACGCAGTGTTTTAGCAAATTTTGACTAACTATGAATAAAATTAACGTTTCAAATTTTGTCCATATTTTGGTAAATCTCTCATATATTGTGACATAATATTTTTGGTATTTGACAACTTTTAGCAGCAGTAGTTCTTCTTGCAGAAAATTATAAATGCTGGATCGAAGTCCAAACTTTATAATATATCAGGTGGATTAACCCACGATTTGAGTGGATAATCTTGAGATGTAAGTTCTCCTCGAAAAAGTTATAATTGTTGCATTCTTCGCTAACTGTATCGTACAAGCAACTCCAACGACCGATTTGACGTATAAGAAGTTTAGTCCGCGTAGTTTTACCGCTTTTCTGGTATTCTTTTTGATTTTCTGTCTGACAGAAAAATAAAATTTTGATTTCAAAATAAAACTTTATTTACCTAAATAAAAACCCCAAAAAGGGATTTTTTTGGTATTTACCCAAGTTTTGGGTAAATACCGGGTAGAATCCCATCTATAATTCCGTAAACAATTTGGTATTTTTCACTTGAAAGAAAATTAAGACATATTACAAAACATACACACACATTTTTTAAGCGTTTTATTAAATTATAATAAACCTTACAATTCTGAAAGCAATAATTCTGTAAACAGTTTGGAATTTTTGATTTTGCAGAAAACTAAGGCATTTAAAAAAAACATACATACACATTTGTTTAAGCGTTTTACAAATGACACACGGTGGATCCCTTTGTATGAAGAAAGTGTCCGAAAATATTTCCAGTGTAAATATCAAGCTAAGATTGTTTTAAGAAGCCATAAGCGTAGCATTCTCCCATGTTCCCCTCTTTAAGGAGTATACGGTATGAATTGTTTTATGTTGTTAATCTTATATATGGGGAATTCCAAGTGAAATCGGACAGTTCGGAGAAAAGTAATTTTTGATTTCAATTGTTTTTGGTTCAATTAATGCTCCTAGCCAACAGAACATTTTAGTATATTTTAAAAATTTTTTTTGACCAACGGTACAGAATTATCTCCTATTGAAATTATCACATTTTTAAAGAACTATGTCCAAATAAATACTCATAACTTCTTTAATATTGGTCCAAATGGGACCATCTTTTTTTGAATTGTCTGTTTTTTCATCAGCTATCGAAAGAAATACTTAAAAGAGAAATGCACAGTGGGCTTCAATGCAATTTTCGGGATTTAATATTTAAAATCAATTTTTAAATATGATTGTACCCTTCGATTTTTTCAAAAAAAATTATATGTTAAACTACGTTCAATTACAAAAATTTTAAGTTCTAAATCGTAATGGGATTCAAATAAATACTATTTTTTTCGAATTTTTTAAAATTTTTCAATACAATTTTTCCTTTATACCCGTGTGAAACATTTGCTATTTTACCAAAACAATACAAAATTAAATTTTTTACATTGGTTTTGTTGTTTTATTTAGAAATTTATCTTAAACATCTTATTTCTTTCGATAGCTGATGAAAAAACAAACAATTCAAAAAAAAGATGGTCCCATTTGGACCAATATTAAAAAAGTTATGAGTATTCATTTGAAATAGTTCTTTAAAAATGTGATAATTTCAATAGGCGATATCTCTGTACCGTTGGTCAAAAAAAAATTTTAAAATATACTAAAATGTTCTGTTGGCTAGGAGCATTAATTGAACCAAAAACAATTGAAATCAAAAATTACTTTTCTCCGAACTGTCCGATTTCACTTGGAATTCCCCATATAAAAGACAATGTATGTATGTTAGTAGGTTTGTTTGTATGTTCCGTATAGACTCAAAAACGGCTGAACCGATATTCTCAGGGTATGTACAGGGAACACCCGTGGTAAAAAAGGCTATATATTTTGTTGAATTTCGGTGGGGCGGGGCACCTCCCCTATGCCCGATTTTTTAAAAACGCCCCTCTCCGAACCACCCTGCTCCGAACTTTTTTAAATAAATTTCAGAGAATATACAGGGAAGACCTGTGGTGTAAATAGGCTATATTTTTTTGTTGAATTTCGGAGGGGGCGGGGTACCTTCCCAATGCCCTATTTTATAAAAACGCTATTTTAGCAAAACTGACGAACGTATCGGTGAGAAAGTTAATTTGCGAGGCAATAGTGATTATGTTTCCGACTCATTTTGGGGTCTAAAGACCCGACCACGACCACTTTTTAAATATCTTATATCTTTGAAACTACTGAGTCGATTTTCATCAAAGTTTCTGAGAATGTACCGGGATAATCCTGGTGAAAATAGGCTGCATATCCCCTGATGAAAATAAGCTATATATTTTGTGGAATTTAGGCGGAGCGGGGTTTGAAAATTAATTCGATAGACAATGGTGGTTGTGTCTCAGACCCGAGACACTTATTTGTGGCCGTAAGACCCGACAACGCCCACTTTTTTTAAATAACTAACTACTAGACCAAAAGAGGTTTCAGACTTTCGTGTCACCTTTCGTGTGACCTCTTCAACATCGTGCTAGAAAAGGTTATACGAGAGGCAAACGTCAAAAGAAGTGGCACAATCTACACCAATAGTCACATGTTACTTGCTTATGCTGATGATATAGACATCATGGGTCGATCAGTAAAAGAAGTAACTGATACCTTTATAAAGGTCGAAGGAGAATCTGCTGAAGTGGGTCTGGCGGTAAACGGTGAGAAGACCAAGTTGATGGTGTCGACGCGCAATGCGTCCATTGAGCTCGGACCGACTGTGGAAGTTGGTTCCTATAATATTGAGGTAGTAAAAGAATTCGTCTACCTCGGTACCTCCGTAAACACAACAAACGACATCAGTTGTGAAATAAAAAGAAGAATTGTATTGGCCAATAGATGCTACTTTGGTTTAAGTAAGCAGTTTAAAAACAAAGCCACATCTCGTCAAACAAAAATAACGCTCTACAAAACACTGATACTACCCGTGCTGATGTATGGCTCCAAAGCCTGGGTACTTGCGCAAGCAGACATGGCAGTGCTTGGTGTGTTTGAGAGAAAAATTCTTCGAAAGATCTACGGACCAATCTGCGTTGACGGTGAATATCGATGTCACATGAACCACGAGCTGTATCTGCTATACAACGACATCAATATTGTTAAACGTATCGAGATGCAGCGATTGCGTTGGCTAGGCCATATCATAAGAATGAGCGATGATGAACCCGCTAAAAAGGCGTATGAATACATGCCACATGGCGGTGCACGCAGAATTGGCAGGCCAAGGAATAGATGGCGCAAACAAGTGGATGATGAGATGAAAAGGCGCGGTATTCCAGAGTGCAAAGCAACAAATAGAGAGGAATGGAGATCTCTTCTTAGTTCGGCCTATAGAACAAATGTTCTGTAATGGGCCAGCTAAGTAAGTAAGTAAGACCGATTTCCATGTTATTTTCAGATGATGTACTGGGATGGAACTTGGTGGAAAAAGGATATATATTTTGTTCAATTTCGGAGGAGAGGGTTATGCCCTGCGCCTTATTTTGTAAAATTCGCTATATATGTAAAACTTACGAACCATAAGACCTAACCACTCCCACTTTCTTAAATATGTTACAAATCATTGGGAATACCAGATATTATTCATAACGAAGCTTTGGTCTTTTTGGAAAGAAAATGTTTAAATTAGAAGGCAACATATCGATAGATATAGCTTCATCCCTGGACATCCATTTGAATGAAGGGCACACATGCAATATTAAATAGAAGTTATCATCTGAAACGAATGTACGTTGGCACAAAAAATTCCCTAGAAGCTTTAGATCGATTCTTGAAGGATTTGAGAAGATTTCAGACAAGCACATCCAGTTATACTATTGCAGCAGATAAAATAAATGTATGCCTCAAGTCATCAGTTTTTGGAGGTATGTTAAAATTGCATATCGCCAAAAACATTTCTGAAGATTTTTTTAATTTATAGTCACTAATTAGCGATGCAAGAAAAATATAATTGATGATTTAATAAAAAGTAACATAAAACAATGGCCAGCAACGCGACCGGGTCAGCTAGTACTTAAAAATATAAATAAATACCAAAAACCAACCTATTTAGCGGGTTAAATAGATAAACATTTTTGTCTGAAAATTGGTAACATTTTTAATATAGATATTTTAGCGTTCTTCCTGAAATACACGCACAACCCTCGGCAGTCATATTTGGAATAAGAATTCTTGATCGTTCCGTTGATGTCAACTATGTTAATGTATGTGGTTATATTAATACAGGATAATCTTAAACTTATTACTAGACATCGGATTTTTGCATATTTTTCAAATTTCAACCAAATGTAACTACGTTATTATATAGAATTATATCGTTCCAATAATATAAATTCAATGTCATATTGAAAATTATCAACAATTCGTACAAAGCCCCATCTTCTATTGTTTGGTAAACGAATTATTTGCATTATAATTTTAAAAAATATGCAAACATCCGATGTCTTCTTATGACCTATGTTGAAAAATTCTTCCCGAGTTGGGCGCTGGTAGGCGTCATGACTAAAACCTTATATCAAATTTAATTTAATTCGATCATATATAATTGGCATTAAAACCAGCAAGGAAAGGATCAAAGTCGGGCGGGGCCGACTATATGATACCATACACCACTGTGAATATGTAAAATATAAATCGGAGCTATATACAGATCTTAACCGATTTCGATATAATTTGGCACATTTCTTTCCAGACCGAATCCAGTCACACATTCCAAATATCATTGAAATCGGACTTATATAGCGTGTTTGGTGCAGGAAATACAAATGCACAAAGACATAATACCCCTTACCACAATGTGGTGTAGGGTATAAATACACCAAAAAAACACTATTACCTCCTCCTTTAAAATCCCTTACAATATATTGCAATACGTATTAGTTTTTCGATATTTTGAATATATTTACTTGCACGTAAAATGGGAGTTGTGCTCACTACAAAAAATATTAGTCAAATGTTTCGATTTTAGCAGCTATTGTTGAGAAGAACGCGATCAAGTGAAACAAAACGAATATATTTTTAAAAAGAACAATGCTTTAGAAAAATACATAACTGTGCGTGACATGTCCGTAAACTGGACTTTTGAGAAAAATGTTGAAATTTCATGAGGGAGAAATCTGTAAGAATTTATTGGTATAGTCCATATTTGAACCTGATATATGTATGGAATATACGGAATCCTCTGAAATGGATTTCGTCCAAACATACTTGGGTTCTAAAATAGAAACTATTTAATGCTGAGAGTATAAAAATTAGTCCAAAGTCTTAGCAACGATTTATTTCCATAACAATTACCAAATTACCAAAACCATTATTCTAATGATTTACTTTAATGTCGAAATTTCAAACCTTTTTGACTCCTGCATCCTTTTATATTTCTCTCTTTCCATTTTTACACTCTCCACCACAGTATGGAGGGTATATAAAGTTAAGTTTTTCCATTTGTAATGCATTGAAATAATCATTTGCGACCCTATAAAGTCTATATATTCTTGATCAGGGTAAACTTCTGAATTTAATTATGCATGTCCGTGCGTCCGTCTGTGGTAATCACTGCAGCATCCATACAAATTAAGGTAGGTAGCTGAAATTTTGGAATGCATGTTTTGTTTGCTGGCAGTTCAAGTTCGACGATAGGCTATATCGGTCCAGGTTTTGGTATAGCCCCATATAACGGAAAGCCCGATATCAGGTATTCTGGCAATTTGGCATTTAAGAAACTTCTCCACCAAAAATTGTAGACTTAGATCCACATTTTGGTATAGAGATGTTGACTATTTTATGCTACATTTTCTGGCGGAATTTGCTATAATTTGATATTTATGGTTCCCAATGATCAAGAAACGTCACCATATAAAATTATGGACATAGCTCCACGTTTTGGAATAGTGCTCTTATAACGGTACCACCCGATTTCAGGTATTTTCACGATTTTAGCTAAATTTTTCTGGTCGAACTAGAAGTAAAAAAGTATCCGTCGGCATAAAAATCAATCAAAATGTTACGAAGGCCAGATTTTGGACCCTATAGGCTGATCCGTTCGAAAGTTATCGTGCGATACAGCCACTACACATGGTGTAATAGGGGTTTTTTACATTTCGAACCATTTGCTCAGGAAGTATGGTCTTGCCCCTGAAAAAACTTGTACTATCGTAATGAGGACACCGATTACAAGTGGCTGCAACAAAAATCAAAGCGATTTGAGAGCTGGCCTTAAACTGAACTATTCCGAAATTTTGTGTGGGAGGTACCCGAAGGAGTTCGCGAGATATCGTGGGCTAAAGCCAGCCAGACGGACATTGCAAAATCGACTCCAAATTGTCTGAAACGGATTTCGTCCAAACATTCCTGTAGTGCGATTCTCTAACACATTTGTTGAGTTACCGACAAAAATCGGTAAAATTACAACGCAAAATTATGAATGAAAAGTTCAAATAAATGTTGACAACTTTCTTGCTATCGGTAGAACTTTACGACTGCTTTTTATTCGTCGCTAACTTAACGAAAAACATCGGTAAGTACCGAAATTATAAGCATTTTAATTTCACCGACAATTGTCGGTAACTCCAAAAATGTCTTAGAGAATCGCACTGCTGGTGTCTAAAGCATTATTTCGATGAAGCACATTTTGCCCGTGTGAAAATGTATATGTATAACCTCGTTAGCAAAAATACTGAGGGTAAAATTATGGACATAAGTGTTGGAAATAGTTCCACGTTTTCCAGCTTTTAGACAGAATTGTGCAAACTTAGGTATTTGTAGTTCCCAGTAGTCAAAAAACTTCCCCGCCTAAAAGTGTGGGCAACACACACTCAATATACCTACCAAACATACTTCTATATCGATTTATTTGAATTCGGTGCGGCCAACTCCCACGCGAAGTCACTGTGGAGGCTAAATTGGGTAAAAACTCGCTCAGAATATGTTTAATTTCACAAGCTCTTCTCGTCCTTGTCTACGGTCGGCGCATGCACTGAAATAAGATTGATCTTGAAGAATTTAAATATTATGCAAGTTCTCGTTTGTCTTTCATCCACAGCTGAACACATTACTTTTAAAGTTCTTGCGGGTATACGTGGATTTGGAGAATCAAGGATCTACAATCCAGAGATCAAACGCAAAAACAGACATTTATTCCGAAATTCTCTCCACAGATCCTATAAACAGTCCGAGTATGTTCGCAGCTACCGTCGGTTTATTAACTCCGCATACTTCATTGAAGGACGGAATTTGCAAAATATGCAGAGCATAACGTCTTTTGGGGTTTATAGAATTTGTTTTCAAGAATTATAAACTTGACCACAACAAATGAATTCCATAGGGATATTCGGACATTAATATATGGACTAAAAACAACAATATTTTGATGAGTATTACCTTTCCACAGAGACCTCGAAGATCTTGGAGACTTCATCAAAATATTGTCTATATTAAAAATTTTGGCGTAGATGTTTCCTGTCCATGGAGAATTTGAAAAGTCAATTAACAACTAATTCGGTGTGAAAATGTGACTAAAACTTTACCTAGTAGGACTTTCAGAAAAAATAAATTCCAAAAATTCTCATTAAAGCTCAATTTGATATATATTTTTTTAAAAGTAATAAAAACTCAAATTATCGATTTTTATATATTTTAATTTTATATATATAATTTTATATATATTTTTTCAAAATTAATAAAAACTCAAATTATCGATTTTTATATGATTTCAATAAATAATTTATTAACTGTTACTGAAATATACATATAGCTGTAGGGTGTTTATGATCTTCCATTCCATTTATTGTTGTGTTACAAATAATTCAATTTTAACGTCAAAATAAATGTATTAATAGCTGCGTGTTTCTAACAATTTTACGGCTAAACCTCATATAACACTGTAAGTTTTATAAATTATTTATAACACTTATCAAAGATATTAGTAAAGCAAAAACAATTTCATATAATAAAATATATTTACTAAATAAATATTTCCCTATGAATATTTCCCTAAAAAAATATAACGTTTTTTTTTTGTACGTAGCTCTGTTGTTTAATTTGAAATTTCTATACAAATCATTATCTACAGATGACGTTAAAGTTAATTGATCAAGTAAATGCGAATTGTTTTGCTTACAAAACAAACAACCATACACACATACACATTGTAGCAGCGGCACAACTGCTACTTCAATTATTCAAATTCAGATTTAGACATACTGTCACTTTAAGCTCTTAACCAAATACCGTTTCTCAGTAAAAAAAATCATCCATAGGCTTTATTGCTCATCAAATATAACACCTTAGCTATCAACAAAATTTTTGTGTGTAGGCCCCTTTCGGCAGAGACGACGGTGAGTAAAAAAACTCTGTACCCACACTACTATGAAATCTTATCTCATCTAAAGCGTATCATATCAACAGTTATGGATACAACTTAACAAGGTAGTCGAGCTACACTAACTCAGTTGCGAACCTAAAGCGTTACGTTAAACTACTACGGAATACGTGAAAAAAGTAGAATGTAATTACCTGATTTTATTGGAAAACAAAAACAATTCAAATTCATAACCATGGCTAATAATTGTGTTATAACATTCGATCAAAATGAATATGGAACTTATTTTACGGGTCAATTGTTGACGGGAAAAGTTATTTTAACATTAAATAAAGCGAAGAAATTTAAAGGTATAAATTAAAGCAAAATATCTGTAGACATGATATTTGTTGACATAATCAATCGCAAAGTTCCTGAAGTACATACTTGATAATAAAACAAATTTGCTGCGTGACTCAGTGATAATAAGAGATAACTACAAAAAAATAACTTATAAAAATCTTAAAAAACTTAAAAAAGTAAAGAACACACTAAAGATTTATTTTTAGAAATGAGGTGGTAAAATGGTAACGAAAAGGAAATATGTATTATAAAACATGTAAAAGTGGCATTAAGTTCGGCAGGGAGGAACTGTTTATAATGGAGATCATAATCATAGTGAAAACCATAAATCTTCTACTTCAAGAAATTATTCTTGACGGGGCAGCTAAGGCATGTGGAATAACTAAAATTATATTATAGATTATAACTAAGATTATATTGTTACAGGAGTATTAAACTAAAATGTGTGGAAATTATTTGTATTTACGCAAGTTTTCCTGTCACTCCTCGCCATCTCCCAGGATTAGTCATCTTTTTTGCTTCTTTTCATGTAAGGTTTTTTCTTAGTTCTTCGTTTATTCTTGGTCGACCTCGATTTTGTGATCCTTGGGGATTGCATTCAAAGGCCATCCTGCTTATACTATGAACATGTTTTCTTAAGGTATAACCAATCCATCTCCATTTTCTACATTTAATCTGCTTTTGTATGTGTTGGGCCAAAATGTTTTGCATATGATCCTCAGGGATGTATACTAATCAAACAAGTGAGCGAGAGCTATAGTCGGGACCGGGCCGATTATCGGGTGGCGTTATATGATGATACCCTTCATCACAACCCCTGTACATAAGATTTTCACTGGTAAACATTTCTTTCAGGGAGATACTATAGTTTTCATCTATTTGGCTATTATACCAAATGACTTAAGGCGAACTGAACCAAAATAATTAAATAATAATTTTATATTTGACTACTGTCCGCAATCAACTTGGTACTGATTGAAAGCTTTGCTGGCCTTCTTGATTAGCATTTTACATGTCCTTAATACACCAAATAGAAGCAGAGGTATTTGTCATTTAAATAAAAACTTCAAAATATCGAAATTTGATAGCTTTTGCAAGAACGCTGATGACAGTGCTATGGGTATAAAGAAACTACGCCAGTTCCGTGTGCGGAATATTGTTCTGATAACGAAACGTGTTTTGTAAGGTCGATTTTGTCAAAAAAGTTCCCGAAATGAACAAATTAAAAGATATAACTGCAATGGAAAACTTGAATTCAATCGGTACGGGAACATTTTTAACGGTAGGAGAAAATTGACAACGCATTTCTTAATATTTGTCTACACGGCTATGTGGTGGTATTTTTGATGTTTGCAAAAAATGCAAAAAGTTATAACCCTAATGTAATGTTCTCCTTTCCAGGGGCTCAATTCTTGTTCTATGAAAATTTGAAATGAAAACTTTTATAAAGGGAATAAACGTCCAATGAAAAATGTTAAAAAGAAAATATTTTTCATTTCAATTTTTCATACAACAAGAATCCAGCCCCAGGTCTTCTAATTTTGACTTATTGCTTGATATCTTGTAATAGAGAACACATATAACAAACGCTTAATCGAAATCGTCGTGTTGTCGTGATACACTCCATGTTATGTCTCTTTTTTGAGAGTAAATTTCATTCATTATTTCATGCAGTACAATTGTGAGAAGTAGGGGTGACATATTGCTTTCTTGTGTTATTTCCACGTTGGTGAAAAACGGTTGGCTTATGTTCCCCTTGCACTATAGGTAATTTGCCCTGTTTATGAGGCAAAAATTAATAACGGATGAATTAAAGTATTTTTTAACTTTTTAAATTATTTACGTGTAAAAGTGAGATAAAACAAATATTTCTACAGATAAATTCGGATATAACGAACAACGGTTATAAGCAACTATGTACATATATAACGAACAATGCAATTTTCATTAGTTTTCTTATACACAACAAACTGTTGAAAACGATATATGTTAATAAAGACGAGTTTAGAACCGTATCAATGATTAATATGTAACGAACAATTTTTCGCCATTACTTATTTATTATTTATTTCCTCAAACAAAACTTTTACTTTTTTTTGAGAAGTGACCTAGTAAAATCTGATAAATATAAAAAAACGGGCAAAATCGGGTTTTGAAACCTAGTAATATAAATTAAGAAGAGTTTCAGTAATGTGTTATAGGTGACAGAAGCACGGCCAATTTAGTAAAAGTCTATATGAAGTGAGTTTAAGAAAAATAAAATAAAATAAAGGGCGTCCCAACTAGAACGCAATTTTTAAATTTTAAATAAAACACAGATATTTAAAAAAATCGTAAAACTTTATTATATCGCGAAATAGACAGAATGAGGTTATGTATGGAGCAAAATATCGTGCAGATGACCGCCGCGGCTTTGCTGGCACATATGCGATCTTTTAATGAAATGTTCAATTATTTATCTGGCTGTATGACATGAGGCGCCGTCTTATTGAAAGCACATGGCCTCCACATTAATTTCTTCAATTCTAGGCAAGACAAAAACTGGTTTTAATTTCCCGATACCGAACACCATTGACTGTTTGCGCTTGCCCTGCCTCATTTTCATAAAGAAGGTCCAATGATTCCCCCAGCCCAAAAACTACATGTGTCACTATGTTGAGGATGCATTTTTCTTCTCGTGAATTACTCGAGGATTTTCCCCACCCCAAATGCGACAATTCTGCCTATTGACGAAGCCATCAAGATGGAAATTGGCGTCGTCACTGAAGATGATTTTATCGGCATAAGCAGCATTTTCATGTTGTCTCTCCAATACCCAATTAACGAAGTCCCTTCTCTGTCCATGGTCAGCTGGCTCTAGTTCCTGAGTCAATTGAACTTTGTACGCATGATGATGCAAATCTTTCGTCAAAATTCGATGCATAGTGGATTTAGAGACACCAATTTGCTGAGCTCGGTGTCGAATTGAGGTGGATAGAGATTGAGCGACATTATCACCTACAGCTGCGATATTTTCGGTCGATCGAACTGGTCGAAGGGGCGTTGTTGTCTTTACATCACTAACAGACCCAGTTTCGGCACATTTATCCATTAATATCTTTACAGTTGACTCTTTGGAGCATTATTGTGACCCGAATTTGATTGCGTTCTGGCGTTTTGTGTTTTTTCGTAGTTACACAAAATGTTTAAGCTATATTATATATTAAATAAATCCACTCGCAATTGCCAATCTATTCCATTTTATACCCTCAGCATTTATGCTAACGAAATAATGGTTTTAGACCCCAAGTATGTTTGGACGAAATGTGTTTCTGACAATTTGGAGTCGATTGATGTCTGTCCGTCTGTCTGTCTGTCTGGCTGGGTGGAGCGCACGATAACTCTCGAACGGATGAACCGATTCGGTTTAAATTTTGGCTTTCGTAATATTTTGTCCAAACTTAGTTTAAGTTCGAAGATGGGAAATATCGGTCCACTCCTTCCGGTACCTCCCCCGATAACTCTTGAAGGGAGTAACCGATTTGGTCCATACTTTGCCCATCGTAAAATGTGTACCAGACTTAAATAATGATTCAATATAGACTCAATCGGCCCACTCCTTCGTGTTACTCCCACACAACATTTCGGAAAAGTTCAGTTTAGGGCCATCTCTCAGATCGCTCTGATTTTTGTTTTAGCAACTTGTATTCACTGCCCTCCATACGACGGTACAAGTTTCATTAGCGGCAAGTCCATACTTCCTGAGAAAATAGCCTGAAAGTTGCAAAAACCCCTATTGCACCATGTAAGGTGGTTGAAGCACAAGATAACTCTAGAACGGATCTGCCGATTCGGTCCAAAATTTTGCCTTAGTAATATTTTGTCCACAAAAGTTCAAAAATGTTCCGAAAATTTGTTCATACGGTAACTCTTGAAGGGAGTGGCCGAATTGGACCATACACAGAAAAAAATAATTACTGCATTTCAGGAATAGTGTTCATAAAGTCTTGCAAAAGTTCAAATTTCTGCATTTCATGAACGCCTTTCATAAAGTAAATAAAAAAAATGTTTTTTTCTGAGAGATTGAAAAAAATTTTGACGAGTTGTTGTTTTTGTTTTTATTGGACTAACAACCGCCACACACCACCAACCAAACCAGAGACAAATTTTGCTAGTTTTATTAATTCTTTTATTTTGTAATATACAAATTTTGCTAGTTTTATTAATTATTTTATTTTGTAATATTGTAACTTACCGTTTCCTTCTAAGGATTTTCACTGTAGTTGTTATGGTCTTGTGAACATAGCAGAACAATACGAACCATATGTACATACATGTTGAGTCTGTCTATCAGCACTAGGTTGAGATATTAGATGTTGGCTTTATATTAAAGAAATTAAAAATTTGTAGTTGCGAACTATAGAGCTCCAAACACTTTGTTTTTCGACACCAAACGCACTGTAGTTGATTGGTTTGTCAGTTAACTAACAACAAAATGGTTGCTACGTAGTTTAGGTATGTTGTTGTGGTGGGTATGTGTGTGGTGTGGTTTGTTGATATAGTCTCAATGTGATGATGAGAGTTTGTGTTGTGGTTTGTTGATACATTGTTAACACCGTTGATGTACACGCCTTTACGTTGTCGTAACAACAGAGAATAAAAAATCCAAATGAGAGCCATGTCAACCGTTGTTTAACAAAGGGACATTACTCTCCCAACAATTCTCTCTCATTTATTTTGGACACCAATGGTTAACACGATGGTAAGACGACGAGACCATTCAAAAGAAAACGAGAACAAAGTTGAGAGCATTTACCAACCAAGAGAGGAAATATGAGAGAAAATAGTGGAATATAGGGAAAATAAGAAAATGATTTTGTATCTCATGAAAATCTTACATATTTTTGAAAAAAATAGTGGCTTTTGGATGAAATAAGAAACTGCACATGTATCTTATGTGGGGTACCTGTACAGTATGAAAAAACTACATCACAAACGAAAATATGTAAAAATTCTTGAAATATTTTTTTCTGTGTACTTTACACATCCTAATATATCTTTTAGATATAGATCAGGTTCAAATATGGACTACATTTGTCCACTCCATCCGATACCTCCCACACAAAATTTCGGATAAGTTCACTTTAAGACCTGCTATCGAATCACTTTGATTTTTGTTGAAGCAACTTGCATTCGCTGCCTCAATTACGATGGTAAACGTTTTTTCAGGGGCAAGTCCATACTTCTTGAGCAAACATCCCGAAGGGTGTAAAAACCCCCTATGGCACCATAATGGTAAATGTAGATCCATTCCTTTTAGTATCTCCTCCGCAAAACTTTTGATCTCTAATCCTAATGAACATTTTTGTCGGTTCAATTCCCAAAACTTAAAAAAACCCTATATACATACGTTTTGTGGGAAAAAAGTGTCTCAATATATACAGGCTGAGGGTATATCTCTGTCGGCAAGGCCGACTGATACTTTTTTACTTGTACATATTTGGTTTATTTTCCGCGGTTTTGAACACATTGAAATATGCCTTATAATTTTTTTTTTAGTTTTTCTTCGAAATTCTCACTTTGACTGCAATTTAAACAGCGATAATGGCGCTATTTTGAAAAAAAATTTTACATGTTCTTTATTCAACACCAACTAAAAATTATCAAAATTGACTTTTTGCCTCGGAAAGTAGGCAAATTACCTACAGTGCGTTGTGGAGAACTGAGAGTTCCGCATCTTCGTACATCGCGTTTATTAGTCGGACTATTTTATGTGATATACCCGTTTTGCTCAATGCTTCCTGCTTGACAGTTCGTCAGATGGTGTCGAAGACTTTCTTGAAGTCAATCAACAGTAGATACAGGTGGTGCGCCATTCTATAATTTGTTCTATTATGAAGCGTAGGGTGTTGGCTTGGTCTACATGGCTTCTATTTGGTCTGAAGCCAGCTTACTCATTTCTCTAAATGTTTTCTGCTTGCCTTTGAGTTCTTTATGTATTATGGCTGCTTGGTGTGGAGCAGGGTTAGTTCTCTCCAGTTGTTACGATCTTTGAAGTCACCATTTTTGGGTTTGAGGCAGTAATTCTTCCTCCCAAGCTGCTATGATGTGAGGTCGAAGTAACTCAGCTGCTGTTCTGGAGTTTGCCCATAGGGATTTCGCCGATAAAACATATTGTCCTGTTGCTTTGTTTCTTTTAGTTGTTCCATTGCCTTTGTTTTTAGTTTGTTCTTGTTATTTTGTTTCTATTGGACTGCTGGTGTACATTTCGTTATGTTCACTGGCGTTTCTGTCGTTACTAATTTATTTGAAATATTCTCTACATCTTTGAATTTGTTCATCATTGTTCTTTTGCTTGGCTCCTGGTACTCCTTCGCTTCGTGAGACCATTTACGTCCGGTGTAGCTTTCTCAAGTTGTTTTGGCTAGCTGCTTTCACGGCTGTTTCTGCCAGATTTTTCAGGAACTTTCTTTTGTATTTTCTTGCAGCTTTCTTCACTTCTTTTCCTAAACACAGTACTCTTAACCAACTTTAAATGAAAGGAGCTTACACCTGATAAGTTTTTGCAGATTCTGAAACTACAATGTTCATAGTTGAGAAAAATCAAAACACAACATTATTTGGGGTTTTAGGTTATTCACGATTTTGTTCGGAACCCGCAAGTCGTATTGAAATGGGATTAGAGAAAATATCGTAGCTGTCAAATTTCTCTACAATATGATCTTTATGATATTTTCATAGGTTTTACCATTTTTGAGATATAGATGTACAAATTGGGACAATGCATAGACGGTATCGCCTCCTTATAAAACAATGTCATGTACAGTGCGTCTTAACTAAATTTAAATAAAACCCAGTTACACCGGGGAACTTTTTTCGGATTCTGAAACAGCAATGTTCATAGATGAGAAAAATACGAAAATAAGAAAAAATTTTTAAATAAATCGCGGTCAAAGTTCATATTTTTAGGTTGTACCATTTTTGAGATACATTAATTTTAATTGGGAAATTACAGTCGTGACTTTGTTGCGCTCCGGCGAATTTTTTCGTTTTTTGATTTTTCTCATCTATGAACATTGTTGTTTAAGAATCCGCAAAATCTTCCCAGGTGTAAACTCCTTTCATTAAAAGTTGGTTCAAGAGCACAGTGTAATTATTGATATTACTCTCATGTGATATTGTTATTCATCTGCATCTCAACTTCGCCTCTTTCAGAAATTACTTGGTTTCAAGTGTCTGTTTTTAACGACGTCCAATGTTTCTTCCGCAACTTGGTGATATGTATGGTGTTGACTTATTGGTAACTTTTCGCGCATTGCAGTGGCTGGGGTGCTTCTAATTGCTGTAGGCGTAGTTGTTTTTGCCTTGTGTATCTGGTGTTTCTGCTTGGGTGTTTCAATCCGGTTTTGATTTCGCCTATGATGAGCTCTTGGTCACTGTCAATGTCAGCACCTCTTTTGTTTCGGTCGCCTGACAGAGAACCCATTAAATTCTATCTGCCTTATTATTATTTAGCCGACTTATTGATGAGTACATACTTTCCAAGCTTTTCATATACTATGTATATAAAAAGTAAAAAATGTATCCTCTTCCAAATAAGTTGCATTTTCAACCCAAGACTACTTTAGCCTTATATATGTAGATATACTAAGATACTTCAAATATTTTGTTGTTATTTTGAGCTCGGTGTATCTTTATATGCATAAATATGTTAATTTACCTTAATAAAGATATTAAGACTTAATTCTAGAATTTTAACAAAAGCTCTGTCTGACAAATATTTGTGCCAGTGCAGTAAATATGTTTGGAATATTTTAAATAATCTTTATAAACTGTTTCTTATCTTATCATTTGATAAACAAAAGAAAAATAAGAAAGAAACCAAAGCCATACAAATGAATAATAACGCATGACGCTGACAAATTTGATACACTCTTGATATCTTATCAATTATTATTATAAGTAAGCAATTCGTAACAGAGCATATGCCCAGATTGTTAATAATGACACAATACTACAACAAACGCAAAGCTATAACCCAATATTGTTAGATTAGAATACAATAAACAAAAATATTTGTTCAAGAAACACTTCGCATTAATTTTGTTAATTTGGTTTCAATTTGCCAGGTATTAAGTTACAAATTTGTGGTTATGCCCAGTGTCAATGGCGTGAACGACACGGACGCAAGAAGCCCATCTACAAATCAAATTTGAAGCGGAGACATGTTTACCATGGCCATGAAGACTATATTGCCTCGACAACATTTTTGGTGGGCTCCGAAGATGGTTCGAATTTTTACATCGATTCCGGTACACACACCTATTCCTTTGCCTGTCCAATACCCGTGAACTGTCCATCGTCGTTTGAAGGAGCCTATGGACATGTGCGTTATATGGTTAAGGTAACAACCATTCGATCCGGCACTTCCAATCGTACTTATACAAAAGGTTTTACGGTATTGAAAATGATGGATCTAAATCGAGAGACAGACTTATTGAAGGTAAGTTATAATACTTATCAATTTATTTCTTACATACTGAAATAAGGATCGTGATTTGTATCCCAAATTTTATATTGACAATTTTAAATATTCATGTGTATATTCTCCCTTTCAGAGTGCAGCCTACAATGAGAGTATGGAAAATTTTTGCTTCTTTACATCGCAAACAGTGCGCTTGCGTGTCGACCTAATGCAAACAGGTTATGTGCCAGGCCAAATGATTTTGGTCAGTTCACACGTTCAAAACAATACCAGTGTCGATGTCAAGAAACTTATGATATGCCTAAATCTTCGTGCCACCTATGTCTCGGATACGCCGTCTATGAAAACTTCCAGTGAAAAATTGTGTTTGGTGAAAAAATATTGTGGTACCGTGCCGCGACATAGTGAACGCGATTATGCCGAGGTTATACGGGTACCAGCCACCCCTCCTACCTGTGATCATCTGAGTAAAGTTGTACGCATTTCGTATGAAATTTGTGTGGTGGCCATAATGAATCATTTGATGCGTAACCCTAAATCCGTTATACCCATTACAATTGGTAATGTACCGTTGATTGCTCCTAGTGCTCCTGTTGCTCAACCCAACATAGATGATGTACCAACAACATCAGCATGTGCCATGCAAAGAGCCGATGGAAACGATCACAGTCTATTGAGTGAGGAAACTGAAATTGATTTTGAAATGCGTAAGTAGAGTCAGGGACTGAGATGTATGTAACAATATTTAATTTAATGTTTATTGTTCTGCTTTGTTAGCTCCTCCCACATATGAAGAAGCCATGTTTATGACCACCAATATTGCTGATGATGATGCAAATACCGTTAGTGAACAGGCACAGTTTACACCACGTTATCCCGTGTTTGATGTCGATGATGTTGTTATTCCCTCCATGGACCAAACTCCCCCACCAAACCCTCCACAAAAAAAGAAGAAAAGGAAAAAGAGGGCCAATCCCCAAATGGAAAATATTGAAAAGGAAAAGCCACCAACGGAATCGCCAGTAGTAATATAATACAATTAATTATGTAAATATTTAAATATGTTTGTGTAAACTTTTTTGTTGAAATTTATGTATTTTTGAAACCTCAAACAAGTTCAAATTACAAATTGAAAATATGTTGAAAGATGAATAAGAAAACTCTTAGATTCGGCAAAAGTCTACAAAAATGCAGGGGTACTGATGCACCATGGAGTCCATGGAAGACGAAAATATCTATGGTTTTCCAGATCACTTCGTAAAGTGATTTTATAATGGTAACTATAGATAAAAATGACTTTCGTGTATTTTGAACTTTAAACGGGCATAACTTCTACATTTCACCAAGGACTTCTATTAGTTTTTCGAATTTTACCTTTCAAACAAACCATATATTCTAGCGTCCACAGAAATTGATTTAGGGACTGACCCCAATGTAACAATCGTTTCAGATAATTTGGGATCGATTTAGCCATATTTTACTGTGACCAACTAAAATTACAGGTGGACGCGATATATTTCGTAAGGAATGACTCCCAAAATAAAACCCACCTCCAAAATGGACTATGTCGGTCAATTTCTTCAGGTACATCTTCCGTAAGCTTGAGCTTTAATCCAAATCAATATGGAGATTTCTAAGTGAAATCGGACACTTTTCCAAAAAGTTGTTATTGATTTTCTTTTTTTGTTTTTTGCTGAG
Source organism: Musca autumnalis (assembly GCF_047663935.1). NCBI lineage: Eukaryota > Metazoa > Arthropoda > Insecta > Diptera > Muscidae > Musca > Musca autumnalis. The sequence goes on along the minus strand of NW_027411644.1, from coordinate 7,623,057 downwards.
TTAATGATGTTCCTCCGCAACACATTACTTTATATTTTAAATTTTTTTTTTTGACTAACGGTTTCAGATATATCGCAAAGAATGACTCATAACTTTGTTACTATTGGTTTAAATAGAAAAAACTGTTTATATTTTTTGTTTTTTTTTTTTATCAGCTATGTAACAAAAAATATAAAAAACTTTGCACAATGGGCTTCGCTTAATATTTTCGCGATTTAATATTAAAAATCAATTTTTATAAACGATTCTACTCTTCCATTTTCCTGAAATTTGCTACTTGCTACCATAGGGTACGAAAAAACTTCATTCAGTAATACCAACTAATGCTGGTACAATAATTGCTGAACAATTTTCAAAATAGAAAACTGGATAAATTTTTAAGATTTTTAAGTTAAATTTCGAAATAAAACAACAAAACAATTGTTAAAAATTTTATCTTTTATTTTTGGAAAATAACAAATGGTTTACATTGGTATCAAGGAAAAATTTTATGGACAAATTTTAAAATTTTAAGAAAAAGTAGTAATTATTCGAATTCCACTACCAAATACGTCTTAAAATAGAGACTCGAAATCGCAACCAACGTTGTTAAAACTCTTGTCATAATGATAATATCATTGCAAAGAGTTGCTGAAAATGACATGCCAAAGCATTAGTGTAAATGACATGCTTTGGATTCAAAAACGAATAGCATCTTTGGGGGTCCACGCTCATATAAAATTCATCGATGAAAATGCTAAAAAGATGACATGCTAGATCACTTGCACCAATGATTGTATGGCATCTTTGACATCTAAAATTTTGCTGGGTGGTTTAAAACAATACAAGGTCACTCACAGTTAACATCCTGACGGATAATAAAGCAGCAATTTGAGCTATAACAAGTAAGGCAACAACATCGAAAACTGTCTTAGAGTGTAAAAATGCAATTAACGACTATTCCCATTATGGCTCGGTAAACATTATATGGGTACCAGGACACATAGGGATTACGGGAAACGAAGTAGCAAACTCCTTAGAAAAACATGCCAGGGAGCTACCTACAGTAAGTCTAGACAATGCCAAGCCTTTAAAAGCGGCGCGTATAGAACTAAAAGCTTGGGCAAAGAATGCTCATGTATCCCTATGGGATAACCAGGAAAAGGGAAAAACTACAAAAATCCTATGGGGAAACCCAGACCAGGACAAAACAAGTGACCTCCTAGTGATGAGTAAAAAGAATATCAGTAGACTGATTGGTGTCCTTACAGGACATCTAGGACAACAAGCGCATCTGCACAGGATAGGCTGTGCAGAGAATAGTGAATGCAGGGCATGTGGCGAGGACGACGAAACGTTGGAACACTATCTCTGCCACTTCCAGGCTTTCACAAACTTGAGAACTCAACTAATGGGAAACGACATAATTAGAGGACTAGATCATATCAAAGACATCGGATTCAAATACTTGAGAACTACATCAATGGGACGGAACTTCTAAGCTAATAAAACATTTTAAATAACAACAACAACTTCCAGGACACATAAAATTAGAGCGCACAACAGGCTTCTTCTGGCTTAAGTGTATGCCCATTCTTTTAAGGACATGTGGTGATTTTGACTAACCCCTCTTCTCAACCTAACCTAACCTATTTCAAAACAAGTAAAAAAGCATTAAGTTCGGCCGGGCCGAACTTTTCATACCCTCCACCATAAAATATTCTGAACTAAAATGGAATAATTACTTTTCATTCCTGTCCCCAACTTTAAGTGGGTACGTTAAAATGTCAGATAATGTTTATGTACATTTATGCTTCATTCGGGAGGCCCTTTTTTATGGTGCCTATATCTAACTATGTATGTTGACAATTTTTGGTGGGCTAGAAATTGGGAGGTACTGTTATATAGGGGTTATAATAAAACATGGGCCTATGTTGACAGTTTTTGATGGGAGCCTTTAATGTCAAATAACTTCTAATTCGGTTAAAAAATTTAGCTAGAATCTTCAAAATATCGAAAATCGGTACATAACGTGGGAACTTCAAATGTTATTAACAGCTAGTTAGGAGGTATCTGGGCTATACGAAAATATGAACTTAAATGAACCGTTATATGGGGGCTATACCAAAACTTGGACCTATGTCCACAAGTTTTGTCATATAAGTTTATTGACATTTAAGAACTTTAAATGTCAAATTATAGCTAAATCGGTCTGAAAATGTAGCTAAAAACATCAAAACACCGTAAATCGGGGGGCATCGTTATATGGGGGTTATACCAAAACGGGGACCTATGTCCACAACTTTTGTTATATAAGTTTATTGACACTTAAGAACCCTAAATGTTAAGTTATAGCTACATCGGTCTGAAAATGTAGCTAAAAACGTCAAAATACCGCAAATCGGAGGGTACCGTTATATGGGGGCTATACCAAAACGTGGACCTATGTCCACAAGTTTTGTTATATAAGTTTATTGACACTTAAGAACCCTAAGTGTCAAAATATAGCTAAATCGGTCAGAAAATGTATTCAAAACTGTCAAAATACCGTAAATCGGGGGTCACCGCTATATGGGGGCTATACCAAAACGTGGTCCTATGTCTACAATGTTTGTTGTATAAGTTTATTGATGCTTAAGAACCCTAAATGTCAAATATTAGCTAAATCGGTCTGAAAATGTAGCTAAAACCGTAAAAATACCGTAAATCGGGGGGTACCGTTATATGGGGGCTATACCAAAACGTGGACCTATGTCCACAAGTTTTGTCATATAAGTTTATTGACATTTAAGAACTTTAAATGTCAAATTATAGCTACATCGGTCTGAAAATGTAGCTACAAACGTCAAAACACCGCAAATCGGGGGTACCGTTATATGGGGGCTATACCAAAACGTGGACCTATGTCCACAAGTTTTGTTATATAAGTTTATTGACACCTAAGAACCCTAAGTGTCAAAATATAGCTAAATCGGTCTGAAAATGTAGCTAAAACAGTCAAAATACCGTAAATCGGGGGGTACCGTTATATGGGGGCTATACCGAAACGTGGACCTATGTCCACAACTTTTGTTATATAAGTTTATTGACGTTTCAGAACCCTAAATGTCAAATTATAGATACATCGGTCTGAAAATGTAGCTAAAAACGTCAAAATACCGCAAATCGGAGGGTACCGTTATATGGGGGCTATACCAAAACGTGGACCTATGTCCACAACTTTTGTTATATAAGTTTATTGATACTTAAGAACCCTAAATGTCAAGTTATAGCTAAATCGGTCTGAAAATGTAGCTGAAAACGTCAAAATACCGTAAATCGGGGGGTACCGTTATATGGCTATACCAAAACGTGGACCGATGGGATATCTTCGAACTTGATCTTCCGACGGCTAAAAAAATGGTATTCCGCAATTTTCAGCGAAATCGGTCAACAAATGCGACCTGTATGTTGCGAACGGAAAAAGCATAAATCGACTCAGAAAGTGATTCTATGTATATCCCTAGAAGGAACTATGGGTCCATCTCGCTTCCTTTTGTATGTTACATACAAATGCACTAACACATAATACCCCTTACCACATAGTGGTGTAGGTTATAATGAATTGAAATCTTTATCTATGTATATGTAGTGTTTGTGTAATGGTCGATATTATGAGAATCCTCTTAAAACACTTCATTTTAAAGAATATACCTGATTTTATATAGAATATGTTAACAGTTCGCACATTCTTCTTTCTTTTTTGGTTTTTACCATATAAGTTCGTTCATCAATAATTTGTTAACTGTAAGAAATCATAGATGATAACCAATTAAAGTCCCTCACAGATTTGTTTATATGTATCAAAATACTCGAATTCAGTTATTGCACTGTCAGTCAATTTATTATTATTCTTTCCTCTTAAAGTTTAAATTCTCTTGAATTTTCGAAATCCTTGGTTTATACTCTTAAAATTACAATGTGTTGGTTAAGAGAAAATAACGCCCAAGCCAAATAAGAGCGTATTCAGCATATTGTATTCTTTTGTTTATAAATGCGTATTGAAAGATAAGTTAATCAGTACTCAAAGACGCTTTGCTTATTACGGCAGTCATAAATGTGGATACCGAACAAACCGAACAATATAAATTATTAGAACGTGAAAAATATGCCATCGCAATGCATTTTTTCTCTGGACCACCCAAATGGTGTTTATTATAGTGGCCAGACCATTAATGCTACCATCAGTCTAACAACGACTTCCGAAAAAAACATTAGAAGTAAGGCGCCTTAGTTACATAGAAATCGAATCCACTTCTCATTATTTTCCAATTCAGATGCTCGAATTGTATTTCTTGGAGAGGGTAAAGTCAAATGGGAGGAGTCCACCACAACTACAGATTCAAACGGCAACAGTACAACAACTACAACTTACTACAGATCCCATGAAGTTTATGTCAATAATGAAGTAATTGTACGAGGCGATGGTATCTTACCTGTGGGTGTGCACACCTATACATTTACAATTGTGTTACCATTGGAATGTCCTACTTCATGTGAAGGCAGATATGGTCATATCCGGTATGGAATTTCCTTGATTTTGAATCGAGTACTGCGTTTCGATAACAACTATCACATACCACTAACTGTTTTAAAAACGGTAGATTTGAATCTAAATCCTGTTTTCAAAGTAAGTAGAGATTTCTATTGTATTCAACTCCTTATAATCGATTTGCAATAGCTTCCCCTATTAGCCGAAAAAGATGCCAGTCTTTGTTGTTGGCCCTGCAATAGCGGTAAATTATTTTATTCTCTGCAAATACCTTTTGGTGCCTATACTCCTGGACAAAGTGTTAAATACTCGCTTAGCATACAAAACCATTCTATGGTGGATACAGAAGGTTATACCATGGAATTCACACAAAAAATGACATTTACAGCCCATTCACCAAGTCGCTGTCATCGCTACGAGAGGCGTACTTTGGTTAAGCAGAATTCTTCTGAAATATGTCGCCGCCTAACCAATCGTATATTTAATGGTGAATTTTATATACCGCCTGTGGCGCCGACAACTGACCCAAATAATATTATTTTTATTGACTATAAATTGAAAATCACAATAATTATGTCCGGTTGTCACAAATCTAAGGATATATCCGTTCCCATATTTATTGGTAACATACCCTTGAGAGAAAGTTTGTCCAGCAATGAAGAGAGTACGGCTATAACACCAACAGCTCCTGAAATGTCGCCATCAAAAGAAAATGCTGAGTCTGAAATGCCTCCAAACTACCATGACCTAAGTAAGACCACATCCAATCTCTTATGAAATTTCTTAATTTGTTATGACTAATGATTATTGTAAATTTCGTATCGCATTTCTTATCTCCACAGAGCCACCAACTTATCAAGAAGCTACACAAAGTGATTCCCCCTTTGTTGATCATGACGTCGATAAACATCATCGTGTTGATGGTTTTCGCCCACTGTACCCAATGTATTCGTAATATGTATATTATAAATAAGATACCTAAATGTTAAACATGAGTAAATCTGCTTCTAATAAAAAACTTTGAATTTAGTTGACTTATCGCTCATTAACTCAAAGAGTGGCATAACTCAAAAAATGCGTTTTCTGAGTTAGCAATTTTGTGTCAAATTTTCATGTCGATATCTCTAAAACTCAAAAAGTTACAGATCATTTACTACAAGTTTGACATAATTCAACAACAAAGTTTTTTGAGTTTATGAAGCACTAAAACACTTCAAATCACGCTTGACCTTGAACAGATATTTAGCAGTGTTGTCTGGCTAGCTGTTTGCAAAATATGGTCCAAGTAGTTATTTTATTTTTTTTTTTATTTAATAATATTTTTAAATTGAGAAGTCATATTTCAATCGCCAATTTTAAACTCGTTTTTTCTCGAAACTCGATTTTTGAGATGTGTCACTCTTTGAGTAAATTAGCGATATGTTTTTCTATTTACACATGTTATTGATATTATTATTTTATTTCGATCATGATTACAAATCAAGTGTTGATAAGAAATATACAAGTTGGACCACAACGACACCACCCAAAGAGAGACAAAAAGAAATTTATCTAATATTAAATAATATCGATAAGCATACCTAATACTTGAGACAAAACATCGCACAGTGATTCAGCATGTTTTTACTGGCCAAAAATTGGAAGCAAGTACAAATATCCCAAACTTCTGTTAAATGAATTCAATTGAACATTAATTTAATTTTATTAAACGTGTCTTTAAAGATTGTCGTAAATGTTTAAAACTTCTTTTTAATGGAGGTTAAATAGTCTTATATATTTTTTAAATGAATTGTAAACATTAAAAGATCATATTTAATCAATAAAATATGTTACTACTACAACTGCCCAAAATTGTGTAACTTTTGAACGGGTAGAGATACACTCCGTTTCATTTCAATAGCACATTTCGAACTTTGATGTGTTGCTTCATTTTAGTTGACTTAAGTCGAATATCCTGGGATGTGTTTGAAAATCCTGTTTCGTACACTTATGAAGTATATTTCCACAAAAAGTGTTGCTTCGATAAAGTCCCGTTATATGCTGTTTATATTAGAGCTTTTTGCAGGGTTAACCTTCTTTATGAGGATTTGTTTGAAATATAAGTAATGGAATTGACATTTAAAACCCAGTCGGTTTGTTAAATCCGGTTATATATAAACGGGGTATTATATATTTTTTATAATTTTCCTTCAAAAAGCCCAAAATTTGTACGGTTTGAAGTGTTTCACCGAAATGGCACATTCTTTAATAAATTGAGTGCGACTGCAAATTTTGAATATTATTGTTAAGATTCTTTAAATTTGGAACAAATAAAAGCGATTTCAAGTTTAACACGCTAAAATTAGTTTAATACTGGGGAAATAAGACGTTATGAAGGCTGTGGCCTTTCATTGTCTATAATACGTTAAAAAGTTTGCATAAGTTGACAGAGTTATTGAAAACTAATGATAGAAGAGAGAAACTTCAAATTCCTATGACTCCTATTCCATAATGGGGTCCAATGTTGGCATTAAGATAAATTGATCGTTAAAATATCAGGTGATTTTTATTGCTTTGGGTCTGAGCCAAAATACTATAAAGAAAAAAACAGATCCTTCCTATACACAGAAAGAAAATAGGTAGAATTTTCTGAGGCAACTATAAAGAATATTATAAAGAAAATCAAGTAGTAGTTTCCCGAAGCAAATAATCATTATTTGCAGGTTTCCGATGGCAAAACCTATTACTTCTTGCATCTCCGGAAAGAGAAGAACTAAATAGACCATCAATATTGGGGAGTTTATCGCTTCATGGAATTAAAAATATTGCAGTACTAAATTTACAAATATTTTCATAAATTCAAACTGTTTTCTTTCTGTGTATGTGATATTTTAACAATCAACTTATCTTAATGCCAACATTGGACCCCATTGCGGAATAGGAGTCATAGGAATTTGAAGTTTCACGAAGAAATGTACCCGAATTTCAGTAGAAGTTCAAGTTTATTTTGCACCATTTCTCTTCTATCATTACTTTTTCATTAATTCGTTATAAATCTAACAAGAAACTGTCAACTTATGCAAAATTTTTAACGTACTATAGACAATTAAATGCCACAGCCTTTAAAACGTCTTATTTCCCCAGTATCAAAGGCATAGTTTAACTAATTTTAGCGTGTTAAACTTGAAATCGCTTTTATTCGTTCCAATTTTAAAGAATCTTAACAATAATATTCAAAATTTGAAGTCGTACTCAAGTTATTAAAGAATGTGCTTTTTCAGTGAAACACTTCAAACCATAATTTTGGACTTTTTGAAGGAAAATTATAAAAAAAACAAGTAAGAAAAGTCTATAGTCGGACGGAGCCGACCATGGGATACCCTATACCACTATCCCTGGACAATCGCTCTCCACGGAACTTCTTTTCAATGATTGGGAAAATTTAATTATCAAATATCAGAGATGTAATGTATAATACTTATGACCTATGCTAGTGCTATATTATATATTTTTTTATTGTAATTTTTTATTATAATAAATATTTGAAATAAATAAATAATAAATAAATACTTATGACCAAAACCAAAAAGTTATCTAGCATGACAAAGACATTTTTGTAGCCGGAAAGGAAAATTTAGTTCACACAAACTAAAATGTAATGAAACCCACTTATGTAGTACTACTACTTCCGTTGTTTAACCGCTACGTTATTGAAATTTTTACCAATTTCACACAAAAGTTTCAGTCCATTTAACCCGCTAAGTATTATCTGATCTTCACGTTGGTTTGTACGCTTCTTCTTCATCATAAGCTCAAACTTTGTTTAAAATTTTGCGGGTTATTATTTTGACCTACAGAGCCGCTACAAAATTGGTTAAAATTTTGTTTTTGGTCCATTTCATCCCCTGAATATTTCACGATCACCACCAAAACTAATCATTTCTATTCTGGCCCGAACCCAATCTCCTTAAAAAATTTTTTACAATCGGTCCATAATTGCGGCCTTAAACTTGTTTACAATTTTTAATGGACGGACACACATCGCTAAACTGTTTTATCTCGTCGAGTTATGAATTTTGGCATACCAAATAAGGGGTCTAGGACGAATATTTCGTAGTGTTACATAAACTTTTGGAGAGACAATATGTAGCATGGGATAAAAATGTGGTTCTATACACAGAGCCCATTATATATTAGGCAGTAGGCCCGTTATCTAGCAAACACTTTATTGCAATTTACATCAGAGGAAAGGTCAGTTGTTTTTTTCCATATGTAGGCTACTTTGCGAAATATATATGTCGTCAAGGAATTAAAATATCGACCAAAAATAACATTTTTATATTTTTCATACAAAAGTAATGGTCCATTTCACCCGCTAAAGAATATCAGATCATCATTCAAAATTGTAGGCATCTTTTTCGACCTATACTCTTACCCGGTGCAAAATTTCGTGACTATTGATGTATAATTGCGACTTCTAGCGAGTTTATTATTACACTACAAGCAAATAACGGGATATAAAAGGCTGTAACGCTGTTATCTGATCATGCACACCAACATTATTGGCATCAATTGAAAGGTCAAGCGTTCCACTTTCAAGTATATCTCACTTGTCCGGAATGTCACTTCCAGGAATTATGATATAAGCTGTATATTAAAATTTTTCACAATTTTCACACAAAAGTTTTGGTTCATTTAACCCTCTAAATATTATCCGATCGCCATCTCAAATTGCAAGCTTCTCCTTTGTGATATACTTTTACCTTATTTAAAATTACGCGTTGATCGGACTATTATTGAGATCTACAGAGCCGCTAGAAAATTGGATAAATATTATGTTTTTGGTCCATTTCACCCGCTAAATATTTCACGATCATCACCAATAAGAATAGGGATCTATTCTGATCTGAACCCGACCTCCATACAAAATTTCGTGACGATCGGTCCATAATTGCGGCCTGGAGCGTGTTTACAATTTATAATGGACAGACGGACGGACACACATCTCAAAATCGCTTTATCTCGTAGAGATATGAAGATTGGTATACCACATTGGGGGTCTCCGACGAATATTTCGCGGTGTTACATGATTTTTTACCAAAACAAACTTATAATACCCTTTTCCACATTGTGGTATAGGGTATAAATATAACGGGACTTTATCGAAGCAACTTTTTTTGTGGAAAAATACTTCATAAGTGTACGAAAGAGGATATACAAACATATCCCAGGATATTCGACTAATGTCAACTAAAATAAGTAACAAATAAACATTTGAAATGTGCTATTGAAATGAAACGGAGTGTATTTAAAAAATTATTTTTTCCACAGATAACAACTAAAGATTTTCTTCAATTCGAATTCAATGAAAAATGATATAGGCTTTTGAACATTTTGATAACTTAACTATTTTCATATGAACCATTTAAAACTTTCTAACATTTTTCCTTTTAAAAACGTGATTGTTTGGAGGCTTTTTTATTTTTAGACAGATTTGGTGTGTATGGTTGACATAAGGCAATACGTAATATAAGACTACGAAACATACTCAATTTGATATTGGTTAAACCGGTAGAGCTGGAACTGTGAATTTCGGTATAAGGAACACTCTTGGTATGCACAGCGGAACTCTGTAACTTTTGAACGAATAGAGATATTTTCATAATATTTTTTCAGTAGATCTAATGCTCGCAGAGGAATTCAATGCCTCCTCCGCGAAAGAGGAGGACCAATAATACCAATGGTAATACTAATTACCAATTATATCAAATTTCGACCGAAAACGTAGTTTAAAACTTCAAAATACCAGAAATTAGTCGGTACCGTTATATATGGGCTATACCTACATACATATGTAGATTTTGAACATTTCGAACCCTTAATGCCAAACTACATTCAATTTGGGCCCACAACGTCGTTTTCAAAAAGAGGTCAACTATGTCCAGAATCTATTGTGGAGAAGTTTTCTGACCACTTCAAACTTTAAGTTCCAAATTACATCCAATTCTGTCCGAAAACATCGTTAACAACTTCAAAATACCTGAAACCGTGGAAAAGTTTTCTGACCACTTTAAACTCTAAATCCCATGTTACATCCACTTATTGCTGAAAACATCGAAAACTTAATATAATAAACAAACTTAATGAATAGTAAAGAAACTTAATATACTCTCCATGCTATAGATGGGGGTACAAAATCAACAAATTTGAGGATTTATTCACCTCTTCCATACAATTTTGCTTGATGAATTTAAATTTTCACATTCAATACGGACATTCAGACTTATTTAAAAATGCCGGTTTTCATTTGACATAAATTTAATTTAATAATTATTACTTTTTCATAATAAAAACAAAACAACTTGTTTGATTCATATGTGACACATATACATAAATACTGCACACCCTATTATATTTACTCTAGTGTTGGGCAATCTCGTTCATTAAGCGGATCGATCTTTTTCATTCCGTTCACCAAAAAGATCCGGATCTTTCACTTCGTTCGTTGGCTCTTTTTCGTTCAACAATACATTTGACTGTGTTATTTTCTTTTGAAGTCGTTCGTTCTCTGCTGCATATGACTCCGTCGTTCTTTTCACCGAATCGTTCTTTTGAAAATGTTCGTTCACGAATGACACATTGTGTGCTAATGTGGGTGGTTTTGTTTCTGGATTTGATATGAAAGAACCAGATGAACGAATGATGCAAAAGAGAGATATGACCGAGATGTGCTGTTACTGAGCGAGAGTAGCTCTCTGAATCATTGTTTGTTTTGTGTGGACATTTGTGCTGCTTGACTGCAAAACCAATGCATTTGTTTTTTTTTTGCTTGCTTTTGTGCTTGTGTGTATGCAAAGCTAATGGTGGTGGTTTTGTTTTGTAAGCAGCAATGACTCGGTCATCGGGGATCTAAATGAACGATATAAAAGAATGAGCTGGATACGGATCCGTTCGTTCTTTTCACGGAATCGTTCCTTTGAACCGGTTCGTTCATGAACGACACAACTCTAATTTACTCATGTTTTGATTCTCTCGAAACTTGAACGTTTTAACAGAATACGCTTTTGGCTAAATACTTTCACACATTGAAGTTCACAGATACTCACCATACATGAAAATACTAAAATAGACACAAGAGAACTTAATAACTCAACGAACTCTTTGCAGCCAAAACAAGAGAAAGAAATAAACACAATGATGTCGTTGGCGTCCATCGATTACGATGCATCAGGGATGGAAAAATGAAAATTTCAAAAAGTACTAAGATGGTACTTTTTTCAATGAAAAAGTACTTTTTATTATTTTTTAAGGAAAAAAAATAAAAATTTTTTATTCAGTAAAAAACAACAACAATCGCTTAAATCTATGATATCAGAAGAATGTTCCAAAATGGTATATTTGTTTATACCATACAGGAAGGTATAATGAACTTTGTCATTCTGTTTGCAACACATCGAAATATTCGTGGGAGACCCTATAAAGTATATAACCAGGTCCGTCCGTCTGTTGAATTCTATATACAGCTCTCAATACTTAATATGTAGCTTTTTAATTTGGTACAGAAGCTTTAATTTCTCCTAGGAAGTTTGGTATTGCAAATGGGCTCTATCAGTTCACGTTTTGATATAGCTCCCATACAACGGTACCTCCCGATTTTCGGTATTTTGAAGGTTTGAGCCACATTATCATACCAAAATGATTGAAATTTGGTATTTAGTCTTCGTTGGGGCCACAAAACTCTCCGCCAGAAATTTGTCAGTGCGGATAAACGTTCTGATATAGCCCTAATAGAACGGTATTTTAAGAGATTTAGCCTCAGTATCCCATCGAAATTACTGAAATTAGATACTTTGTTTTCGTTTTAAATAGCCTGGAGCTAGCAAACTTTCGATAGTCCGACTATCGTTTTGATCGCTGTCGTAAAGCCTTATTTATATTGAACTCTGAACAAATGATTTTCTTTTTAAATAATTCGTGACAGATAGTCCAAAAAAATGTTTTGGTGGCCAATGTAAACTTTTTTCGTCAATAATCGAAACGATAGTTAGACTGTCGATAGTTTTCCAGCACTCAAATAGAGGTATTACAGATTCTCATATTGCTCGATGTGAATCTTTTAAATGGTTAGTCTACCGTAGTTACTGTAACTTTATATTTCGGATTCTCAAAGGGCGGAAGAGCTCCACGAAGAAAATGATCAACATACTCGTAGGTTCATATTTTGTTATATTCCCATATATCCAGACTTTTAAAATTTCTAGTAGTTTTAATCATTAATTTTGCATTTTTAGTTCCAAATAAAATTTTTCTAGACTAGAGTATGGAAATGGTACTGAATTGGCCGCGGGGGTACTTCGGTACTTTTTATAGTGAAATGGTACTGAAAAAAGTACTATTGTACTGAATTTTCCATCCCTGCCCTGATAAGCCTACAGTTAATTTATATTCATATCATTATTTTTTTAGGAAAAAGGTTCGTCAACTTGCATTCTTTTTAATTCAATAATATCTGTAGAGACAGTATTGTCCTACCGTAAAATACTTAATCTTTTATACATCGAATCATAAAATTGGTAGTTAATCTTTGACCGATAAACGCTATCCACTCCCAATGTGTGTGTTGTGGTGCCCTAAACCGGCTTGCAAGCAATAGCAAAGAGCTAAAAACATTAAGTGATGATGTCACGACGCTCTCTGACCAAACGAAGTGGCGGGGCATTCGAGCGAGAAATAATAATCAACTGAATGCATGTTTTTGTTGTTTTCGTCAATTTTATACTTTGATGTTTTTATTGTACGTAGATATTTGTGTTTTGGTCAGTATCAACTGAAACTCAGTTGAGAATTGCAAAAATCTGAATAAACTGTGGAGAGTTATATAAAGAAAATATAGCTACAAGAAAAATAATTTCATTCTTGTTTTGAATTAAATCCATATATTTGATGAAATGCCCTCAACATGTAAATTTAATTTGAATAGTCCAAATGCAGTCTTCTATAGTGGCCAAATAGTATGCGGTTCAATTGTGCTGAAGACCACCAGTGACAAAGATGTACGAAGTAAGTAAATAAAGCGGCTTTGTTGGTTTTCTAAAATCATTTCTAAACAATATTTTTTTTATTCTTTTCCGAAAGATGTACGTATACGTTTCGTGGGCGAGGCTAAAGTTAGCTGGGATGAAACCGAACGTCATCGTAAATCTCATGGTCATCAAGGAAGCCGCACAGTCCATTATCGTGCCAATGAAATTTATATAGATAATTGCAGCCAAGTCCGTGGAGAAGGTGTTTTGCCAAAAGGTACTCATACCTATAATTTTAATATACCCCTACCCTTGTCGTGTCCCACTTCATGTGAGGGTAAATATGGTCACATACGTTATGCTTTATGGTTGATAGTTGAACGGTCATTTCGCTTTGACAATGAATTCTCCAAACCATTGACAGTCATCAGAACTGTGGATTTGAATTTGAATCCAATGTATCGGGTAAGTTGTGTGATCGCAGAGTTTGTATGGTGTTTATAATATGTATTTATATTTTTGTTTATTTTCCTAGGTACCCCTGGAATCTGAAAAGACGAGTTCAATTGGATGTTGGCCCTGTGCGGGTGGTAAAATCACATATATCTTAAGAGTGCCGTTTGGAGCATATGCACCGGGGCAAACACTGCATTATACATTGCTAATACAAAATCAATCGATGACTGATATTAGCGGATATAGTTTGGAATTTAATGAACACATAACCTTCACGGCCCATACACCCCGCCACAAGACACGAACAAAAGAGACCACTCTGGCAACACAAGAACATTCCGATCAATGTTTACGTCTAACAAATCGCCAATTTGAGGGTGATTTGGTGCTACCCTCTTTACCACCGGACACTGAGGACAGCTGTATAATACGTGTGAGACATAGGCTGGAGTTTGAGATATATGTCGATGGCTGTCATTCGAATAAAACCATTACCGTTCCCATTTTTATTGGTACCGTACCCATAAGGGAAAGTATGGCGAATGATAGCAATTTTATGGCAGTTGCGCCCACAGCACCACTCTTACCCAGTGGTGATAGTACAGATATGCCGCCATCATATGGCGATTTCAGTAAGTTTAATAATAGTAAATAAAATGATAAATATTTTATTGATTCATATTTGCAGAACCACCATCTTTTGAGGAGGCCATTCGCAGTCATTCTCCCTTTGAAGATCCCGATGCGAATGATCATTCTAATGTCATTGGATTTAGACCTTTGTATCCAATGTATCCAAATGCCAATGAAAAGCAGTAAGAACTTTGAAAATCTCGAGTCGAAGTCGTCTAATCCAAAGAATTTAATTGTCGTTTTACATTATGACTACCTCATTGTTTTGCCAAATTTATATCTTCGTACGTTTGTCACTAAATTTCAGTAAAAATACTCGAATTAGAAAACAACAATACAGTGTATACGTAATTCACATTTAATCTTTGTATACAAATCAATATTCAATACATGAATCTCATCACATCGTATGTATATATGTGTGTTTATTCATACACAAATACATTTTGTATTATAATCAAAGGAACAAGATCTAAGTTAAGTGTTTTAAATCTAATAATCAGCGAACATGTTTTCAATATTTCCTCTGGATTATGCCCGTAATTTCAACGCGTTGTTATCTCTGAGTTCATAGATATCTCTCGTGTAAGCAAAATTTTATAAATTCAACTCATAGGTAACATTACCGGATAAAAAACGGTCGTTTTACTTGCACTCATTTTATTCATTTCTTACTCATGGGATGATCACTGGTTCAGTAGTCAATTACAGAAAATATTTAAAATTTTCTGTAATCATAAATAACAAGTAAAAACGTATCAGTCAGCTTTGCCGACAGAGGTATACCCTCAGCCTGTGCAAATTGAAACACTTTTTTCACAAAAAACTTATGTATTTAGGGGCTTTCAAAATTTTGGTCGTATGAACCGACAAAAATGTTGATTAGGATTAAAGTTCAAAAATTTTTCGGAAAAGGTACTTAAAGGAATGGACAGACATAGACCATGGGTGTGCCATAGGCGGTTTTTACACCCTTCGGGCTGTTTTCTCAAGAAGTATGGACTTGCCCCTGAAACAACTTTTACCATCGTAATTGAGGCAGCAAATGTAAGTTGCTTCAACAAAAATCAAAGTGATTCAATAGCATGTCTTAAAGTGAACTTATCCAAAATTGTGTGTGGGATGTACGGGATGGAGTGGACAAATATAGTCCATATTCGAACCTGATCTATATCTGGTAGATATTATGTGAATGTGTAAAGTATGGACTAAATCGGTAACTCCCATCAAAAGTAATCGCGCGCACAATTTTTCCGAATATTTTTGAACTTTTGTAGGGTAGGTACCTGAAGGAGTGGACCGATATGGCTTATCTACGAACTTAAACTAAGCTTGGAAACAATATTACGAAGGCCAAATTTTGGCCGGAATCGGCATTTCCGTTCGAGAATTATCTTGCGCTTCCACCCATAAACATGGTGTCATAGGGTTTGTTTTTCAACTTTCAGGCTATTTTTTCAGGAAGTATGGACTTGCCCCTGAGGAAACTTGTACCTTCGTATAGGGGACAGTGAATACAAGATGTTACAACAAAAACCAAGGCGATTCGAGAGCAGGTCCTAAACTGAACTTTTCGGAAATTTTGTGTGGGAGGTACTCGAAGGAGTTTACCGATTGAGTCCATATTGGAACCTCATCTAAGTCTGGTAAAAATGTCATAATGTGCAAAGTATGGATCAAATTGGTTACTTCCTTCAAGAGTTATCGTACGCCCAAATTTTCCGAACATTTTCGAACTTTTGTGGGGGAGGTACCGGAAGGAGTGGACCGATATAATCCATCGTTGAACTTGAACTAAGTTTGGTCAAAATATTACGAAAGCCAAATTTTGGACCGAATCGGTTGATCCGTTCGAGAGTTATCTTGCGCTCCAACCACTACACACGGTGTCAGAGGATTTTTTGTAACTTTCAGGCTTTTTTCTCAGGAAGTATGGACTTGCCCCTAATGAAACTTACAGCGTCGTATAGAGGACAGCGAATACAACTTGCGTAAACAAAAATCAAAGCAAGACCAGGTCCTAAACTGAACTTTTCCGAAATTTTGTGTGGGAGGTACCCGAGGCAGTGGACCGATTGAGTCCATATTGGAACCTCATCTAAATTTGGTAGAAATTACACGATGTGCAAAGTATGGACCAAATCGGTTATTCCCTACAAGAGTTATCGTGCGCACAAATTTTGCGACAATTTTTGAACATTTGTGGGGGAGGTACCTGAAGGAGTGGACCTATATGGCCCATCTTCAAACTTAAATCGAATCTGGACAAAATATTTCGATACCCACAATTTTAACCGAATCGATTAATCCGTTCGAGAGTTATCGTGCGCACCAGCCAGCCAGACAGACCGACAGACAGACAGACGGACGGACATTGCTAGATCTACTCAAAATTGTCTGAAACGGATATCGTACAAACATACTTGGGGTCTAAAACCATTATTTCGATGAGGCACATTTTTGGTCGTATCAAAGTGTAAATACCCTCTTTAGCCTAAAGGCTGAGGGTATAAAAACTCATCAAAATATGAAATAGAGATACGAGGTTGTAAAAGAGGCATCACCCTAATGGAGATGTATTCAAAATTGGTTATATGAGTCAACGTTTTGATGTAGTCCCCATATAACTGTACTACAAGATTTTCGTCATTTGTTTAAGTTATAGCCAGATTATCCAAACGAAATGGCTGAAATTTGGTATTTGGTCTTTGATAGGGGTACAAAACATATGTCCACAATTTGGTATAACCCCCGATTTTTAGCTACTTTGAGGATTTTAGCCACAATTTTTTGTTATGTTTTTAATTAATGTGTCAGAAAACTACTCGACATTGATCAGCATGTTGGTATAGCCCTCATATAATGCAGGGTGGATGCACTTGTATGGAGAAAGGGACCAAAAATATTTCCAGTGTAAATATCAAGCTAATGCGCAGGTTACAGCGTTGTGCTGATGAGAAGATTGTTCTCCCCGCTTTCCTCTCTGGAGGGCTTATACGGTATCAATTGTTTTATGCTGTTAATACATAAGTACAGTTTATATTATAATACAAAAATAGGCATAGGGACACAATACAATCTCAAAAACAACATAAAAACCCAGCAATTTAGCACGTTACATATACCAACATTTTTGTCTGAAAAATAGTAAAATTTTTAATATAGATCTTATATTGTTTTTTGAAAGGCATATACCGCCTACGTAAGTCACATCTGAAAGATGAATTATTAACCTTTCCACTGATGCCAATTATGTTAATGTTTGTGGTATGTATGTTACATTTTCTGACGGAAATAGCAATAAGTTGCCTTTTATAGTTTCTATTGGTTAAAAAATTGTCTACAAGGGTCCACAATTAGATATAGTCCACACCCGATATTAGATAAATTTATGGTTTTAGCCATATTTTACAAATGAATTCATTGTATATTGTATGCCCGAATATAAGAAAATATCTTGCAAAAAACAAGCAAGAAACAATGTCGGCCAGAACTAAAAACACCCTTAGTACATTTTTTTAATTGTAATTTTTTTAAGAAAACAATGTTGTAAATTTTTTTATTATCTTTCTTTTTATTTATTTATATATTTTTATACCCTCAGCCTTTAGGCTAAAGAGGGTATTTACACTTTGATACGACCAAAAATGTGCCTCATCGAAATAATGGTTTTAGACCCCAAGTATGTTTGTACGATATCCGTTTCAGACAATTTTGAGTAGATCTAGCAATGTCCGTCCGTCTGTCTGTCTGTCGGTCTGTCTGGCTGGTGCGCACGATAACTCTCGAACGGATCAATCGATTCGGTTCAAATTTTGGGTATCGGAATATTTTGCCCAGATTCGATTTAAGTTCGAAGATGGGCCATATAGGTCCACTCCTTCAGGTACCTCCCCCACAAATGTTCAAAAATTGTCCCAAAACTTGTGCGCACGATAACTCTTGTAGGGAATAACCGATTTGGTCCATACTTTGCACATCGTGTAATTTCTACCAAACTTAGATGAGGTTCCAATATGGACTCAATCGGTCCACTCCCTCGGGTACCTCCCACACAAAATTTCGGAAAAGTTCAGTTTAGGACCTGGTCTCGAATCGCTTTGATTTTTGTTTACGCAAGTTGTATTCGCTGTCCTCTATACGACGCTGTAAGTTTCATTAGGGGCAAGTTCATACTTCCTGAGAAAATAGCTGGAAAGTTACAAAAAACCCTATGAAACCGTGTGTAGTGATTGGAGCGCAAGATAACTCTCGAACGGATCTGCCGATTCGGTCCAAAATTTGACTTTCGTAATATTTTGTCCAAACTTAGTTCAAGTTCAAAGATGGATTATATCGGTCCACTCCTTCCGGTACCTCCCCCACAGAAGTTCGAAAATCTTCGAAAAATTTGTGCGTACGATAACTCTTGAAGGGAGTAACCGATTTGGTCCATACTTTGCACATTATGAAATTTCTACCAGACTTAGATGAGGTTCCAATATGGACTCAATCGGTAAACTCCTTCAAGTACTTCCCACACAAAATTTAGGAGAAGTTCAGTTTAGGACCTGCTCTCGAATCGCCTTGGTTTTTGTTGTACCATGTTGTATTCAATGTCCCCTACACGAAGGTACAGTTTCCTCAGGGGCAAGTCCATACTTCCTGAAAAAATAGCCTGAAAGTTGAAAAACAAACCCTATGACACCATTTTTATAGGTGGAAGAGCAAGATAATTCTCGAACGGAAATGCCGGTTCCGGCCAAAATTTGGCCTTCGTAATATTGTTTTCAAACTTAGTTTAAGTTCGTAGATAAGCCATATCGGTCCACTCCTTCAGGTATCTACACATTCTCATAATATCTACCAGATATAGATCAGGTTCGAATATGGACTATATTTGTCCACTCCATCCCGTACCTCCCACACAAAATTTTGGATAAGTTCACTTTAAGACCTGCTATTGAATCATTTTGATTGTTGTTGAAGCAACTTACATTCGCTGCCTCAATTACGATGGTAAAAGTTGTTTCAGGGGCAAGTCCATACTTCTTGAGAAAACAGCCCGAAGGGTGTAAAAACCCCCTATGGCACCCCCATGGTCTATGTCGGTCCATTCCTTTAAGTACCTTTTCAGCAAAATTTTTGAACTTTAATCCTAATCAACATTTTTGTCGGTTCATACGAGACCAAAATTTTGAAACCCCCTAAATACATAAGTTTTTTGTGAAAAAAAGTGTTTCAATTTGCACAGGCTGAGGGTATATCTCCGTCGGCAAAGCCGACTGATACTTTTTTACTTGTTTATTAGAAAATATATATGTATGTACATTAGGGATATAACTTTTTGCACTTTTTTGCAAATATCAAAAATACCACCACATAGCCGTGTAGAGCACGAAAAACTATTATGAAAAAAAGTGTAATTTTTTCTCTATCGCGAAAAAAGTTTCCGCACCAAATGCATTGAAGTTCAGTAATGCATTTTTTAATTTTAGCTGTTATGACAACATATTTGCTTTTAATTAAATTTTTTATTTTTTTGTAATCTAATTTAAAATCATTAGCAAAGCGTTCTGGACCAATTTGTTCTCAAATCGCGCCATTTCCGAGCATTTTAGGAATTTTTGACACTTGCAATTTTTGTTTTTTCTTTATAAACTATAAACACTATTGCAATTTTTGCTTTTTCTTTATAAACTCGTGAATTTTATGTTTATATTTATTGTACCTATCGGACAAGAGAATATGGTGTCATTTGCAACAAATTCGCGAAAGTTACAGACAGTTTTTAATGACTTTGCCTGTGAGAATTGTATTTTTTTCTATGAATATTTATTCAAACAAAGCTAATTTAAAATTATAAGTAGAAAAAATATCAAAAGGGTTTTAGTAATTACAGTCGGCGCGGAAACTTTTTTCACCGAATCGATCTTAGAAAAGCGTTTTCATTATTAGGACAAAATTCCCCAAGTGGTACTGGTGTTGTATTTTTGTATAAAACATATACGATTCTCACAGGCAAAGTCAACAAAAACAGCCTGTAACTTTCGCGACTTCGTTGCAAATGACCCCATATTCTTTTCTCCGGTAGGTACAAAAAATATAATCATAAAATTCACGAGTTTATAAAGAAAAAGCAAAAATTGCAATAGTGTCAAAAATTCCTAAAATGCTCCGAATTGCGCGATTTGAGAACAAATTGGTCCAGAACGCTTTGATAATGATTTTAAGTTAGATTATAAAAAAAATAAAAATTTTAATTAAAAGCAAATATGTTGTCATAACAGCTAAAGTTAAAAAATGCATTACTGAACTTCAATGCCCTTGGGGGAACCTGTAACCCCTATAGGGCGCGTCCCCAGGTGGCGGATAGGGGAATGCTTCCCAGATATGGGTGGTAAGACGGAAATCAAATACATCTCGTGGACCAACAGGTAGCTGCGTCTGTTCTTACGTAAAGCGGCAGCAAACAGCGTCTGAACTCCAGGAGGAGCGGCTGAAAACGTGAAGGAAAACTATAAACCCTTCAGAAGGCACCGGAAAACAACTGAAGTAATTTCCCTTGAAAATCATACAGTATGAACAACACAAATCAAAACAAACGGCCCTCAGTCTCCGGCCAAACGAGGGTGCTAAGAATCCCCGGAGGTAAAACCAACCAAAAGCTAAACATTGGAACCTGGAACGTCCGAAGTTTATACGAAATCGGTAAATTAAACAATACCATCAATGAAATGAACCGACTTGATATTGATATGCTAGGTGTAAGTGAAACCTGGTGGACAGAATGCGGCGATTTTCAATCCCAAAATGTAGTAGTATATCACTCAGGAAATATGGAAGGGATACACAGGAGAGGTGTATGCATTATTGTCAAAAAAAGCATTGCAGACTGTGTAATTGGATTTATCCCCATGTCTGAAAGGACTATGATGATAAAAATCTCAGCAAAACCCTTGAATTTAAATATCATCCAAGTATATGCCCCTTCATGTGATGGAAATAATGACGAGGTTGAACATTTCTATGAAGAAATAAGTCAATTATTAAACATGACGAAGTCACATGAAATAACAATAGTTCAAGGCGACTGCAATGCCAAAGTGGGGAATGAAGAAGTAAATGGTATAACTGGAAGATATGGGCTTGGCGAAAGGAATGAGAGAGGAGAAAGATTAGTTCAATTTTGTCAAGAGTTTAAGATGAACATAACTAATACAATATTCCGACTACACCCCAGAAGACTCTATACATGGAGATCACCATTAGATAACAGAAGAAATATCGTTCGAAATCAAATTGACTACATAATGATCAACAGCAGATTCAGATCTTGTGTGACCAAATGCTCAACGTACTCGGGAGCTGATGTGCCATCCGACCACAATCTGTTGATGCTCAACGTTCGAATAAAAATTGCAAGATTTAAGAAAAGGAAGAAAAAATCTCACAAGATAAATACTGAGATATTCAATAACCCATCAACCAGAAATGAAGTGAAGGTGCAAATCAATAATAAACTTGAAAACATAGATTCAAACGATGTAGAAAATATATGGAACAATGTCAAGGATACGATGTGCAAAATAACAAAAAAATATCTTGGAAACTGTACAAGAAGACCCCAAAATGAATGGATGAATAATGAAATTATGGAACTTCGTGTGGAACGAAGCAAATATAGGAATGTTGACTATGAACGTTACTGGGAAATCAACAAGGAAATCCGCACCGCTACGCGTGCTGCAAAAAATGTTCTATTGAATGAAAAGTGTAGAGAAATTGAACATCTGCAAAATATTCACGATGATTACAATCTTCATAAAAAACTAAAAGAATCCGCAGGAGTGTATAAGAGAGCATCACCATCAGTACTAATGGATGACAACAATCAACCAATCTTTGAGCCATTACACATAAAGAAACGATGGAAAAACTATATTGAACAATTATTCACTGACGACCACCGGTCAAGATATGATAACAACATAAATACATCTTTAACGGGAAACCCAATTACCAAATCCGAAGTAGAATATGCAATTCAATCACTAAAAGATAGGAAATCAACCGGACCCGACGAAATTCCTTCTGAAGTCTTAAAGTTAATAGATGGTGATAACATCTCACTCATTGTAAGACTTTTCAATCATGTGTATGATACTGGCCAATATCCAAACGAATGGCTGAAATCAACTTTTATTGCGATACCAAAGAAATCTAATGCAAAAAAGTGTTGTGACTACAGGCTTATTAGCCTTATGTGCCACATATTAAAAATTTTTTTGAGAATAATCCACAAACGAATTTACACGAAATGCGAAAGTGCTATGGGAGAGTCCCAGTTCGGCTTCAAGGAGGGTATGGGCACCAGAGAAGCCATATTATCCATCCAAGTACTGGTACAAAAATGCCGCGAAGTTCAAAAAGATGTTTATATATGTTTCATTGATTATGAAAAAGCATTCGATAACGTCCAACACGACAAATTGATAAATATACTAAGGGAAATTGGAATACAAGAAAAAGAAATTAGATGCATACGCAATTTATATTGGAACCAAACTGCAAGAATTGAAATAAATGGTGATCTGACTGACGAAATTCCCATATCAAAAGGAGTCAGGCAAGGATGCATACTATCGCCGCTTCTTTTTAATATATACTCCCAAAAGATATTTAATGAGTCAATTGAAGGAGAACGAATTGGAATAAGAGTTCAGGGTAAAATTATAAATAATATACGCTATGCTGATGATTCCACAATTATTGCTAGCAGCATATCTGGGCTGCAACAACTCCTAGACAAACTCACGTACGTAAGCGAATCATATGGCCTCAAAATAAATATAAAGAAGACAAAATATATGTCAGTTGTGAAACGTCACTAAATATCAAAAACGAAAACATCGAACGCGTAAAATCTTTTACATACCTCGGCGTTTTAATTAACGACCAATGGAACACATCAAACGAAATTAAGCGTCGAGTGGAAATGGCCAGAAATGCCTTTTTTAAATACAAAAAAACACTTACAAACCATGAAATTGGTCTCAAAACGAAGGCAAGATTTGTCAAATGCTACATTTGGTCTATACTACTATATGCAGTAGAAACCTGGACCCTAAAAAGTGCAGATGAGAAAAAAATTGAAGCATTTGAAATGTGGGTATACCGAACCTGATGAGGAACTATAAATATAAATTTATAAAAGCCATTATAAAATGTAATATAGAAGGACACAGAACAAGAGGCAGAAGAGAGACGTACTGGTTAAGGAACATCCAAGAATGGACAGGATACTGGGATGAAACGAATCTAATACATGCTGCGAAGAATCGAGAGCTGTCAATAATTTCATAACATAAAACATTAAAATATATTAATTTGTAATACATATAGTATTGTGTATGATCGCTTATATCCGAATAACGGATCCGCAAATAAAGAAAAAGAAGAAGAACTTCAATGCATTTTGTGCGGAAACTTTTTTCGCGATAGAGAAAAATTGACGCCGTATTTCATAATAGTTTTCCATGCTCTACACGGCTATGTGGTGGTATTTTTTTGGTTATAGCCCTAATGTACATAAGGAATTCAGAATTTTAAAAACAAAAGTTAAAATTCAAAAAACATTTTAGGTCGCTAATATAAGCTTAATATATAATCTATATATATAAAAGAGTAGTGAGGTGAGTGACTGACTGACTGACTGATTCATCAACGCCCAGACGAAACGGCTGAAGCTAGAAATTTGAAATTTTTGGTGTGGGTTGCTGTTGGTGTGTAGGGGTGAGATAAGGCTGGATTTTTCGAAATTCGAACTGGAAGGGTACGAAAAGTACTAAAAGGTACTAAATATGGTAGCCTTTATATTAAGCAAACGGTAAGAGCTAGAATTCTGAAATTTGGAATGAGGGTAACTGATGGAGAGCTAGAAAGATGTACCAAAGAGTTTTTGGAAATTCGAACAATAACTGTACGAAAAATACTAAATGGTACTAAATTTAATACAATATGGATTCGGGTGAACGGATAGAGCTGGAATACTGAAATTTGAAATGAGGGTCACTGATGGAGAGTAACAATGAAAGGTTTTTGGAAAGTCGAACTATAAGGGTACGAAATGTACTAAATTTAGTACAATTTTAATTTGGGTGAACGAATTTAACTGGAATGCTGAAATTTGGAATGAGGGTCACTGATGGAGAGTAACAATGAAAGGATTTTGGAAAGTCGAACTATAAGTGCACGAAAAGTAACAAATGGTACTAAATTTAATACAATATGGATTCGGGTGAACGGATGGAGCTAGAATCCTGAAATTTTAAATTAGGGTCACTGGTGGAGAGTAAGAAAGAAAGGTTTTTGGAAATTCGAATTATAAGTGCAGGAAAAGTTCTAAATTGTACTAAATTTAGTACAATTTGGATTTGGGTGAACGGATAGAGCTGGAATCCTGAAATTTGGAATGAGGATCACTGATGAATAGTAAAAATGAAAGGTTTTTGGAATTCGAACTATAAGTGTACGAAAAGTAATAAATGGTAGTAAATTTAGTACAATTTGGGTTTGGGTGAACGGATAGAGCTGGAATCTTGAAATTTGGAATGAAGGTCACTGATGGAGAGTAAAAAAGAAAGGTTTTTGGAAATTAGAACTAAAAGTGCACGAAAAGTACTAAATGGTACTAAATTTAGTACAATTTGGATTTGGGTGAACGGATAGAGCTGGAATCCTGAAATTTGGAATAAGGATCACTGATGAATAGTAAAAATGAAAGGTTTTTGGAATTCGAACTATAAGTGTACGAAAAGTAATAAATGGTAGTAAATTTAGTACAATTTGGGTTTGGGTGAACGGATAGAGCTGGAATCTTGAAATTTGGAATGAAGGTCACTGATGGAGAGTAAAAAAGAAAGGTTTTTGGAAATTAGAACTAAAAGTGCACGAAAAGTACTAAATGGTACTAAATTTAGTACAATTTGGATTTGGGTGAACGGATAGAGCTGGAATCCTGAAATTTGGAATGAGGATCACTGATGAATAGTAAAAATGAAAGGTTTTTGGAATTCGAACTATAAGTGTACGAAAAGTAATAAATGGTAGTAAATTTAGTACAATTTGGGTTTGGGTGAACGGATAGAGCTGGAATCTTGAAATTTGGAATGAAGGTCACTGATGGAGAGTAAAAAAGAAAGGTTTTTGGAAATTCGAATTAAAATTATACGAAAAATACTAAATGGTACTAAATATAATACAATTTGGGTATGGGTTAACGAATAGGGCCGGAATCCTGAAATTTGGAATGGGGGTCACTGATGAAGAGTAAGAAAGATGTACCAAACGTCGAAAAGTCCTAAATTGTAGTGAGTTTAGTATGATTTGGATTTGAAGAACTGGAATCCTGAAATTTGGAATTAAGATTACTGTTAGAATATAGAATTGAGATATGGAGGTAGGTTTGGAAAATCGTACTAATGTGCACGAAGTAGTACTAAATGGTACGAAATTCGCTATAATTTGTATTTGCGTGAACAGATTATTGTTGGAGTGTAGGATTGAGGTAGTTTTGGAAATTCGTACTTACGGAAAAGTGCTAAATGGAACTACATTGGCTATAATGTGGGTTTAGGTGAACGGATAGAGCTGAGATATGAAAGTACATTTTGGAAAATTGTGTACGAAAAGTGCTAAATGGTACAAAATTTGGTACCTTTTTGTATTTGCTATATGGTATAGAATTTTGTACAATTAGTGATTTTGTAAAGGGTAGAACTGGAATTTTGAAATTCGGTATTAGATTAGCAGTTGGTGTTTAGAGTGGAGGTAGGGAGGAGGTTTTGAAAATTCGTACTTATTTATACAAAAACTACTGAATAGTCCTCAAATGGGTTTCAGGGGAACTGGAAAACTGAATTGGGGTTAGGATATATGTTGAATATAAGGAGGTAATTTTGGAAACGTTTACCTATGTGTAGGAAAAGTTGGGTAACATGTTGATACCAAAACCATTTTAAATAGTTAAGGTACTAAATTTGGTGTTGGGTGTAGGAACAAAAATACGCTATTTGTACAAAAAATACGAAATTGAAAAATATTTGTTATGAAGATCGCTCTAAAGTTTGAGACAAAGTTCTGAGTTTGAAAAATTGTACTGAATATGTTTTATGTTAACGCCAAGGAGTTTCTAAATAATGTACTGAAATTAAGTAGTCAAACGTGAAGCATATTTTCAAAAAAATGTTTTTTGTTCTGACCGCTTTGGTATGTAAATTTGAAAACGTGGTCCAATGCGACAATTTTGTTAACTAGAAGGTATTTACCCCTGATATTAAAAAATCCTAAATTGAAATGCCTTCAAAAAATTTTCCGTTATATACTGTTGACATACCGGTGCACATTAAGTACAATTTTTTGTAAAGAAGTTTTCTAACCTGTCATGCCACAAATTCCGAATTTCGATTGGAAAATGTGCAGAAGATCTTCAAAATACTCTAAATCCTCAAAATATCTCTTCTAATAAAAGTTGATTGAAGTGGAGATTTTTTAAATTAAACTTCTATATCCTCTGAGTATTCAAGGTCCAAATTTAAAGAAAATTGGACAATATACATTTGTTCTTCTTTAAAAATACACTAAGTCGAGAGGTACCGTTATATGGGGATATACGAAAACGCGGCCGAAAATTTAACGGACCTATTCGGGTTCTGGGCGAAACCGCTAAACTAGAACCTCTAATTGTGAATGTGCGTGCTTTTTGTTGTGAAGGGGTGAGATAAAGTTTAGTGTTTGGAAATTCGTACTGGAAGAGAATGCTGTGTTAGTGAAGGGGTAAAACCAGGAGTCAAATCTGAAATTTGCAATATGATACGTAGTTTTGGAAATTCGAAATAAAAAATATGGTAGCTGTGTAGGGGTGCGATACCGCAATTTTTTTTTTTTTAAATTCTGACTACAATCGAAAAAATATTGGTAATAAAAATAGGTCTTAGTACAACAAAATCTCCAGTATTCACCATTCCCGTATTAAATATTGTTTATATATATTTCGTTTCCTTTCCGCATACGGGCATTTGCTAGTAATTTATAAAAACATAAATATGTAATTTTTTTGACAATTGTAATATGATCGCTAACATTCGAAAATCGAATAAGCAATAAAGAAGAAGAAGAATATATCGGTCCACACCTTCGATTATATGCTCTTCGAGAATCGCTTTAATTTTTAACGAAGATACTCCTTTCGGTCCTATTTACTTCGATATAATGCTTTTTGCAGGTAGGTCAATCCTACGATCACAAACCAAATGGCTGGTGGGCATGAAGCGAATTGAAAGGAGTGACAGAGATATGGCTCCTTTATACACCTACATTTAGTGGTTAAAATATATGTTAGTTTTAGACCCATTGTAGACCCAAATTTTATGATGCCGTACGTCCATACAGTAGAAAAATGAAACTGACCCACCCTAACAAACAAAACTATTTTTATATAAAATTGGTCTAAAATGAATGCCGAAAAAAAACTAAAGCGTAAACACCATATTACGGAAGAGTAAACTTTTCAAATATATCTGCAATATCCAATGAATAAAATTTATATATAGTTTTCTATTGAAAACAAACAGGTAGTACAACATTAAAAGTTTATGCTATTGTCATGAGTGGAATGTACATACACACGTATGTAGCTTACTAAAAATAAATTCCAATCAGCTGATATGTATAATGATAATTTTGTGCTCACCCACTAGACCATTCACATCGAAAATAATATCGCCGACGAATTTTGCTCGATAATTTTGTGGAGATTTTCTTCTAGATTGGCGCACCAAATTATCAAACAACGTTTCAATGCCAACTTTCGCAAAACTTCAGCAAATGGTCTTCTGGGTATGTACGTACATATGTATATCACACAATGTATTGGGCCATTTTAGAAGTTAAACTAAATATTGTCAAAATATTAGGAGATCCAAAGTTTGGACCGAATTGGTTGCACCCTTCAAGTGATATCGTCCTAACATTTTAGTGACATTTATTAAATATTGAGGAGAAGTACCGGAAGTTGGGGACCGGTATTGCCCCATGAAACTATGTTTGGATAAAATATGACGAAGACCCAATGTTGCACCAAATCGGTAGAACAGTTCGAGAGCCAAATAAGGTTACATAGGGCTTTTTACACCTTTCGGGATGTTTTCCCAAGAAATATGGACCTGCTCCAGAAAAAACTTTTACCGTCGTAATAAAGGTAGCGAATGTTACAAAAATCAAAGTGAGAGAGCAGGTCTTAAAGTGAACTTATCCGAAGTTTTGTGTGGGAGGTACCCAAAGGAGTGGACAAATATAGTCCATATTCGAACCGGATCTATATCTGGTAGATATATTAGGATGTGCAGAGTATGGATTACATCAGTCACTCCCTTCAAAAGTTGTCGTGCGCATATTTTTTCCGAAGATTTTTGAATTTTTGTGAGGGAGGAGGTACCTAAAGGAGTGGACCGACATGGTTTATCTTCGAACTTAAACTATGTTTGGACAAAATATTACGAAGGCCAAATTTTGGACCGAATTGGCAGATCCGTTCGAGAGTTATCTTGCGCTCCAATCCCTCACACGGTGTCATAGGGGTTTTTTTGCACCTTTCAGGCTATTTTCTCAGGAAGTATGGACTTGCCCCTTATGAAACTTGCACCGACGTATGGGGGACAGCAAATACAAGTTGTTACAACAAAAATCAAATCGATTCGAGAGCAGATCCTAAACTGAACTTTTCCGAAATTTTGTGTGGGAGGTACCCGAAGGAGTGGACCGACTGAGTCCATATTGAAACTTTATCTAAGTCTGGTAGAACTTTCACGATGTACAAAGTGTGGGCTGAATCGGTTACTCCCTTCCAGAGTTATCGTGCGCACAAATTTTCCGAGCAGAGGAGTGGGAGAGGTACCGGAAGGAGTGCACCGATATAACCCATCTTCGAACTTAAACTAAGTTTGAGCAAAATATTACGAAAGCCAAATTTTGAACCGAATCGGGTGCTCCGTTCGAGAGTTATCGTGCGCACCAGCCAGACAGACGGACGGACATGGCTAAATCAACTCCAAATTGTCTGAAACACATTTCGTCCAAACATACATGGGGTCTAAAACCATTATTTCCATGAGTCACATTTTGATCTTATGAATGTGTATATACCCTCGTTAGCATAAATGCTGAGGGTATGAAAAGGTGTATAACACAATATAAAAACTTTTTGTTATTAAAGTGGGAGTAAGTTAAATTACTTAAAAAATTAAAATCTTTAAATTCTGTAAAATATGTAAAAGTTCCAATTAAGTAACGTTTTAATTTTCAAAATATTAATTTCTCTGTTTTGTAGTTATTACAAAAAAAATAAATTTTCAATAGATAAAAGTTATTGAATTCCTATACTGTTATACTAATTATGGATATTCTATTATGCTTTCTTCGGTTCACCTTAAATCTAAATTTCGTATGATCTTTACGTGCTGCTTTCTAATTTTACCACTGGGCATTCCAAGGGCCCCAAAACAAATTCTCTTTACATTGTTCTATTCTTAATAATAACAATATTTCTCTTTAGCTATTTTCCTCTGTTTTTCTAGGTCATATTGGTCACCTATTGATTGTTGTTTCCAGCGATGTGTGAGAGATGTTTTTCGTGCTATTTTTGGCGGCATTGTTTTTTGCGGATTAAAAGATGCTATTCGACCAACGAGACGACACTATCAATTCATTTTCAGTCAATAGCGAACTAATCGATCGAAATGCCATCAAAGTGCAAATTTCGTCTAAATCAGAGAAACGGAGTTTACTTCAGTGGCGAATGGATAATCGGAACGGTTCTATTAAGAACAACCAAAGAGAAGACTATACGAAGTAAGATTTGAGAAAACAAAAAAAAAACATTTTCTTAATAATAAAAATCTGTAAATATTTCTAGATATTCGCATACGACTGTTGGGTGAAGCTAAAGTCCATTGGAGTGAAGCCGAAAAAGATAGTGGAACAGCTCAGTACAAAGCCAACGAGGTGTACATTGATCAAACAATTGTTGTTTATGATGAAGAAGTATTGCCGCCGGATACGTATGTGTTTCCCTACAAGTTCCGTTTGCCTAAATCATGTCCCACATCGTGTCGCGGTAATCATGGTCACATCCGTTACTTTTTGGAATTGCGTGTAGACAGGCCATATCGTTATGATAATATATTCACCAGACCATTGACTGTGCTGAAGAGAGTCGATTTGAATATGAATCCGGAGTTTAAGGTAAGAGAGACAAAATGTATATTTTAATTCGAACTACTCGTATTATTCGAATATTTATGTTATAGGTACCTCTACAACAGGAAGAGACCAGCTCTATTGGCTGTTGGCCTTGTGCTAGTGGAACTATTTTATACTCTTTGAAAGTACCCTATGGTTAGAGATGGTTTTTACCGGGTATTTACCCGGTAAATACCCACACGGTGGGTAAATACCGGGTAAATACCCATTTGTGGGTATTTATTTGGGTATTTACTATATTGAATGGGAAATACAACATTTTACACCCTATTCCTGGGTTTAGGTTGTAAATTCGTTTCAAATGGATAGTTTTACAATACTTTAGACTAGTGGGTAAATACTTGGGTAAATACCCGAGTATTTACCCAAGTGTTGGGTAAAAACTCATTAACTGCCGAACCACTTGACGTAGGCTGACAAAATTTGGCTTACATCTTTCTTATGTCAACAGAACTTCTGGTACTGAACAAGGGGTCTCTGGGTCCATGTTTTGATATAGCCCCCATATAGCCGTACCTCCCGATTTAAGGTATTTTTCATCTATTAACCACATTTTACAACCAAATGGGCTGTTATTTGGCACAGTGAGTCCTCAAGGAGCAGAAAATATTCCTGCAAAAATTTTTCAATATAGGTCCACGTTTTCTAATAGGCCCCATATAAGGGTACCCCGATTTCGAGTATTTACCCAAATTTTGGGTAAAAACTCCTTAACTGCCGAACCACTTGACGTAGGCTGACGAAATTTAGCTCAAATCTTACTTATGTCAAGAGAATATCTAGCATTGAAAATGGGGACTCTGGGTCCATGTTTTGATATAGCCCCCATATAACCGTACCTCCCGATTTAAGGTAGTTTTTGTCCAAATTTTGGGTAAAAACTCTTTAACTGCCGAACCACTTGACGTAGGCTGACAAACCGTGGCATAAATCTTTCTTATGTCAAAAGAACTTCTGGTACTGAACATGGGGTCTCTGGGTCCATGTTTTGATATAGCCCCCATATAGTCGTACCTCCCGATTTAAGGTATTTTTCATCTATTAGCCACATTTTACAACCAAATTGGCTGTAATTTGGCACAGTGAGTCCTCAAGGAGCAGAAAATATCTCTGCAAAAACTTGTCAACATAGGTCCACGTTTTCTAATAGCCCCCATATAAGGGTACCCCGATTTCGAGTATTTACCCAAATTTTGGGTAAAAACTCTTTAACTGCCGAACCACTTGACGTAGGCTGACAAACCGTGGCATAAATCTTTCTTATGTCAAAAGAACTTCTGGTACTGAACATGGGGTCTCTGGGTCCATGTTTTGATATAGCCCCCATATAGCCGTACCTCCCGATTTAAGGTATTTTTCATCTATTAGCCACATTTTACAACCAAATTGGCTGTAATTTGGCACAGTGAGTCCTCAAGGAGCAGAAAATATCCCTGCAAAAACTTGTCAACATAGGTCCACGTTTTCTAATAGCCCCCA
Organism: Musca autumnalis; assembly: GCF_047663935.1. Lineage (NCBI taxonomy): Eukaryota > Metazoa > Arthropoda > Insecta > Diptera > Muscidae > Musca > Musca autumnalis. The sequence goes on along the minus strand of NW_027411644.1, from coordinate 7,590,678 downwards.
TATAAGGGTACCCCGATTTCGAGTATTTACCCAAATTTTGGGTAAAAACTCTTTAACTGCGTAACCACTCGACGTAGGCTGACAAAACTTGGCATAAATCTTACATATGTCAAAAGAACTTCTGGTACTGAACATGGGGTCTCTGGGTCCATGTTTTGATATAGCCCCCATATAGCCGTACCTCCCGATTTAAGGTATTTTTAACTATTAGCCACATTTTACAATCATACTGACTGTAATTTGGTACAGTGGGTTCCCAATATGTATAAAATATCCTTGCAAAAAATTGTCGACGTAGGTCCACGTTTTCTTGTGGCCCCAATATGGGTTTCTGAAATCGGGAGGTACGGCTATATCAAAAAGTGGACCCAGGGACTCCATTTTCAATACCTTTAATACTATTGATATAAGAAAGTTTCTAGCCAAATTTTATGAGCCTACGCCAATGGTTCGGCAGATAAAGAGTTTTTACCCAATATTTCGGTAAATACTTGAAATCGGGGTACCCATATATGGGGGCTATAAGAAAGCGTGGACCTACGTTGACAAATATTAGCAAGGATATTTTATGCTCATTGAGGACTCACTGTGCCAAATTACAGCCAATTTGGTTGTAAAATGTGGCTAATAGATGAAAAATACCTTAAATCGGGAGGTACGGCTATATGGGGGCTATATCAAAACATGGACCCAGAGACCCCATTTGCAATGCTAAATATTCCCTTGACATACGTAAGATTTGAGCCAAATTTTGTCAGCCTACGTCAAGTGGTTCGGCAGTTAATGAGTTTTTACCCAAAATTTGGGTAAATACTCGAAATCGGGGTACCCTTATATGGGGGCTATTAGAAAACGTGGACCTATATAGATAAATTTTTGCGAGGATATTTTCTACTCCTTGAGGACTCACTGTGCCAAAGTACAGCCAATTTGGTTGTAAAATGTGGCTAACAGATGAAAAATACCTTAAATCGGGAGGTACGGCTATATGGGGGCTATTATAAAACATGGACCTAGAGACCCCATGTTCAGTACCAGAAGTTCTTTTGACATAAGAAAGATTTATGCCAAGTTTTGTCAGCCTACGTCAAGTGGTTCGGAAGTTAAAGAGTTTTTACCTAAAATTTGGGTAAATACTCGAAATCGGGGTACACTTATATGGGGCCTATTAGAAAACGCGGACCTATGTTGACAAGTTTTTGCAAGGGTATTTTCTACATATTGAGAACTCACTATGCCAAATTTCAGCCACTATGATTGTACAATGAGGCAAATAGACAAAAAATACCTTAAATCGGGAGGTACGGTTATATGGGGGCTATATCAAAACATGGACCCAGAGACCCCATTTTCAATGTTAGATATTCTCTTGACATAAATAAGATTTGAGCCAAATTTTGTCAGCCTACATCAAGTGGTTCGGCAGTTAATGAGTTTTTACCCAACACTTGGGTAAATACTCGGGTATTTACCCAAGTATTTACCCACTTGTGTAAAGTATTGTAAAACTATCCATTTTGAATCGATTTCATAGCCTAAACCCATAAATAGGGTCTAAGATGTTGTATTAGCGATTCAATATAGTAAATACCCAAATAAATACCCACAAATGGGTATTTACCCGGTATTTACCCAATTTACCCAATTTACCGGGTATTTACCCATTGGGTATTTACCCACTGTCCATCTCTACCTATGGTGCGTACGCCTCAGGACAATCACTGGAATACACACTAAATATACAAAACCAATCCATGACAGACATAGGTGGATACAAAGTTCGATTCGTAGAATGCATGACATTTGTGGCCAATACACCAGAATATAAGGAACTGGAGAGTCACACCACCGTCGCCGATGAAGAATATGACGATTCTTGTCGACGTCTATCGAACCGTCAATATGATGGTCAAATAGATTTACCCTCAATGCCTCCGGACACAGATGATGATGGCATAATACGTTTGGATCATTATTTGGAAATCGAACTTAAAGTTAAGGGCTGTCATCGCAATAAGAATATTTCAGTGCCAATATTTATTGGCAATATCCCAATTAAAGAGAGTCTACAAGATGCTACACCCCTACCATCGGCAGCTAATTTAGAAATTGCAACCGATGATGAAGATGAGGAAAGTGGTGGCGATATAAATATACCTGCTCATATTCAAGCATCATCATATTCCGGAGAAGAAAGTGAGGAGGATGATCCACCGTGCTATGGAGATTTAGGTAAATTGTTAAATTTTTATTATTTCTCTCTTTCGAGTTGAGCTAAGAGGGCATTAAAAATTTTGATATCTAGCAAACTCCCAAACATCCAAACATTCTGCTACGCTTGTTGGTTAAGTAAATCACCAGCCATATAAGATGTTGTTAGATGTTGTTCCAACAATTGTAGTTGTCTTCAAATTCGGAAGACGTTGATAGTAACTGAAATTCGATATTTAGTGACAATTGTTCTTTTCCAGAACCTGCAAGAAACTACTATTTTTCAATTTTTTGACAAATTTACAAAGGAACAAGTAAGAACGGCGTTAAGTTCGGTCAGGCCCAACTTGTTATACCCTCCACCATGAGTTGTTTAGAAGTATAATCGAACAATTAGTTTCCTTTCTTTTATGCAGAAAACTAAATACCAAATTTCAGTAAGTTCGGTTAAACAATGTGGCTAACTTTCCAAATACAGAAATTCGGGAGGTACCGTTCCATGGGGGCCAATTCAAAACGTTGATCTATACCAAAAAATTTCTGGCTGAAAATGTTTAGACTCAAAGAAGACTAAATACCAAATTTCCGATATTTCGGTAAAACCTTCAAAATACTGAAAATTAAGACGTACGCGTCTATTCTGGAATATTTTATAACCCCATGGAAGACTAAATAACAAAATTCAGTCAATCGATGGGATATTGACGTCACAACCTTCAGAATTACGAAAATCGGGAGGTACAGTTCTATGGGGGATATAGGAACCCTCGGACCTATACTGATAGTTCTCTTCTGGAATATTTTATAACCTCATGGAAAACTAAATAACAAATTTCAGTCTATTGATGGGATATTGACGTCACAACCTTCAGAATTACGAAAATCGTGATTTACCGTTCTATGGGAAGACTAAGTACCAAATTTCAGCCATTTCGGTGTGACAATGAGGCGAAAACCTTCACAAGACCGAAAATCGGGAGGTACCGTTCTATGGTGGCTATATGAAGGCGTGGACCCATACCGACAAATTTCTGCGAGAAAGTACTATACCCCCAACGAAGACTAAGTATCAAATTTCAACCATTTCGGTGTGATAATGAAGCTAAAACCTTCAAAATACCGAAAGTCGGGTGGTCGGTTTAGACGAATGATATGGAAACATTCAAATTGAAAATGAACTACTTTCGGTCACATGGCCTTGCAATGTTAAAAGTTTAAAATCAGTTCGCACATACAACTGATGTACGGTGTAACTGGAACAACACAAAATCTGGTTTCTAACATTTAACCAACTGGATTTTTCAATACCCTTCGTAGGTATGTGCACTCAACTCATCTCCACTCGAAAAAGAAAAAAAAAGAAAATATCAAACATATGAGATTCGACTTGAGAACTAAAAATAAATGTTACAATTTTCTTCTTTATCCTTAGCTCCACCAGGATTTGAAGAGGCCGTGAAGTACCCTTCACCTTTTCAGGATCCAGAGGATAATGAACATACCAATGCCAAAGATTTTCACCCATTATATCCAGTGTATCGATACTACAATGGAAGGAATTAAAAAAATACAGTTATATCACTTACCTCAATCAGAAAGACATTCAAAGAGGCTATTTTGAATAATAATTTAACTATTTATTTAAAATAAAATAGTTTTATAATTTTTAATTATAAAATAGAAACATATATTATAACAAGGGATCGGATATGCTGACTGTAGGGTTTCTTATGCCTCATTTTTTAATGGCCAATCACTAGTTCCAAGAAATTTTGTCTAGTGTTGAGAAATGTAGTTCATTGAAAGGATCAATGTTTTCCTTCCTTTTATTGACTTATTGTGAAGAACAGGTAGTATAGAGTATGCCTCTACAAATTTCAAGTCGATTGGAGCAAAATTGACCGAGATATGACAGTTCAAATTGAAGAACCCGTTGTGTTTTGTGTGTAGAAGCGCAACTTAAAACGGGTTTTTCTTGAAAGGGTATTTTTGTAGTCGGTGACAACGATACCTCGAAAACAAGCGGGCCGATCTTTTGGTGACCATAGTAAATACATAAAAAGCTTGTCTTTAGGCGGACAAACTGTTTTTTTTTGCCCAATTTTTGGACATAAAAGGTGTTTTTTTTCCTTAAAATCAAAAATTGACAGTTCACAATTTTTTAAATAGATTTTTTAAAATTCTGTTTCGCTTAAATACAAGATTATTAGGTTCTTAAAACGCCCGCAAAAATATACGAAAATCGGCCCATTAATTTTCGAGTTATCGTTGGCTCCTCAATACGCTTTTACAATATTTTTCAACAACAAAAAAGTTTAAGATGTGCTCTTTCAGATGAAAGAAAGATCTACGTACAACTAGGGATACTGCACAACGAGGATAACCCCTTAATGTAGTTCCTTCACTCATTGTAAATGAATTGTTCTTTTCGCTCCCTTTAGTTCAAACGTTCGTTCATATGGTACTTTGTGCAAAATGTCGCCGTTCCTTTTATGTTAAACGAATAAAATCTATAGGCATTAAAAGACTACTTTAATTAATAAATACATTTAAAAAAAATTAGTTTATTATTTTTTTATTATATTATTTTAATTAATTATTTACCATTTTATAAGTTTTGAAATGATGTATTTTTTCGGAAACACATACACTTAATTTTTATATTGCAAATATCTTGGATATTTTCCTACATACATGTCAAGGTCTAACTGAACAACCTCCCAGCAAACCAATCGTACCGACATCGTAACGAAATCGGAACAGAATTCGGACGATACGTCCGATTTCGGATCCGAAATCGTAACGATATCTTAACGAAAGTTATATGAAGTGGTTGACATAATTTTGGTAAGAAATGTCGGAGCGAAATCGGATCGATTTCGGTCAGAATTCGTAAGAAAATCCTTGGGAAATTCGGAGTTCGAATTTTTTCCTCCGAATTTTCGTACAGATTTCTGAACGATTTCGGAATAATGTCGTATGCAAATCTGATGTATCTTACGAATCTTCATAAAGATTTCTGAACGATTTGGAATAATGTCGTGAATATCGAAGGAAAAAATTTTTCTCTGACGCCTCTTTTTTATTGATAAATTTTTCTTTTTTTATTGGAAGATTGTACTTATCTAATGATTTTCACTGTTATCATTTTGAAGTTATAGTAGAACAATGTAAACCTTGTGTACGAATATGTTGAGTCTATCAGCACTAGCATAGATTATTATATGTTGCATTTATATTTAAAATATTTAAAAATTGTATGTGCGAATTTTATAACCAACAATTTTGTTTTTCGACAACAAACTGAAATGTTGCTTGTTAGATATATACAAAAGGTGGTTGTTGTACGAAGGGAAATTTGTTTGCGACATATAGATCCGAATTCGTACCGAAATCGCAAGAAAAACATTAGCATATTCGAAGAGAAATTTACTTCCGACATTTTCTCCGAAATCGGAACCAATTCCTCTACGAAAAATCGTTTAGAAATCGGAACGAAATCTCAACGATTTTGCTTCCGAAATTGTTCCGATATGTCGGACATCAGGCATTTGGTTTGCTGGGCTTTCACACACACACACACACACACACAAGCATTATCATAAACAAAATGACAATAGCGACAAAAAGAACCAATGAGTCCATTGAAGTAAAATAACGAAGGGAACGAGATTGACAAAAGAAATGTATGGACTATATAAACGAAAAAAACCCGATCCTTATTTCCTCGGAATAGTTTCTTTGAACTAGTCCGCTTCGAAGCAACACAACTCTATTATATTCTCTTTAAAAAAACGCTCTCTATCCACAAGAAGTACATGAAAATTGTTTATTTTTCCGGTTCTCTTTGGACTTTTAATGCACAAATTTTCCATATGATAGCAGTATTATTTTGGATATCGAACAATTGCGTTTTATTCTGTATCAGGAGGCAAATACATGAATCTACTAAAATTGTTGATATGGCTACAACATGTGAATTCAAACTAAATCGTCCTAGATCAACTTATTTTACAGGACAAAAAGTTAGTGGTTCAATTATTTTAACAACAACCGTTGACAAGAATATTCGAAGCAAGTACCAATTAATAAAATAATAATTACTAATTATTCCGAATAAAAACATCTACATATGTATGTAGGTATACACATTCGTTTTGTGGGTAAAGCTAAAGTCTATTGGAATGATAGCCGACGCTATGGTAAATGTATTAGCAAAGATGTATCGGAAAATTATGCATTTAGGGCCGATGAGTTATGTGTTGATCGTGCAGTCATTGCCAGAGGAGGAGGAATATTGCAGGCAGGTTCTCATGAATTTAAATTCAATTTTTCCATACCCAAATCTTGCCCCTCTTCACATAGTGGAAATTATGGAGAGATACGTTATGAACTACAACTAATTGTGGACAGACAATGCCATGCAAAGGAAACCTTTACTAAACTTTTGACTATTTTAAAGAAAGTCAATCTAAATTTGTTTCCAAGATTAAAGGTAAAAGTTTTAGATCGTTTTATATAAAAACTTTAAATAAATTATGATTTCTATCAGTTTCCCATTACTGCTGAAGAAACATACGCAGCAGGTTGTTGGTGTTGGTCATATGGTATAGTTACTTTTAAGTTAACAATACCATATGGTGGATTTGCATCCAATCAAATTCTCAAGTATCGTCTAGAGATACAGAATCAATCTATGATCGAACTAATTGGTCATAAACTGGAACTAATACAGCTGACAACATATATTGCCAAAATTCCATATTATAAAGAACGCAAAAGGCGTGTGGTTGTTACAAAACAATCATATATGGACACATGTCGTCGTCTTTCTAACCGAGAATACCATGGAACATTCATAATACCCTCTTTGGTGCCTAATTCTGGAAATCAGGGTATTATACAATTGAAATATTTACTGCAGATATCGATTATTGCTGGAGCATATTACATAAACCATTCTCTAGCATTACCGATTGTTATCGGAAATGTACCCTTAGTACAGAGTATGCGGCAGGAAAGTGTAGACAATGATGTAGAAACAACTACACAATTAGTTTTGCCAGAAACTCTAGCAAATAGTTGCACACCAACTGCCCCGACCTATTTTAATGATGAGAGCGATGTAAGTGACCCCCCTCTATATAGAGATTTATGTGAGTTTAAGTGTTATTGAAAAATAGAAATTTTTATTAATATTATAACTGGTTTTCCTTTTATTTTTCTTTGTATTTGCTTGGAATTTAGCACCTCCATCGTTTGACGAAGCCTTAATCTTATCTTCTACCATCCAAGAAGATGTGGAATATGACAGCAGCTCTGATTAGCTTTCGAATAACATAATATATAAATAAATTGAAATTCTGATGTTTCTGATTTTTTTTGAGCATATAACAAGTAAGAAAAGCGTCAAGCTAGGCCGGACCGAACTTTGTATACCCTCCACCGTGAGTTTTATTGAAGTCAAATGGAAACATTTTTTCCCTTCGTTATGAAAGTACTAAATTCTGCGCCATGTCAAGGCTTATTCCTAGGAAAAGTGGAATGTGCTAACTGGAGTATAACACTTTCTTTTAAACAAGGTTTAATACCAAGGAGACATCGATATTTTATACCCATTTAGAATCGGAAATACGATGTTCCAGTCATTTAATTTTGACGATGCGTGCACAAACTGAAAATATGTAAAATCAGGAGGCATCTGCGTACACATCAACATATTAACATAAATTGTTCTTTTTCTTGACGTTTTTATGAACCCGCAATATCTCTTCAATGGCAAAATAATGAAACTCGGGGGTACGTCCTCTGGGTGCTATATCAAAACGTGAATATTTACCATTCTCAGGGGGTAAATGTTGTACCCCCAAACGATGACGATATACCATATCAGCCACTTCGGTTAGATAATGTGGCTAAAATCCTCAAAATGCTGAAAATCGAAAGTTACCTTCTATAAGGTTACACCAAAAAATAGACCAATACAACAATTCCTGACAGGAATACTGTATATCCCCAACGAAAACAATATACCTCATTTTACTCATTTCTGTAGGATAATGCGACCAAAACATTCAAAATACCTAAAATCCAAAGGCACTGTTTAGTGGGGGCTATATCAAAACGTAGACAAATTTTCGCGGAAAAGTTTTTTTCCCCAAAAAATACTAAATAGCAAATTTCAGTCATTTCGATGAGATAATGTGGGTAAAACCTTCAAAATACGGGAAATCGGAGGTACCGTGGGCTTTTTCAAAACGTGGACCTATACTGAGAAACTTCCGGAGAAAAGTTGGTTAGTTGGTTCGGTGAGAAAAAGTGGTTACAACCTTCAAAATAGCGAAAAACGGAATGTACGTGAACCTAATCTGACAAATTTCTGGAGGAAAGTTTTTTGGTCCCAAAGAGGACCAAGTACTCTGATGCTGATATTTTTTCTGGAATATTTTATACCTCCATTGAAAACTAAGTACCAAATTACAGCCATTTCGGTGAGATTTTGAGGTCAAAACCTTCAAAATACCGAAAATCGGGAAGTACCGTTCTATGGGGGCTTTGTTTACAATTATTAAGAAATTTGTATGGTTAAAATGGTTTGTCACACGTTCTCACTCTCAAGAGAGATTTTACGGTACAACAATGTAGTTTGTTTTTTTCCTAGATATGTGTATGTGTTATTTTAAGTGCGAAGCTGAGCGATATCGGTCCACTCTTTCAGGCACCTCACCCACAAACATTAAAAAAAAATCACCGAATCGGTCATAACTTTGCATATGGTAATATATCGGGTTGGAATATAGACTATGTCGGTCCACTCCTTCGGATACCTCCCACACAGAATTTAGAAAAAGTGAAGTTTAAGAGCTCCTCCCGGATCGTTTTGAAAATTTTTCAGCAAATAGTCTGTTGGAGCAGATTATTTTATGTATTTTTATTTATTTGTGTTGTAATTCATGTTGCATTTATTGGGTCTTTTGTTTTTTAATTTAATTTAAAATTATTTAAATTTAACTTTTTATACGGCCCACCTTAATGTTAATTTTGTTCGTCCCACCCTAATGTGCAGGTACGGGTTTGTCCGTTTTGCAAAGGGGTCATTTTTATGTTGTTTTGTGCTGTGTTCGTCTAAGCGAGAACCAACAACAACATTGCCTACATGGTTTAGGCATTTGTATGTTATTCGTCTTCTTCGTTCGTTCTGTGTTTTGAAGGGCAACAACAACACTGTTGCTAGATCTAGTTCTGCTTGTATGCTTGTTACATACATAGCAATAACTGTGGTCCTTTATCTTGTTTTCGTTTATGTTTTGTTTTGTGCGAATTTCTTTGTTGATCGTTTGTTTTTGCACATTTCTTCTTGTTTCAATTTTATATGTTCCCTTTTGTTTTGTAGCCCAAGAAGGGATTAGAAAATAAGAAAGTAGTCAGTTGACATTTAACCGGCATATTAGACCGACAATAAATCGAAGCTTTTTAAATTGAAAATAAAACAAGTGTTTTTATTTAATTCGTGTTCGGGAGCAAAATAAATCTTTCTGTCATACATTTTGGCGACCGTGACAGGACGGTCAGTGATAAAATTAAAGTAAATTAATTATTAAAAATAATTAATTGAACATTGTTTCTCAAAGTGAATTGCATTTTCGGTTCTCGTTGTTGTTGCTCTACAGACTCGCTGTGGCAACAAATCAAATCGTTTTGGACACTTTGTTTACAACATTTCGTCGATTGATTTTAATCGCTGCCGTCGCTCATAAATTCCTTTGTATTTTGAAAAGAATAAACATTATTCTTTAAAACAGAAAGATAGTTTTTGTGGCTCGGAAAAAAAATTGGTGTTACGCAATCGCGTTTGGTGACACATACACAAACAATAATAGTCGTTCGTGCAAAGTTTTGGAAATCCACACATACATACAAATATTCGTGTTGTGATTGATATTAGAAATCAACACATTTACATTTTAACCACCATATTGAGTGAGAACTTTCGATTTTTGGCGCTTTATTTTTAAAATAGAAGCTAATTTCTCTTCTTAAATTTGCTTGTTTTTATTGTGTTGCTCTCAAAATGCCTAAAGACGGTGTTGAATTTGTGGAAGAGAATGCTAGTAGCTCTGAACTAGCTTCTCTTAAATTGCAACGTAGCTCAATAAAGAAAAACATTGCCAACATTCAAAAGAAAGTGGAAAAAGATGGCTCGAAAATGGATTCGACCATTTTAGAATGTCGACTTGAAATTTTAGAATCGTATTTCAAACAGTTATGCGATGTACAATCTAAAATCGAAGCAATTAATGCTAGTGACAATGTTCGTGTTGAATTAGAAGAAGCATTTATAGTGGCAAAAGCAAAAATAATGAAATTGTTAAAGAAAAGTCGTGGCTCAGAATCTGCGGAAATGAGTTTAATGAATGCTTCCATGGCTTGTGGTTCAAGTAGTTCTCGATTACCTTCTTTAAAGTTGCCCAAATTCGACGGTAAATACAGTGAATATAAACGATTCATTACTGCATTTAATAATATGGTGAATGATAACCCAGCAATAAGTGTGATCGAAAAATTTAATTATCTGCTCAATTGTCTATCGGGACCAGCCTTAGCCGTCGTCGAACCGTTTCAAGTTTGTGAAGAAAACTATGAAAAGGCTTTAAATAGACTTGAAGAACGTTACGATAACAAAGTGCTTATATTTTTGGAACATATAGAGTCGTTGTTTAACGTTCCAAAAATGCAGAAAAGTGACAGTGTTTCTCTGCGTCATCTAATTGATACGGTTTCTGCAGTTCGTGGTTCATTGTTATCTCTCGGTTCAGAAGCAGATGTTATGAATGCAATTTTAGTGCATATGGTGTTATCGAAATTGGACAGTGATACAAAAGAGAACTATGATGAAAAACAAGACTTCAAATCGTTGCCCTCATGGGACTTGTGTTACGAACTTTTAAGTCGTCGTTGTCAGTTTCTCGAAAGCCATAGAAAGAGAACTGAAGTTACTGAAAAAGTGGTTGTAAATAAACCTAAATCAAATACTAGATTCAATCGGTCGGCTCATACTTTTGTCAACTCAAATTCGAATTGTTGTTACTGTAACTCGAGTGAACATAACATCTCAACTTGTTCGTCGTTCGCAAATATCGTCGTTTCGGAACGTTTTAACTTCGTAAAACGTAGTGGACATTGTATTAATTGTCTTCGAAAAGGGCATATGGTCTCGAAATGTCCCTCTAAATCTCGATGCAGAGTTTGTAATTCTGCACATCATACGCTTTTGCACATCTACAGTAGCCCAGAACAACCTACTACCTCAAATTCGAATGGGATTTCACAGCAACCATCAACCAGCTCTAATCCAGTGTCGTTCGTGGCTCGTTCATTCAAAAGAGCGATAATTCCAACAGCTGTAATTTTGATGAAGGATAGTTGTGGCACATTTCAATCGGTAAGAGCATTATTAGATTCTTGTTCGGAATTAAATTTCATCTCGGAGGAAACAGCAAAGAGGCTAAAGCTCAAATTTAGACCATTTTCTCAAGAAATATCGGGAATTGGAGAAGTTCGGACAGCAATCAAATTTTCTGTCGATGCGACCATTAAATCCAGAAGTAGTCCGTTCCAGTGGTCCTCTAATTTCGCAGTGACAAAAACTATTTCGTCTCGTCAGCCTGGAGAATTTCTCAATACTTCACAATGGAAGATTCCTCAAAATATAGAATTGGCAGATCCGTTGTTCTATAAGCCACAACGTATCGATGTGCTCTTAAGTGCTGAGGTCTTTTTTGATTTGTTGTTGGATGGTCGAATTTCATTGGGAAATGGTCTACCGTGTCTCACAAATACTGTTTTCGGCTGGATAGTTGGTGGTTCGTCGCCCAGTCGTCCTAATTCGACATCGTTGACTTGCAATTTGACTGTAAGTACACTTGAAGATCAAAATATGGATGATTTATTGAAAAGATTCTGGGAAGTTGAGGAGTACTCGAAGTCTCCTGCAACCTTTACTGAAGAAGAACAAGCATGTGAAGAACATTTTCTCCAAAATAGTCGTTTTGATTCGGATGGAAGAGTAGTAGTTCGACTTCCATTCAAGAAATCGCCTAGTTATCTTGGTAACACATTCGAAATGGCTCGTAGACGTTTTTTGTCGCTCGAAAGACGGCTTGAACGTGATCAAACTTTGAAATCGATGTATGAAGAATTCATGCAAGAATATGTGTCGCTCGGGCACATGTCGCTCTACACCAAATCGTTGAATAGTTCACACTATATTATACCACATCATTGTGTTCTCAAACCTCATAGTAGTACAACAAAACTTCGAGTAGTATTTGATGCATCAGCTTGTAGTTCGTCGAATCATTCCTTGAATGATATATTGATGGTCGGTCCAACAATTCAACAAGATTTGATCACCACATTATTCTCTTTTCGTTTGCACAAATACGCTCTCACTGCAGATATTTCGAAGATGTATCGGCAGTTTCGAATTGATGGTCAAGATAGAAGATTTCAACTTGTTTTGTGGAGAACAAATAAAAATGATGAACTTCAGGTATTCCAATTGAACACAGTAACTTATGGCTTATCGGCCGCCCCATTTTTGGCAATTCGTAGTTTGTTTCTCATTGCAGATAAATACAAAACATCTCATTCTAGTGGTTCGGAGGTCTTACGACAAGATCTTTACGTAGATGATGTACTAACTGGCGCCGATAATATCGAAGCTCTAGCCCTCAAGAGGGACGAGCTAATACAAATTTTGAAATGGCATGGTATGGAATTGGCCAAGTGGAATAGTAACCATGCGTCGCTCACGTCGAATGATGATACAGAAATCGTCATTAAAACATCGGACAACGACATCACTAAAACTTTAGGTATGTCCTGGAAACCTCAGCAAGATGTTTTCCTATATCGTTTCGAGTTGCCCGATATCACAAACCCTACCAAAAGATCTATTTTGTCGCTCGTATCCAAGATTTACGATTTGCTTGGAATTCTGAGTCCCATCATCATTCGTTGTAAGATTTTGCTGCAAGAATTATGGGTTCAGAACATTGGATGGGATGATCCACTCAGTGATCATCTCAAGGCTTTGTGGTTCCAAATAAAAGATGACTTGTCGTTCATTCACCAAGTAGAAGTTCCACGATACGTTCTCACTTCGCCTGATCGACTTGGTGAAATCCATGGTTTCGCAGATGCTTCTCAACGTGCCTATGGTTGTTGCATCTATTATCGTGTCTCGGAGAATGGTATGTACAAATCAACACTACTTATTGCCAAATCGAAAGTAGCTCCCATCAAAGCCCAATCTCTACCTCGTCTCGAATTGTGTGCTGCCGTTTTGCTTAGTGAAACGTGGCTCAAAATCAAACCAAAAATAAAAAATTTCGTTTCGTCGTTGCACTTTTGGACAGATTCCAAAATTGTCCTTCAGTGGCTCAAACTTCATTCGTCGACTTTGAATTGTTTTGTTGCAAATCGTATCTCAAAACTCCAAGAAGATACAAGAAATGTCTGTTGGAGACATGTTCCGACGAAAAGTAACCCAGCTGACATCGTATCTCGAGGCTGTTCTGCTCAAGAGCTCTCAAATACAATTTGGTTTCGTGGTCCATCGTTTCTTCAAGAAGATGTTTCGAATTGGCCTGGTACAGAAGAAGAATTCACTCTTGATGTCCCAGAACGTAGAAAAGCTGCAGTCTTCAAAGCCACAACCTGTGGAAAGAATGTCATTTCGGACATTCTCGATAAGCATTCTTCATATTATAAAGTAATTCGAATAATCGCTTATGTTTTTCGTATTTCCAACAGGTGCCCAGTAGATCGTTCGTTGAAGCCCATTGATGTCGTTCATGTACCTCCATCTGAACTTGAAGATGCGTTTTGGAAAACAGTTTCGCTTGTGCAGCAATCTTGTTATGCTTCTGATCTTCAGGCACTGGAAAAAGGCAACGTCGTTCAACCGTCGCTACAAAAATTGACTCCATTTTTGCATAAAATGGAAATTGGAACAAAAGAAACTAACATACTTAGAGTTGGCGGACGTCTAGCAAACGCTGAAATCCCTCTTGATGCTCGTTTTCCTGCCTTGTTGCCCAAAGATCATCGTTTCGTTATGTTGTATGTTGAATATTTACATCGTATACATCTACATGCAGGCCCAAAGGTGTTGTTGGGTATATTGCGTCAAAAGATTTGGATCGTAAACGCCAGAGAAGTTGTCCGAAAAGTCGTTCGGAAGTGCGTACATTGTTTTCATTACAAGCCAAAATTGTTGGGGCAAATTATGGGAAATTTGCCAATAGATCGTCTTCGAGCTCAACGTCCATTTCTGGTGACTGGAGTTGACTTTTGTGGCCCTTTCATGACGTCATACCGAATACGTGGAAAGTCGCCCTACAAAACATACATCGCCGTTTTCGTTTGTTTCAGTTCCAAAGCAACCCATTTGGAACTCGTTTCGGATTTGTCAGCAAACAACTTTATACTGTGTCTCAAGCGATTTGTCGGAAGACGTGGTATTCCCCAGAAAATATACTGTGACAACGCTACCAATTTCGTTGGAGCCCACAATAAGCTCAAAGAACTAAAGGAATCGTTTTTCAAAGATGAAGTTGTCCAAAAGATGAAGTCTGTTTGCTGCCAAATGGGTCTTGAATTCAATTTCATACCCCCTCGTGCCCCACACTTCGGCGGATTGTGGGAGGCAGCTGTAAAATCTACAAAATCGTTGCTCGTTAAGAATGTATCTCAGGCACATCTCACATTTGAAGAGCTACAAACGCTCATTGTTGAAATTGAAGCTATTCTTAACTCTCGGCCAATAGCTCCCTTATCAGATGACCCTAATGATGGCGAAGCCTTAACCCCTGGTCATCTTTTAATTGGTTGTTCGATGGTGACAGTACCCGAACCGGCTCTAGATGTCACCAAACCATCGTTACTTACACGATGGCAACAAATATCATATTTGAAACAACAGTTCTGGAAACTGTGGTCCAGAGATTATCTCTTGTCGCTCCAACAACGCTCCAAGTGGTTTAAAGAAGAAGAAAATGTCGTAGAAGGCCAACTAGTAGTCGTCCATGAAGACAACACACCCCCTCAACAGTGGCTCCTGGCAAGAATTACCAAATGTATTCCAGGTCGTGATGGCAAAATACGAGTTGTGGAACTAAAAACTAAGAATGGATGCAGTTGCCGCCCAATCCATAAAATATCTCCATTACCACAAGATGATTGAACCCTTCATGCTTCAACGGGCGGAGGATGTTGGAGCAGATTATTTTATGTATTTTTATTTATTTGTGTTGTAATTCATGTTGCATTTATTGGGTCTTTTGTTTTTTAATTTAATTTAAAATTATTTAAATTTAACTTTTTATACGGCCCACCTTAATGTTAATTTTGTTCGTCCCACCCTAATGTGCAGGTACGGGTTTGTCCGTTTTGCAAAGGGGTCATTTTTATGTTGTTTTGTGCTGTGTTCGTCTAAGCGAGAACCAACAACAACATTGCCTACATGGTTTAGGCATTTGTATGTTATTCGTCTTCTTCGTTCGTTCTGTGTTTTGAAGGGCAACAACAACACTGTTGCTAGATCTAGTTCTGCTTGTATGCTTGTTACATACATAGCAATAACTGTGGCCCTTTATCTTGTTTTCGTTTATGTTTTGCTTTGTGCGAATTTCTTTGTTGATCGTTTGTTTTTGCACATTTCTTCTTGTTTCAATTTTATATGTTCCCTTTTGTTTTGTAGCCCAAGAAGGGATTAGAAAATAAGAAAGTAGTCAGTTGACATTTAACCGGCATATTAGACCGACAATAAATCGAAGCTTTTTAAATTGAAAATAAAACAAGTGTTTTTATTTAATTCGTGTTCGGGAGCAAAATAAATCTTTCTGTCATACATAGTCCTTGCGGCCACTTTACGACGGAACATTTTTTCGGGGGCAAGTCCATACTTCCTGAGATAATGGCCTAAAAGATCAGTGAAACCTTGACGACACCAACTAAAATGGAAAATCCGCAATATAACTCTCGCAGGGATTTCTGATTGGTCCAAACTTAACGCATCGTATTATTTCATCTAGTCATGCATCAGGTTCTTCTTTCCGACCCTGTTACTGCTGCGCAATTTCTTCGGGGACCACTCTTTCGTGTACCTCAGACACAAATTATAGAATGAGTGCAGTTTGAAGACTCGTCTGGGATCGTTTTTTAAATGATTGGCAACATGTTGTGTATGCGGCCCTAGTTAACACGGTAATATCTTTTCCGTGGCAAAAACCTCCTATAGACGTCAATAGTAATGTGTTTGCTCCTTTATTTAGGTCCGAGGCTGAAAGTATATCGACCTTTTTGTACAAAATTAACTTATGTTGAAACTGAGGTATGGGGTATTGTAACTAACGTACAGTTGTACTATACCATTACTTTTGAACGTATTTCGATAAAATAAGCTATTTTAGTCCGATTCACCGATGGGCTTCATAAAATAATAATTTGAGCGAAGCTGTGGTCGTACTAATGTAAAAAATAGGAAAAAAGCGTTGAAGGAAAAGAGTTGTTTTGTGTTAATTTCCAATTATTGTATGATTTTTTAATATATCCACCGTATATAACTCAAACGGATGCTGAGTTTTTCAAAACTGAAAGATGGGGTTTTTTTGAATTTCTGCTCTAATCGGGGCGCACAGCCGGATTTATAAAAAGCTTATTATGTAATTGTAGTACTCGCAATTTCGCATTTTTAAATGTACCACTTGGACTTTTGAAAAGGAAAAGACAATTTTAGAAATTTTTCTTGATATCTCTGTCGGCACTGAAACTTTCTTACTTGTATTTAAAAGTAAAAACCAATAAAGAAATTATCAAAGTTGTCTGGGTCCGACTATATGATAGATACCCCACACCACAAAGATTTCAACATAATTTGGGTAAATTATTTCTCGACCAAATTCGGCCACACTTTTCCAATTTCATTGAATTTTAAAAACCATTGCGTGTTATGACCCTAAAATACAAGCAAATATATTTATATCGAAGCTATATTCAAATCTGAACCGATTCTCACCAAAAGCAATAGCATGCGCTCTTTGTTTCCTTATGCATTTTACATACAAATGCACAAAGACAAGCCCACAGTGTGGTGTAGGGTATAGAAAGTAAAAGAACTCTGCTTCCCCAAATTTGACGCATTTTTACCTGTTTGTTTTCATTCATTAATGTTTTTATTTTTGACCCCAATAACGAATGTTTGCACGTACAAAAGAACTCTTGCATCAGCTCCGGCCAAAAAAGGTTCTTTATTCGCTTTTTTTCTGAAAGTTGTGCTTTCGAATGTGGCACTTCTTATTTCCAGACTGCGGAAATGACAGATTTAATATATTGGTATTTTGTTCTACTTGCATGACATTTCGTTTTATGATCAAAACAAAAATGAATCATTTGACTTTATTCTTCTGATCGAAAGATATGGCCATAATAACTATACATATGTACTGTTGTTCAGCAGAGGTAATAAATATCATTAAATTGATCAGTTTGCAGTTTATTGGCTAGCATAAAACAAACACAAACCAAATAGTACAGCGCCTGTATTGCAAAATATTCTTACTCAAATAAACATACTAATAAAAAATGCACACAGTCAAAATGGATTTATAACATTACTAGCAAAGTACCCGCTACTTCGTATGCGAAAAGGATATACAAAACAAATAAAAAATATATCATATAGAACGGTCAACATAGAAAAATGTTTGTACTAATTGATATTTATTTTCATGTAAGTACTGTTCGTACCACGTAAGTCCGATTTGCCTCACGCCTACACATCAAGAGCCAGCCATAATTGTTGAGATATTTTAATAGGGGTGCTCAGCGCCAAGATGGCTTAACCCACCAACCGCGATCCTCACTTCCAGCTCTATCTGTTACCCCAAAACCATTTATAGTCCTATATATTTCAAAATTCTCTTTACACAATAACAAATTGTACCAAATCCTGTACAATTCGTATATTTATGGTACATATTTCCTAAATCTGACGTTATTACCAAATAACAACAGTAATCTTAAATCTCACGAATCCAGGTCTATTCGTTAGTCCAATACAAAATTGTACCATGCATTGAAACATCTTCGTACCCGTAAGACTTCCAAGTCCTAATTGTACCAAATTTAGTACTTTTTGTAAACATAAGTACGAATTTCCAAAACAAACTCCAACAGTAATCTCAATTCCAAATTTCAAGATTATAGCTCTAGCCGTTTGCTCAAATCCAAATTGTACCAAATTTGGTACCATTTAGTACTTTTCGCACCCATAACCAAAAATTTCCAAAACTACCTCAATCCTACACTTCAACAGGTATTTTAATTCCAAATTGAGGATTGCAGCTGCATCAGATCACCGAAATCCAAATTGTGCCAAATTTAGTACTTTTCGTACCCATAAGTACAAATTTCAACTTTATCAATCCTACACTCCAACAGTACTCATTATTCCAAATCTCGGGATTCCAGCCCCATTCGTTAGCCCAAATCTAAATTGTACCAGATTTGGTATCATTTCGTACTTTTCGTACCCATAAGTATAAATTTTCAAAACTACCTCAGTGCTATGTTCAAACAATAAGCTTAATTCCGAATTTCACGATTCCAAATACATCCGATAACTCAAATCCAAATGTGGTACCATTTAGTGCTATTCGTATCCAAAGTACGAATTTCCAAACCTACCTCTACCAACACTCCAACAGCACTTTTAATTCCGAATTTCACGATTCCAAATGTATCCTATCCTTGAAATCCAAATTGTACCAAATTTAGTACCCTTTAGTATTTTTCCTACCCATAACTAAAAATTGCCAAATCTTTATCAATCCTACACTCCAACAGTACTCCTTATTCCATATCTCGGGATTCCAGCTATATCCGTTCACCCAAATCCAAATTGTACCAAACTTGGTACTATTTAGTACTATTCGTACCCATGAGTACGAATTTCCACAACTACCTCAATCCCACACGCCAACAGTAATCTCAATTCCAAATTTCAGGATTACAGCTGCATCTGATCACCGTATTCCAAATTGTACCAAATTTGGTACCATTTAGTACTTTTCGTATCCAAAGTACGAATTTATAAACCTACCTCTATCAACACTCCAACAGTAATCGTAATTCCGAATTTCAGGATTCCAAATGTATCCGATCACAAAAATTAAAATTGTACCAAATTTGGTACCATTTAGTACTTTTCGTACCCATAACTAAAAATTTCAAAAAACTTCATCAATCCTACACACCAACAGTAATCCATATTCCGAATCTCGGGATTCTAGCTATATCCGTTCACCCAAATCCAAATTGTACCAGATTTGGTACCATTTCGTACTTTTCGTACCCATAAGTAAAAATTTTCAAAACTACCTCAGTGCTATGTTCAAACAATAAGCTTAATTCCGAATTTCAGGATTCCAAATACATCCGATAACTGAAATCCAAATGTGGTACCATTTAGTACTATTCGTATCCAAAGTACGAATTTCCAAACCTACCTCTATCAACACTCCAACAGCACTTTTAATTGCGAATTTCACGATTCCAAATGTATCCTATCACTGAAATCCAAATTGTACCAAATTTAGTACCCTTTAGTACTTTTCCTACCCATAACTAAAAATTTCCAAAACTTTATCAATCCTACACTCCAACAGTACTCCTTATTCCAAATCTCGGGATTCCAGCTATATCCGTTCACCCAAATCCAAATTGTACCAAATTTGGTACTATTTAGTACTATTCGTACCCATGAGTACGAATTTCCACAACTACCTCAACCGTACACGCCAACAGTAATCTTAATTCCAAATTGCAGGATTACAGCTGCATCCGATCATCGTAATCCAAATTGTACCAAATTTAGTACCATTTAGTACTTTTTGTTCCCATAGGTCCGAATTTCCAAACCTACCTCTATCCAACACTGCAACAGTAATCTTAATTTCGAATTTCGGTATTCCAAATGTATCCGATCACCCAAATCCAAATTGTACCAAATTTGGTACCATTTAGTACTTTTCGCAGCCATAAGTACGAATTTTCAAAAGTATCCCAATCCGATACTCCAATAGTAATCATAATTTCAAATTTCACTATTCCTGCTCTATCCGATCACTCAAATCCAAATTGTACAAGATTTGGTACCATTTAGTACTATTCGTACCCATAACCAAAAATTTCCAAAACTACCTCAATCCTACCCTCCAACAGTAATCTTAATTCCAAATTCCAGAAATCCTGCTATATCAGTTCACCCAAATCCAAATTGTACAAAATTTAGTAATACTCGGTACTTTTTGTACCCACAAGTACGAATTTAGTACTTTTCGTTTGCATAAGTACGAATTTCCAAAAGTATCCCAATCCCACACTCCAATAGTAATCTTAATTCCAAATTTAACTATTCCAGCTCTATCCGATCACTTAAATTCATATTGTACCAAATCTGGTACCATTTAGTACTTTTCGTACCCAAAAGTACGAATTTCCAAAATACCTCTATCGTACACTCCGACAGTAATCCTAATTCTAAATTTCAGGATTCCAGCTCCATCCGTTCCCCCAAATCCAAATTGTACCTTATTTGGTACAATTTAGTACCTTTCGTATCCATACGAGTATGTACGAATTTCGAAAACTACCTCTATATCTCAAACCTACACTCCAACAGTAATAGTAATTGCAAATTTCGGAATTCCAACTTTATCACAACTTACACATGAGTACATATTTTCAAAACCCCCTTCTTCTCATCTTCTAAACCTTGATTTTTATTCCAAATTTCAAGAGTTTAGCTCTATCCGTTCACGTAATACCAAATGGTACTACATTTAGTAACTTTTAGTACTTTTCGTACACTTATAGTTCGAATTTCCAAAAACCCTTTGATACACCTTTCTAACTCTCCATCAGTGAACCTCATTCCAAATTTCAGAATTCTAGCTCTTCGCGTTTGCCTAATACAAAGGGTACCATATTTAGTACCTTTTAGTACTTTTCGTACCGTTCTAGTTCGAATTTCCAAAAATCCAGCCTTATCTGACACCTTTGGGTCAAGAGTGACCCTCACCCAAAATTTCAAGATTCTAGCTTTAGCCGTTTAGTCTGGGCGTTGATTATCAGTCAGTCAGTCAGTCAGTGAGTCAGTGAGTCATCATTACTGAACTCTTTTATAAGTATAGATATGACGAAAAAATTCGTTATATAGTCCGGTCAAAATAGACATGCGTATAAGGGGGAAATAGCAAAAATTCCCACAAAGCTGAATTTTGGAGAGCTAGGGTTGGCCATTAGAAGCAACGTCCTAAAAGTCCCCATCGATCCCATGTGTGCAAAACAAGTTATTCGGGGTCAAAGGTCATTTTTGGAGGCATTATTCAGTTTTTTTAATTTTTCTCAAAAACGGTAATACTTAGCAAAAGCCCGCTAAAGTAAAAGTTGTAGATTCAATAATTGTCTACAAGATTGGTCCTTATGATTCTTAAAAAAGACTTACCATTTTCGAGATATCTCGATCTAAAGGTCAAATAAAAAATTAGCCGCGTAAGTACATTATGAGGCGAGCCGGTTAAAGTAACGACACTATGTGTTAGATACTTCCGTAAGCTTTCAAACGATATCCACTTTGCAGTAATCGGTTCAGTATAACCGGGTCTAACCCGGTTTTTAAATTTGGTCTTTCGGGTCTAATAACCGACGAACCGGATCCGCAACCGTTGAAAATTATATATTTCCGTAATCAGTGCAACAAACCCTACCTTCGGACAAAACTTGAAAAAAATCGGAGAGTTTTCGTTGGGGTCGTTCCCGTTGGGCTTTCGATTATACATGTGGGTTAAATGGGCTATTTTTGCACAAAATGACTCTAACATTGAATAACTCTACTAAACACACACCGATTTTGTTGGAATTTGGTTTAGAAGATAGCTATAATTTCGCTCTTCAAGAAAATATATATTTTTTGGGGGGACAGACCCGATTACTTCGCTTATTTTAGCCGGTTCGTCTGAATATGTGCATAATTCCCTTATAAGTGCATAAAAATCATGTGTTTTTTAGAACAGCTATATCTCAAGAATGGTTCCTTCTAAGAAAAAATTGTAAGGGTCAAACTTGTAGATAATTTTTCTGTCTACAATATTTACTTTAGTCACTTTTTGATTAGATCAACCGTTTTCAAAAAATAAATCCGAAAAACTAAAAACCTTTAAATTTTGACCTTTGACCCCGAATAATTTTTTTTGCACACATGGGATCGATGGGGACTTTTAGGACGTTGCTTCTAATGGCAAGCCCTAGCTCTCCACCAAAATTCAGCTTTGTGGGAATTTTTGCTGTTTTAAAATTTAAATTTATCAGAATTATGGACAATTTTTTACTGTAAGCAGATATATAATTGAAAACAAACTTTAGAGCCACATAATATAACTAAACTGACATAACATTGGTTTCTCACTAATTTTCTTTAATTCTGATAATCATAAAAATGTCGTAAACGTTTTTTTTAATCAAAGATACAATTTCTAAATAAAAGCAAAAAAATAATTTTTTTTTCAAAGTGGTTTGTTTTTTGACCTTTTTCAATATTTGAATGGAATAAACGTTTTTATTAACAGAAAGTAATTTTTGATTTTTTTTGTAAATTTTTTCAAAAAGATATTTTTTTAAATCGATTTGCGCGTAATTTTTTTAATATTTCAATTGAATAAAAGTTATTTTAGTAATTAATAGGCAAAAATTCGTTTTTCAGATATAATGTCGAAAAGTCATAACCCTAATGCACATAGTAATGAAGGGAATGGGTGCACTCAAGGAAGGTAGCTGCATAAATTACAACAACTGAACCACATTGTTTTAATGAAAATAAATGTCGAAAAAACATTGAATAATAGGGTCGTACTTAAAATTTTGTCAGGAAAAAAAATTGAAAATCGTCTAAAATAAATATAAAATTTGAATCAAAATGTAAGTTTAAATATAAAGCATTCAGAACTGTCGTAGGTCCTTTTTATTACACGTTTAGGTTGAAAAGAAATATTATATGGTAGAAAATTTCGAAATTCCAAATTTCATGAGTAGACATTATTACATTTTGAAAACCCAATTTACAAAAAAAGTAAAAATACAGATGATGGTCACTTTTACCTTCTATAATTATGCCTTGGGTGCATTTTAGTTATTATATAATGCCTTACTATAAATGTTTCCAGAATTGATTGTTGTTACAAAATTGGAGTAAAAATGCGTAACTCGATTTAGTACTTTTCCAATTGGTAACATAATTGCACTTACTCTTGTGTGAACAACAACCAACCATCATTACATTAAACTATTATAAACCAATAGTTTATGGCAAAAAAGCAAAACATTGAAATGGGATTTTTGCAAAACAGATATAGAATAAAAGCTTATCAACACAACAAAAACTTTGTTTTGAAGCATACATAAATGATAAGATACAAATGTTATTAATTCATTGTTAGTGGATTTTTAGCATTCGTTAAGAAAGTTCCCCTTTTAATCGGACGTAACAAAGTACCGATACATTTTTTGACATTTTTTCGGATAATTTTGTTGTAATAAATGGCACCTCGTGAAGATTCAAACGATAGCCTTAGTCATATCAATCTATCTATTAAATTGGATACACATTCGAATGTTTTCTACACTAGTGATGTATTGAGAGGAGTTGTACAACTTTTTGTCCAAGAACAGATTTTTATTGAAGGTAAGAAAGCAATTTGAAAACATTTATTTAATTTTGTTTAATTTTGCTATTGTTTAAAGATAGAAAGGGCAAACGGAGATACATGGGCAATAGTTTTGAAAATATAACATAGGTGAAACCAAGGTTTACCCTTCTATAACTCGCGAAGTGTGGTCGTATATTATAAATTAAATGATTAAATGATTTTGGATAAAATGAAATGTTTTTAGACTTGGCAAAAATATTGGACGCAAAAGCTGTGGCTATATTTATGTTAAAAAATTGGTAAAAATGGGTTAAAGCCAACGTGTTTTTTTCTCTCGATTTGTGAATAAACCACACTTTTCACGATTTTCCTTTCATGTGTGGTGAATATAGTCTACACAGCTTCATTAAAATCTGTATCCAAATACGAAAATGCATATTTTCATCATATTATTCGGGCCCAATTTTTACAATTGTCATTTAATTTCCCTGTACTTGATTGCAAATTTAGGATTTTTACGTTCCGGATCTAATAAATCATTACTTGTAAAAATCTATCAACAAAAACGCGAGAAATTCCGAAGTAGAAAAATCACTTAATATTGTTTTGAAAATATCGCGATTTTATCGCGTTTTCTGTGGGTCGTTTTCAGTGCAATGAAAAAACTAGTACAGCATCTTGATTTTTGCGGAAAAGAGATTTAAAAACTTCACTGATAAGGGAGCTACATTCATTCTATCCCAAAAAAAATTGTGTGATGCTACATATAAGGTTCTTGATATGAAATAGATCGATGTAGATTTTCATGGTGACACTGAAACCGGATGCGGACAAAAATTATATGCACATTGCGCAAATTAGCGATGTTTAAGTGGTTTTTTAATGCTAAGATGCAGCCAATTATACTAAGATGTCCAAATTATATTTCGAAAAGTTATACAAATTTGAATGTAAAAAATCACATGCGGACAAGGTGATTTTGATAATTACGCGATTTACACATTTCAGGGATGTATATAAATTAAAACGGTTTATTTGAAATATATTTCCGTTTAAGAAGCCTAATGATTTTCTCAACAGCCCGATATTTTTCCTCAATGGGAAACTTGCTATGTGATAGATATTTTCCAATACTTACAACTCTAGAATGCAAGTGAAAACTACCTTATCAAACCAAAATATTTTTTGTTACCCAAATGTGTGCTTATTTTGGCTATAACACCCAAACAATTATTTCAATCATTATTAATTTGGTATCATTTGATTTTTTGTAATTTTTGACGGACAGATACTTTATACTTTAAAAAAAATCACATTACATTTAAAATTTTGTCAATTGTTTGTGAACATTTTACAAATATTGTGCAATCTACTCACTGACCTCGCTTCGTGATAACTTTTTAATGACAATTGTGCTCATTAAAATAACACTATACAACAAAATTGAACTTTTTTAAAAATTACAAGAAACCCCGCACAAATTATGAAAGAGGACCGAAAAAAAGAAGAACATGTATCGGCGTTTTGAAAGTTTACGTCGGAAAGTAACCTAAATAGGCGTGGCAAGTTCCGTCCATTCCTACAGGTTTTGAAATATTCGACATCAGATTCCGTGTAATCCTTGCATTTTAGGTATAAAGTGTCTTTGGCAATATTACTGACAACAATGCGGGGTATCTTTTTGTGAAAAAATTAACCCTCATGCGAGTCACTAAACGGGTCTTTTTGATCCGTTTTTTCAAAAACGTTTAAAAACTCATTAAAAATGTGATCGTATCAGATCAGAATATTCTACAAAATTATTTGTCATAAAATTTTTCTATAGGTCCCCGAATACACCAAAACTCTAAATCGTACCTAAACGCCAGTAATCTGCCAAAAGTAAAATCACGTTTTAGTGTTAATGTTGTACTTTATCTGAATTTATTAAGTTTTGTCCCACAAAACTTCATTCTAGATAGAAGACGTCAAAGACAATAATAATCTCCATCAAATTTCAATATAAGTCGCTGAATAAAAGAAATATGTATTTACAATATATATCAAGAAAATATATACATCAAGTTTGCCAACAAAACACCCAAATATTTTTTGGATAAATTTGTTTTGTTCTTTTTTCGAGTTGATGCATGAAAGTAACATAAAATTTAGTTCTAGACGAAAGGTGTTAAAAGAAGAAATATTCTACACAAAATTTCATTGTAAGTCCTAGAACAAACTAGATATCTGAGTAAAACACTTTGATAAGAAAATGACGTCACAAAATTAGATATTATAGGTAGAAATTATTTGTTAAACTTTTAGATTCCTAATTAAAGTTTATTCCGTACTGAGTCAAAATCTCCTAAAATACTTCACTTTTTGGAGATTGTGTCAAAAGAAGAAATATTCCAAATCAAATTTCATTATGAGTCTCTGCACAAATGAAATTTGTAGCTATAATATTTAACATCTCCAGAAGCTTTCGCTTTTTATATACGATTTAGGGCCATATTCTACCGTTTTTATTCACATTTTCGATATCTGCGGTCACAAAATATATTTTATTGATGTTTTTCATAATAAATTCTTTCAGAAGATTATGTGTGCTCGATCCAACCTGTTTTTGAAATATCTTTGGTGAATATATATAGGGAAAATATTGATAACTCAGATCTGACTTTGAAAAATTACGTATTTTACCTAAAATAACGTCATCAGGATAAGTCATAGGTTCCTGATATTGTATGTGAAAATGCGGGGATAGTCTACGGCTATTGTCCAGTGAATATATATCTGACATACGAGTCCTAACATCCATGGTTTTGGCATGGTCCTAAATACTCTAATGATGGCAGCTACTCCTGCTCTGATAAAATTGACTAAAATACGTAATTTTACAAAGTCCGATCTGGGTTGTCAATATTTTCCATATATATATGCACCATAGATATTTCAAAAACAGTTTGGGTCCAGCACACATAATCTTCTGAAAGAATTTATTATGAAAAAACATCAATAAAATATATTTTGTGACCGCAGATAACGAAAATGTGAATAAAAACGGTAGAATATGGTCCTAAACCATATATAAAAAGCAAAAGCTTCGGGAGATGTTAGATATTATAGCTACAAATTTCATTTGTGCAGAGACTCATAATGAAAATAGATTTGGAATATTTCTTCTTTTGACACAATCCCCAAAAAGTGAAGTATTTTAGGAGATTTTGACTCAGTACGGAATAAACTTTAATTAGGAATCTAAAAGTTTAACAAATAATTTATACCTATAATATCTAATTTTGTAACGTCATTTTCTTAACAAAGTGTTTTACTTAGATATATAGTTTGTTCTGGGACTTATAGTGAAATTTTGTGTAACATATTTCTTCTTTTAACAACTTTCGTCTAAAACTAAATTTCATGTTACTTTCATGCATCAACCCGAAAAAAGAACAAAACTAATTTATTAAAAAAATATTTGGGTGTTTTGGTGGCAAATATGATGTATACATTTTCATGATATATATTGTAAATACATATTTCATTTATTCGGCGACTTATATTGAAATTTGATGGAGAATATTTTTGTCTTTGACGTCTTCTATCTAGAATGAAGTTTTGTGGGACAAAACTTAAGAAACTCAGATAAAGTACAACATTAACCCTAAAACGTGATTTTACTTTTGGCAGATTACTGGCGTTTAGGTACGATTTAGAGTTTTGGTGTATTCGGGGACCTATAGTAAAATTGTATGATAACTAATTTTGTAGAACATTTTGATCTGATACGATCTCATTTTAAAGGAGATTTTAAAAGTTTTTGAAAAATTTAATTTTTTTCATGAAAAGATACCCCGCATTGTTGTCAGTAATATTGCCAAAGACACTTTACACCTAAAATGCAAGGATTCCAAGAAATCTGATGTCGAATATTTCAAAACCTGTAGAAATTGGCGGAACTTGTCACGCCTATTTAGGTTACTTCTCGATGTAAACTTTCAAAACGCCGATACACGTGTCTTCTTTTTTTCGGTTCTCTTTCATTATCTGTGCGGGGTTTCTTGTAATTTTAAAAAAGTTCAATTTTGTTGTACATTGTAATTAGCGTTTTTATAATAATTTTTTCTTAAAAGTAGAAGTAAAACCGCGATAACTTTTGTCCGCAACAACCAAAAATTTTCTCGTGAGTGGATTTGTACTGGGGAGTTTTTCTCAATCGTTGATGTAGCGCGAAATGAAAAATTTAAATTTTTTGGAAATGGTAACTAACAACTAGATGGGAAAAATCCTCATTGTTGTTGTAATATACAAAACAAAAATGCATTTGAAAGAAAAAAAGTTCGAGGACATCGAAGCCGCTCCACATCCGATATGTCTGAAGAGTCTTTACCGAAGACGAAACATGCATGTCACATAGTGGTGGGTGTGTGGGTTCGAATCGTCGGCTTTCCTTTTTCACTTGCATAATAGATCATAAAGCTCGATTAAAAAAATTAAAAAGGTAATTGGCAACATTTCCAACATATATCTCAAATTTGTGTTACGTATATTAAATAAAATGGATGCCACCGTGGTGCAATGGTATGCACACCCGCCTTGCACACATAAGTTCGTGGGTTCGATTCCCCGGGCAGGCAACATCAAAACACTTTTCAACGGTGGCAAAATACCTCTCAGTAATGTTGGCGACATTTCCTGAGTATTTCAGCCATGTAAAACTTCTCTACAAAAGTGGTGTCTTAGACACGCCGTTCGGACTCGGCGATAAACTGTAGTTCCCATATCATTGAGCTAATTTGAATCGAGGTGCACTCATTGATATGAGAGAAGTCTCCCTTGTCCCTTATGGGATGTTTGTGGAACCATTATTATATATTAAACTAGCGGACCCGGCGAACTTCGTCTCGCTATTAAGGAATAAAATTTCATACAAAAACTCAATTTTCGATTTTTCCAATTTTCCGACTTTTCCAGAGAGATTTTCCAAAATTTTCTTCCGTAAAGACCTTCTCCTCGAAAATACGAATAACTGACAAAAATTTTTACAGAAATCGGCCTAGCCGTTCTCATTTTATGAATTACTATACATTTTTTACACCATTTTTATATATATAGATAAAATTGCATTAAATGCACTCTATATTACGCAAATTTATTATATATATTTTTTGCTTTTTATGGCAAAATCCAAATCTGAATCTGTTCACATCTGTATTGTTAATATTATTTCTAGAATTAGCTGTAGAGTTCATTGGTACAAGTGAAATTTCGTGGCATGACAAGGACTTGAGCAAGGGACGAACAGATTTAAATATTTATTATCATCGAAAACAAATAGCTAAGGAACATCACGAACAACGCAACCTAGCCTTTCGACGCATACCTTTGGTTGTCAACAGTGAAGGTGGGTAATCAAAATAATGAGAACTCTCTATATTCCAGGACATGAGTTTAAATTAATTTCGTTCTTATTTCTCCTTTTAGTTTATACTGACAAACACATCTATGAAAAGCCCTTTCAAACTAAAATATCAAATCAATGTGTATCTTCATGTGATTTTGAATTTGGCTATGTTCGTTATGAACTGAAAGTTATGTGTAAAACATCGCACGGCACAAAGGAATACAAACAGGCTTTAAGGATCATTCAGCTTTCAAGTGATTTCATCGAGGTACGTATGTCCATTAGAATATTATCAAAAATATCCCTTACCCATCTATTTCTATATACAGCGTCCTTTGTATGATATAACATCTTCAAAGGGCTTTAAACTGCAAACTCGCCTGGAAAACTCCTGCTTTCAACCGGGCGATAAAATACAAATTCAAGTCCAGATTTGTATACCAGACTCAAACAAAACATACAGGTTTGTTGCCCAACTAAAACAATACATCACTTATAATCATCACAGCAGTAAACATCATAAATATGGCATGGTGCACGATTTCGATGAACATCTTAACCAAATGTATATTTTGCATTCCGAGGAAACTTCAGTGCCAGAAAAGTATTCAGAGCAAGATATAAGAAGTGTCTTCCAGCTTCCAGCCAATATAACAACTACTACACACATTACTATGAATAGAATTCTAAATGTTCATTATGAAATTAATTTGCTTGTCCTTGAGCACAATGGAGATGTTTGCCTATGCCAGAAAATACCCATAGATATATTAGCTTGGCCAAAACAATTGGATGCTGTAGTTTCAAAGGATAACACTTTACGAACCGAGAAGGCAAGAACACAAGAAGAATGTTGTGTTATTTACAAGAAAAAGAGACATTCTCTAATGAAAGCGTTAGACAAAGTGTTGAAATATTAAATGTTTTTCAGCGAAAACTTTATATAGAATAAATATAATTTAATTACCAAACTTTTTTATATTTGTATCACTGCTCCAACTATGACTGCCCAGCCTAAAGTTTGCATCCAAAGCAGTTCAACCGCCAGCGGAAATAGCATTCTCGTAGGTGACTAGTCTTGGACGTTTTCAGCGTACATTTTTGGGTGTTTATGGGGTAGGTATTATAAACAGTGGGCGTATGTTTTCCAATACCAGATCCAACTAACACAGAAGAAAATTATAGCATTTTAACAAACAAAATTTTAGTGCGAAAGATGTACGAATGAGTGGACATAAATATTGAATCATTTCGGGGCACATATATCAGAAAGTATTGTTTCCCCTAGCAAAAATGGATCTGATTTTGGAAATCATTCTTTTCAATATTAATTTTTTCTGAATATTTTCTTTTGGAAAAATATTCCCTGGAATGTAATACACAACTCTTCAATACATTGTTGTAAAATGTCTCTATGCCGTTGTTTTCAGTACATTTTTCAACGACGATTTAATAAAAATGTCAATAATGTAGTGAAATCCGGAATGCGAGAATAAACTGTTGGTGTGAACTGTGTTTAAAATACGTGTTGTAAAAGATATGATGCAAAATACCCCTGAAACAACATGAAGAAAGCATTTTAGAGTTTCAGAATGTTCTAAAAAATTGTTGAGAATTTTATTTGGAAGATTTTTGCAAAAGGTTACTTGGTTCAACTCCTAATAGTTTAGCCGATACTGACCAGAATTTCAGCAATTATGTAAAATTTTATAGATTTTGATGCCCTAGATGAAGTTTTTCTTATGTGTTTTTTTTTATACCCTCCACCATAGTATGGAGGGTATATTAAGTTTGTCATTCTGTTTGTAACACATCGAACTAATCATTTGCGACCCTATAAAGTATATATATTCTTGATGAGGATAAAATTTTAAGACGATCTAGCCATGTCCGTCTGTCCGTCTGTCTGTTGTAATCACTCTAGCGTCTGCAATAATTAAGATAGAGTGCTGAAATTTTGCACCCGAGGGTCTTTTTTCCATAGGCAGGTCAAGTTCGAAGATGGGCTATATCGGTCCACTTTTTGGTATAGCCCCCATATAACGGTACCTCCGGATTTGAGGTATTTTGACGTTCTTCGCCACATTTGCAGACCGTATTAGCTATAATTTGGCAATTAGGGTTCCTAGTAATCAACAAACTTATATCCCAAAGGATATGGGCATAGGTCCATGTTTTGGTATAGTCCCCATATAACGGTACCTCCCGATTTTCGCTATTTTGAGATTTTTAGCTACAATTTTTAACCGAACAAGCTGTAATTTGCCATTTGAGGTTCTCAGTGGTCATGAAACATCCCCACCAAACATCGTCAACATAGGTCCATGTTTTGATATAGCCCCCATATAACGGTACCTCCCTATTTTCGGTATTTTGGCAATTTTAGCTACAGTTTTTAACCGAAATAGCCGTAATTTGACAGTTGAAGTTCTCAGTGGTCATAAAGCATCCCCACCAAACATCGTCAACATAGGTCCATGTTTTGGTTAAGCCCCCATATAACGGTACCTCCCAATTTTCGGCATTTTGAGAATTTTAGCTGCAATTTTTAACCGAACTAGCTGTAATGATCGGTATTTTGAGAATTTTAGCTACAATTTTGTCTATTCAAAAATAGTCGTCAATATAGGTCCATGTTTTGGTATATCCCCCTATATAACTGTACCTCCCGATTTTCGGGAATTTTCAGTGGTCACGAAATTTCTTCCCTGCAGCTATAAAACTTTTCCGCCAAAAAAATTTAAAGATAGGTTGACTCTTTGATATAGCCCCGTAGGTGGTACCTTTCACCTAGCTCAACACATTTTTTAAATTAGATTAGATAACACTGTGCAACAAAATGAAGGTGAAAGTCTGGGGCACGGAAAATTCTCCTTGGGGAAGAAAGGCTTGGTGAGTATATTATGAACCCCGAAGGACAGATCCGCCGTGAGTCGAACTTCCGCGTTATGGCGTGATGAAATTTTTGTTAGAGACCCTGTGGGCCATCAGGAATTAGCGTTATATATTTATTCACTGTTGCTTAAGTGCTCTACAAAAACAACAAACAAAGATATAATGCTAATTCATGATGGCTTACAGGGTCTCTTGCAAAAACTTCATCACGCCATAACGCGGAAGTTCGACTTCGGGGTTTTTAATATAAATACACCAAGGGCTTTCATCTCCAAAAGGAATTATCTCTGCCCCAACATTTGTGTTCACAGTGTAATTTAAGCAATAGTGGGGGGCAGTAGGAATCTATCCAACGTCGAAAAGTTGTAACACCTAAAATTGTGAAAGACCCTAATTATTCCATTTTAATTAAGACTATTTTATGGTGGAGGGTATAAAAAGTTCGGCCCGGCCGAACTTAACGACTTTTTACTTGTTCAAAGATAAGTTCTACTAGTTTAGGGCTACAATATTGCTAAAGACAGCAAGGCCAAATTCCTATTCGTTTCTGACATAAAGGCCTGATAAATGCAAAAAACTGTAGATTTAACCCGGTTTAGATGAGACCATAAAATCCGAACTGGATCTGACAGGACAAAACCCTACTAGGGTTTTTGTAGTCTAAATATGTACTTTCAAAAAAATGCATACTAGAAGTTGTTTGCGGGTGACGTAGGGGATGGAAGATACCAAGGAACGGTCCTGACCGGTTTTAACATGGCAAAGCCCAGGATTTATCTTGGTCCCTCTTTCATCCCAAGTGGACACTGACCTCCCCGTGGTGTCACCTGGGGAACTGCCTTTAACACCCGTTAAAGGTAGTGAGCTAACATGTGCCGCGCGTTCACCCATAAGAACGTTAAAAACTTGGGTTTGGGCGTCGGGTTAGTAACCCTCCCCTAGAAAAAACAGCCTACTATGAAAAAACGAAAGAAAAGAAAAACAAACCCCTCTAAAGTTGACGAACCCCGCAAACGTTTTAAGGACCATGATCTGCTCATCTGCACCTGGAATGTTCGCACTCTTTATAGAGAAGGTGCAGTCTTCGCATTGGCAGACGTACTTGAAAAGTACAAGACCGATATTACTGCCATACAGGAAATACGATGGATTGGGAAAGGCCTCACAACAACACCTAAAGGTGACGCACTGTATTATAGCTGCCATGACGTAAAGCATGAGTTTGGTTGTGGATTCGTAGTTAGTCGGAGACTAAAACATCTTGTATCCAGCTTCACTCCAGTGAATGAAAGACTTGCTGCAATTCGAATAAAAGCTAAATTCTTCAACATCAGCTTTATCTGCGCTCATGCTCCCCCTGAAGAAAAGGATGAACAGACCAAAGATATATTTTACGAGCGCTTAGAAGAAACATATGACCATTGTCCTGCCCATGACATTAAAATCATTCTAGGCGATTTTAATGCCAAAATTGGAAAGGAGAATATCTTTGGCCCAACAGTCGGGAAATTCAGTCTCCACAGTGAAACATCTGACAATGGTATGAGACTGATAGACTTTGCAGCTGCAAAAAACATGGTAGTTAGCAGTACCAGATTTAATCATCTCGATATTCATAAGGGCACCTGGCTGTCTCCAGATCAGAAAACAAGAAACCAAATTGATCATGTTGTGATAGATGGAAGACATTCATCGAGCGTGTTGGATGTACGATCGTTCCGAGGCGCAAACATTGATTCGGACCACTACCTTGTTGCAGCAAAGGTACGCACCCGCTTAAACGTAGCAAACAAAGTACGAACAGACACAACACGAAAGTTAGACATCGGTAAGCTGCAATCACAACAGATAGCCACAGCATATTCCACTCAACTAGCCCAATTGCTTAATCAAAGCCCTCCTCATCCCGATAACATATCAGCGCAATGGCATAGCATTGCCCACTCCATGCAAACAGCCGCAAAATCCATACTTGGATACCAGAGACCTCCACCAAGGAATCCATGGTATGATGAGGAGTGTCGTGCTGCCACCGAAGAGAAAAATGCGGCATATAAGGCTACTTTACAATCCGTAGCAACGCCTAGCACACGAGAGAGATACAGGGAGAAAAGGAGAGAGGAGAAACGTCTTTTCCGCAGGAAAAAGAGAGAGATGGAAAAGCGGGAGTGTGAAAAAATCGAGATGTACAGGAGCCAGAATGAAGTCCGAAAATTCTACCAAAGAGTCAAGCATCAAACTGATGGCTTTGGTACAGGCACATCCTCCTGTAGAGACCAGCAAGGTAATTTGGTAACTGATACAGATAGTGTACTCAGGATATGGAAAGAACATTTTTCAAATCTGTTGGTATCCAATAGCAGCGAAGACGACGAAGATACCACAGTCCCAATCCCAGAAGATGGTATTGAATGTATACCGCCCAGCCAAGATGAGGTAAAGACAGCAATAAATCGGCTGAAGAATAATAAGGCAGCAGGGGCCGATGGCTTACCAGCCGAGCTGTTCAAAACCGGAGGCGACACGCTGATAAGGTGTATTGATCAGCTAGTTAGCACCATCTGGCAGGAAGAACGAGTACCCGACGATTGGAACCTGAGTATCCTGTGCCCCGTCCACAAGAAGGGAGATAAGACTGTATGCTCTAACTATAGGGGCATAAGTCTACTCCCTATTGCCTACAAGATCGTGTCAGGAATATTGTGCGAACGACTAAAGCCAATGGTCAACGAGATTATTGGACCATACCAATGCGGCTTTAGACCTGGCAAGTCCACCATTGACCAGATATTTACCCTGCGGCAAATCCTGGAGAAGACCCAAGAGATGCAGATCGACACCTACCACCTTTTTGTCGATTATAAAGCAGCCTTCGACAGTCCGCTGCGCTCAAAGGTATTCCAAGCCATGTCTGAATTTGGTATTCCCGCAAAGCTCATCCGGCTTTGTAAAATGACTTTAACTGACACGAGGTCCTCAGTTAAAATAGGAAAGAACCTCTCCGAAGAGTTTGGTACCAAAAGAGGTTTCAGACAAGGAGACAGCCTTTCGTGTGACCTCTTCAACATCCTGCTAGAAAAGGTTATACGAGAGGCAAACGTCAAAAGAAGTGGCACAATCTACACCAACAGTCACATGTTACTTGCTTATGCTGATGATATAGACATCATGGGTCGATCAGTAAAAGAAGTAACTGATACCTTTATAAAGGTCGAAGGAGAATCTGCTAAAGTGGGTCTGGCGGTAAACGGTGAGAAGACCAAGTTGATGGTGTCGACGCGCAATGCGTCCATTGAGCTCGGACCGACTGTGGAAGTTGGTTCCTATAATATTGAGGTAGTAAAAGACTTCGTCTACCTCGGCACCTCCGTCAACACAACAAACGACATCAGTTGTGAAATAAAAAGAAGAATTGTATTGGCCAACAGATGCTACTTTGGATTAAGTAAGCAGTTTAAAAACAAAGCCACATCTCGTCAAACAAAAATAACGCTCTACAAAACACTGATACTACCCATGCTGATGTATGGCTCCGAAGCCTGGGTACTTGCGCAAGCAGACATGGCAGTGCTTGGTGTGTTTGAGAGAAAAATTCTTCGAAAGATCTACGGACCAATCTGCGTTGACGGTGAATATCGACGTCGCATGAACCACGAGCTGTATCTGCTATACAACGACATGAATATTGTTAAACGTATCGAGATGCAGCGATTGCGTTGGCTAGGCCATATCATAAGAATGAGCGATGATGAACCCGCTAAAAAGGCGTATGAATACATGCCACATGGCGGTGCACGCAGAATTGGCAGGCCAAGGAATAGATGGCGCAAACAAGTGGATGATGAGATGACAAGGCGCGGTATTCCAGTGTGCAAAGCAACAAATAGAGAGGAATGGAGATCTCTTCTTAGTTCGGCCTATAGAACAAATGTTCTGTAATGGGCCAGCTAAGTAAGTAAGTAAGTAAGAAGTTGTTTGCATTTTCAGTGCTGCATAGTGTAATTAAAGTATTCACGCTGTCCTGGCGCAAACTAAAAATCTACACTCGATTCTTTCTTGTAATATTTAACTTTAGTGTCCGAACAAATGGTGTGATTTCACAAAATGCAATTTAAGCTCCTATTACAATGGCGGCAAGTCTATACTTCCTGGGCGCTCTATAAACCCTGCCGGCGCCAACTAAAATGAGTTAACACGATTACTTACCACCAAAACGTACTCGTACATCAAGTTATAAGAACTTATTTATCGGTCATTGCACATGGTAATATTTCTCCCAAATCTACATAAGGTCCTAAGAAAGTCTATATCAGACAACACATTCGGGTACTCCCTCACAAAAGTTCAAAACTTTTTTTTTAAATACAGATTAAGGGCATTTCGAGGATTGTTTTGAAAAAAAAATTTGCCAAAAACTTTACTCTGAAAACTTCCAAAACTTCTTTTGTTCCATTTTTTGTTGTTTTTTTTTTTTTTTTTGAATTAGGAATCTATTCTCTCTGTCGGCAAAGCTGACTGATACTTTTTACTTGTTGAATATAATATTGATAAATGTTTATATATATCAAAGGTCCTTCTAGAAATTTTTATGTATTTTCCAAAAATAAATATTTAATAAAAATATTTATAGTTTAATTGTTTTATTTAAAAATAAATCTAAATGTTTTATTCATTATTTTTTCAGTCTAAAACTTAGCATCTGTAGATTTGGCAATTATTGTTGGTCTAGTCTGGGACTGACTAGTGGTTGGTATTTCATCATTTAAGTGGATTTGCAATTCTTCTGGTAGATTAAAATATAAATATTTCGGCTTAAAATCTATAACATCACCAGTTAGACTATGTTTTGAATTTTTATTTAAATTCACAGCTGTCATGTAGTCGGCTTCCTTGAAAGAAGATGCTGAAATCAAATGTATGTTAATTATAAAGAATAAAATTAGGTAGTGATTTTAATTCAGATCTAAAATAAGTTAAGGGTGTCCAAAAAGGAAATCGGTTAGGCTTAAATTGTTTACCGCTGCACCACGGTGTCTCCCTATAATTTTGAGTGTAATATCTCTAACATGTATGTAATGTGTAAAAGTATATATATGTTTTCGAATTCTATCGTAGAAGTCGCTAATGTAGTCAATCAAAAAATATTTTTTACAATTATTACATTTAAAAAAAAATAATTATTCATCTAGACCTTCTACGCCCTTTTCAGATGTAATTCGAAACATTCCACTTGTAATTCGTAACATTTTAATTGTAATTCGATTATTCCATTTATAATTCGAAACAATTTAATTTTTATTCAAAAATTTCATTTGTAATTCGAATTATTCCATTTGTAACTCGAATTATTACATTTGAAATTCGAATTATTCCATTTTAAATTCAAATTACAAATGGAACAATTCGAACTACAAATGGATAAATTCTAATTACAAATGGAATAATTCCAATTACAATTGAAACGTTTCAAATTACAAATGGAATTCTCGAATTACAAATATAATATTACAAATTACATATGAAATTCTCGAATTACAACTAAAATGATTCGAATTACATCTGAAATAGGTGTAGATGAATAAATATTTTTCCAATCATTTCATAATTCTTTACATATACATTAATATTTCAAACTTTTTTGCCTAAAGAAAAACGTTTATTTTCTAGAAAAATTTCCTATTAGATATTTTCTTGATTTTTCAAAAATTCAACCGAAAACCGGTTAATGGGACACTAGGCCGGAGGAAAACACATTAATGGGCGGGTTGCGTTTCTGATTCTTGGGATTATACGGTGAAATTCGAGCCTCCCGATTTTGCCTTGACGTTTTCTTCCAAGTTTTTTTGGATGTTTTGGCATATAACAGCTAAACTATTGCGACTTTCGGTACAACACTAAGACACAAATTGAAGCTAAGACAATTATTATTCACATCTTTAAAAGGAAAAAGAAATCCGTTGTGATAAACAGAAGTTTTGCCCGTTTAAATTTTCACAAATTTTACCAAAACAAAAAACGAACTCCAACACGGTAGAATTGTTGCATCAGAATGCTTGAATATTTTTCTGGCCAACTCTTGTAGCACAAAGTCATTTATCGACATTTTCCGAAAAATGTTCACTGTCACAAGGCCAGAACTGCCTGAAGAAGCGTTCCAGTGCTATTGCGGTGTACTACAGAATTTCTCATTATTGTCTTGGCTACAAATCCTATCCAAAAAACGTGAAAACAAATTTCAAGTCAAAAACGGGAGGATCGATTTTCACCGTAGACATACATATGTCCTGGTAGACTTTTTTGCTCAGTGCAATCCAGAGAATCAGAAACGCGAGCCGGTCATTAGGGTTTTCAAATCGCCCCGGGCTATTGGACACCCTTGAAAATTCAAAATATATGTCTGCAAAACTTACCTAATGACATCATAGAAACACTAATTTGATCAACAGTTTGAATATTCTGATTTGCTTCCCTCATATCCCAGCTAGATGGCAAATTAAGGTCATCCATTGATCTAGCCACCGTTATTGAAGATACATTATTGCTATGCACATTTTCTTCCAAAAGTTTTACATCACTCCTCAGGGAAACCGAACCCACAATAATGGGTATAACAGCACAAACCGATCTCAGCTTCCGTTGGGCACAAATAGTAACTTCCACTTCATAACTAACACTTATACATTTACACTCCAAGAATTCAAAAGTAGGAACCGTTGCCGGCACCACCAATTGTTGTAAATGTTGTATATCGCTAGAATTTTGACCAAACATACTGTAGATATTGCAGGCAATAGCAGTGATTTCTTGAGTCTGGGCCGTTTTCTTCTCCCTCCAGCTACCTCTATAGGTGACAATACGGTTCAGTTTACTGGTGATATCTTTAAGTTTCAAATGACCAGGATTGCGGACTTTGATGTGAACACTAATACATTCACCTGGCACATAACCGCATTGTGGTATACTGACATAGACCTGCAGAGGATTACGCCAAAATTTCAGACAAGGTTTTCGTTCACGTTTTTCATTTTCACTTTTATTTTGCATTGTTGGTGCCCAACGTCGGAGATCTTTTAACTGTTCCACTCTTATGATTGAGGAACACAAACAATCCACATTGCTAATATAATCTGCATGGACCTGCAGCTCATACACAATGGAGCCCCAGGCACCATTGAATGAAGACGGTGCATTCATGGGTACTTGAACCATAAAACTGTAATTGTACATTCCAGGTGTCAGGGTGCTGGGATTGGCATCTTCTGATCCCAGTAAATAATTTTTGGTAAAAACATAATCCTCACGGTTAACGTAGTATTGTTTGGTTTCTGATTTTGCTTTCTTTTTCTTTGGCTGTTCTTTTTCCCATTTGCAAATGGCATAGCCGGCAAATTGTATTGATAAAGCTTTAATAAAAGAAATGTTGATAAAACAGAACATTACGAGTATTTATTTATTTCCATTGAGAAATGAGTCATGCGTGAATCAAGTGTTTGCCACTTTCGTTCTATTCACCTTTGATTAGAATCGCACTGCTACCGTTCACATTGAAAACTGCCAAACCTTTTATCACTTCACCCGGCCGATAACTATCGCTGGAACGCTCCAACTGTAAACAACACGAAACTAAACTCATTTGGATAATTCGATGTTGATGTTTTCACGGCGCTGTCCTAGCGCAAACTAAAAATCGGCACTCGATTCTATCTGGTAATATTTAATTTTAGTGTCCGAACAAATGATTGTACACAATTGCGTATTTTATCTTATCATTCAGCGTTATTCAAGTCATATTCTTATTGGACAATTTGAATCGAATATCGATTGAATATCGTTGCGTTATATTTTGGAAATTCTGATACGGTTTTGGGAACTACATATAACAATATAATCCAATAACCAATAAATATTCATAAAATTAAAACGTGTCCCCTTAATTAATTTGTGCCACGAATAATGACATTGTAGCAAGAGGATGGCATCTAATACACATAAAGATAATCACATACAAACACATATGTATTCATTTAATGAATTGTTGAATTGTACCATCACATAACCTAAAATTTTTAGGTTACGAACGTTTTCCCAAAAAGTCAAGTCAAACTATAGCCTTTGACCAGCAATCCCCAAAATCAAATACTATGGAGGATTTTGAAAATTTAAATATACGTAATAATCCCGAATTATCACAAACTTAAATAACGAGAAAATTCTACTAAAATCCGATTTAACAAGTAAAACAGTATCAGATATACCCTCAGCCTGTGGGTTATGAAACGTCCATCTATTGACAATATCGAATCTACGGATTACGAAGTAAATCTGCTACTGATAAAATAAATGCCCGAACCTTATACCGCCAGTCGGCCGCCAAAGTTACATATATGGCAAGGTGAGATAGAGAAGCTTATTATAGTAGCATCGCAGAATCACCAGAAATCGCATCATCATTGGGCAATATAAGAGATGTATGCTGCTATTAAACAGCAGAGTGGCAAACAATCACGTACCACAGACATACTCAAAGATGGAAATGGCAATGATCTCACCAACACAAAGGAGCAACTGCTACGCTGGCGTGATTTCTTCTCCGCACCGAGCTCTGTCGCAGTCTCAACCGATACGCAGGGTTACGCCTGGAATGAAAATAGGCGCATTCCTAGAAGAGAAATCTCCACTGCCACACCTAATTTTGCAGAAGTACTTCAAACATTATCCAAACTGAAGAACCCTAAAGCGCCGGGCCCAGATGGCATACCTGCAGAATTACTTAAATACGGTGGCGAATCCATCGCAGAAGCTCTCACGCCGATAATTAAAAGTATCTGGGATCATGAGACTATTCCAAGTTGCTGGAAGGAGGGAGTAGTCGTAACAATGCCAAAAAAGGGAGATCTGAGACTATGCAGTAATTGGAGAGGCATCACCTTTTTAAATGCGGTCAATAAAATTCTTGCGTCGATAATTCTACAACGCATTTCACCTGCCTTGGATAACATACTAAGGAAAGAGCAAGCAGGCTTCAGACCAGGGTGATCTTGTACTGACCACATCAACACAGTACGCATAATCATCGAGCAGTCTATCGAATTTAACAGCAGTTTATACCTTCTTTTTGTGGACTTTGAGCGAGCTTTCGACACAGTATCCAGACCAGCACTATGGGATGCACTGAGCTCCAAGGGAATCCCAGATAAAATGATAAGCCTCATTCGCGAATAATATAGAGATGCGAAATCCAGAGTACGTTTTAAAGGCGAAGAAAGTCTGCCCTTAGAACTACACTCAGGGGTGAAGCAAGAAGGATGTGTCCTTTCGCCCACACTGTTTCTCCTACTACTGGATTGTGTACTCCAACAAACCAACATCGAGGCTCCACTGGTATGCGGTGGTCCGTAAACGACTTTTTGCACATCGCTTCTCCGATATCGAACAAAAGTTAGAGCGACTGTCAGCTATTGCGAATTATGTTGGTCTGAAGATAAATGCGAAGAAAACCAAACTAATGCGGATCGGTTCTAATAACACAGCTCAGTTATCGCTCTATGGGCAGCTCATCGAAGATGTCGACAGCTTCTCTTACCTAGGAAGCACAATCTGCAAAGACGGGGGTTCAAATGCCGATATTACCGACAGAATCAACAAAGCCCGGACAGCTTTCCACTCTCTACACAAAATCTGAAGAGCAAACAACATATCAACAAAAACAAAGCTAAACATTTTCAATAGCGAACATTGGTGGCGTCGTTTTTATTGGGATAGCTAATACAATTTTGTTTTTTCAAAATAGTCTGGCTTAATCCCATTGTTGTTGTTTTATTATTTTAAAACAACTAATTTATTAGTGGAAAAGGTTTGGCATTGTTCGCCAAGGGGTAAGGCAAGGAAGACTAGTTTCGATCCACGCCACTGGATCTCATCAGTTCCCTTGTTTCTTGTTTGTGGATATTCTCCACCGAAGCTATTTTTCAATAACTTCTTCAACAAGAAACTTTTTATACCCAAACATCAATCGTCAGCTCGAAGTATAAAGGTGAACAAAGAAAAAACTTCAATGAGAAGTTTTTCTTTGGCAACCTAACACAACTCCGACGAATGTGTCTACGAAACAAACTATTTTAAAAAAACAAAACATTTTCAATAGCTGTACAAAATCTGTTCTTTTGTATGGTTGCAGTACCTGGAGTACAACACAGGTCTCTCTTAGGAAGATTCAAGCCTTTTACAAATCCCTAACTGGGTAACTAATGAGCAACTTTACGTGATGGCGAACTGCCTCGCAATACATGGATCCGTGTTGTGAAGAAGGAATGTCTCTCTTGCAATCTTCCCTGGAACCAAGCAAAAATTCTAGCTAAGGATCGACAAAGATGGAGAGAATTTGTAGACGCCATATGTCCCTCGTGAACTTTTATATAATTTACAAGTTTATTTTAAACTCTGTACCTTTTTATAAATAAAGGAAATATATATACATATAAAGGTGGGATTTTAGGGATTTTTAGGTTTTTAAGGATTTTGCTTGGAAACCGCAAGTCCTATCGAAAAATTTTGTAGCAATGAAAATTCTCTACAACATTTTATTTTGTCCCACTTCGATAGAGCTTGCGGTTGACATGCAAAATCCTGAAAACCCAAAAAAAAACCTGAAAATGTGAACTTTGACCGCGATTTATTTAAAAATCGCTCCAGCATTTTTTTTTGTTTTTGGATTTTTCTCATCTATGAACATTGCTGTTTCAGACTATCCAAAAATTTCCCAGGTGTCAGCGGTTTCAGTTTAAAGTTAGTTAGAGCGCACCGTACATGACATTGTTTTATAAGGATGCGATACAGTCAGCTCATTGCTCAAATTTCAACTTCTATATCTCAAAAATCGTAAAACCTAGGACAATGTCATAATAAGCACAATCTTGTAGAAAATTTTCATAGCTACAAAATTTGCTCTAATCAAAATGCAATATCGTGAAATCCTAAAAAAAACCCTAAAAATGTAAACTTTGATCGCGATTTATTTAAAAAGCGCTTCTGCAATTTTTTTATTTTTCTCATCTATGAATATTGTAGTTTCAGAATCCGCAAAAACTTCCCAGGTGTAAGCAAATTCTATTTAAAGTCGATTCAGGCACACCGTGTTTTTGTTTTCATTTACAGTACTAAAGCTTTTCTAACTGTTAACATTATAATAACACTTGTTCATGTTAAATTAT
Source organism: Musca autumnalis (assembly GCF_047663935.1). Classification (NCBI taxonomy): domain Eukaryota; kingdom Metazoa; phylum Arthropoda; class Insecta; order Diptera; family Muscidae; genus Musca; species Musca autumnalis. The sequence continues at coordinate 7,547,206 of NW_027411644.1, read as the reverse complement.
ATTTTGCTACAATGTTATTAATAAAACAAACCCAATTGTATTCATAGTTGATATTGTTAATAATTTATTGTCAATGTAAAGGCGCTTAATAACAAATTTCTAAAGATAAGCTTATATTTAATGAATTTTTGGTTTTGTTATTTAATTATTTTGTTTTTTATAAAATACAATACGTTTAGAGGTATCTCATTTTGTTGAAAGGCAAATTGTTGGCATGTTAACTTACATCTGTTACTGTTACAGTTCAAGTTAAAGCAAATCTAAATGGACGTTAATTTGGAATTAGGTTTTGTTTTCAGTCATTGTTACAAACATAAACTTCGAAACTTTAAATTAATTAACATATTTTTGGCAGGACTGACAAGTGTGGTATTTTAATTTTATATCTTTTCATGATTATCGTATACTAATATAATAATTGAGACAGATAAATATTTATGAAATATTATTTGAAATATTTGGAAAAATAAATAATTGAAATCTATACTATTACTATTGGAATGCTTACAATTTAGAGTTATAGTCCTGATGCATAATTGCTCTATTGCTAATGGTCAGAATAGTATGTTCCCAATGTTCATTAGTATTTAAAATACTTAATTGTCTTCATTTATATCTCTGTCTTCATATTCTTCTTCATAGCCATCTATTTCATCGTTAACATCATCTATATTTCGTGTCTCTACTTCATCGTCCACATTTGTCTTATTATTGGGATTTTCATTATCAACAATCTCTCCTTCTTCTTCTTCTTCGTTACTAAGTACATCCAGTGTATCCAAAGATCTCCCCGTACGATCTGTCATCAACGATCTACAAGAATTATAAAAGTGTTCATCTTCCAGCAGTGAATCATTCGGATAACATGGTGATTGGGTATGAGAGTTGAATGTGTTGTAGCCGGGAAATTGTGGCAACTGTATATTGATTCGTTGTTGTTCGGTACGTTTTATTTCCGATACTTCAATGGCGGCCTGACTTCCCATGGTGGTGGCAAAACTAAATGATGGCGGTACTGAAAGTTGAACAAAGAAATGAAAGTAAGAAAAAATATTTTAACGAAACGAAATTAATGGTCTGTTTCACTAAGGGGATTCGAATTTAAATTCGTTCCAATTACTACCAAACTCATGTTATTGTAGAAAAAAATTGTTGACCGACAAAAAACAAAAATGAACCCATTATTTTTTCAAGAAACAGAAGCTTGGTAGTAGTTCGAGAGAATTTGAATTCGAATTGTCGGTCCAGGAAGGGTACAAATACATATGGATACATTTTGTAACATGAAGTGGGATTTTCAGTCTGGAACTTGATGTGGGGCAAACAACATTGGGAGGAAAATTCTATAGGAAAAAATACAACCTTAAGACACAAATAGTCGTATAAGGCCATGTTTATATTATAGCCTTTTGCATGGTTAACCCTCTTTTTGAGGATTTATTTGAAATATAAGCAATGGAATTGACATGATTTTAAACCCAGTGGGTTTGTTAAATCCGGTTATATATAAACGTACTATACAAACAGAAAACCCAAAAGTCGAAGAAACATGAGAGGAAACATAATACGACTCCAAGCATGAATAACATAAAACAAACTCTTTTTCGAAATTTTAAAATCTGGGATCACTGAAAAGTTTTTTTAAGTCAATCGTAATCAGAAATGATCCTTATGATCTGATTATGAACTTGAATGATTTTGAATGTAAAAAGGTGAAGCATAAAAACCTTCAAAAATGTCTTCATAAAATACCGAACGTAGCCAAAATAAGAGGATCGATTTAGTCACTTGTGGTCAATGGTTGTCGTCGTAAAGTCTATCAGTATCGTTCCCTTATTCGTCCCGAAATTTTCCTATGGTTGGAACAAAGACCTTCCCCTTTCTAATTTTGGAACTGAAGTCTAAAATATCTTTAAGGCTATTAGCTATTGACTTTTAATCTTTTCACAGGTGATCATAGACTTGGGTATTGCAATAGTGTCAACTAGTTAAAAATCGCAATTTATTTAAAAATCGGTCCTCCTATTTATACCCTCAGCCTTTAGGCTAGAAAGGGTATATACACTTTTATAAGACCAAGAATGTGCCTCATCGAAATAACGGTTTTAGACCCCAAGTATGTTTGGACGATATTCGTTTCAGACAATTTGTCTGGCTGGCTGGTGCGCACGATAACTCTCGAAGGAATCAACCGATACGAACCACATTTTGGATATCGTAATATTTTGTCAAAACATAGTTTAAGTTCGAAGATGGGCTATATCGGTCCACTACTTAGGGTACCTCCCCCCACAAAAGTTCTAAATTTTTATTTTTGTTGGTTTAAATTTTTCTGTAAAATTGTGTGAACGATAACTCTCGAAGGGAATAATCGATTTGGTCCAAGCTTTGCACATCGTATTATTCCTTCCAGACGTATAAAGGGTTCGAATATGGACTATATCGGTCCACTCCTTCGGGTACCTTCCATACAAAATTCGGATAACGTGAAGTTTAGAGCACCTCGGAGATCGTTTTGGAAATGTTTCCAGTAGGTTGTCCTTGAGGCTCCATTTTCGACGGTCCATACTTCCTGAGATAATGGCCTAGAAGCTCCAAGAAAAAGTTCCTGACGGGACCAAGTCCACCAAGTCCATACTTCCTGAGATATTGGCCTAAAAAGATAAATCTCACAGGGAGTTTTGATTGGCGCAGACTTTGCACATCGTATTATTTCTTTCAGTCATGTATCGGGTTGGAATATGGTCTACATCCACTCTTCGGGTACCTTCCGCACAAATTTCGGTAAAAGCGAAGTTAAAGCTCCTCTTGGATCGTTTTGATTATTTTACAATGGTACAATATTTTCCGGAGTAAGTCCATACTTCCTGAGATAATGGCCTAAAAGCTTCAAAACCCCTGCCAGCACATACTAAAATAGTTATTGCGCAAGATAACTCTAGAACTTTTTAAAAAATTCTTCCAAACTTAGTTTAAGGTTATTTAATATGTAATTCGAATTCTCTATGAATCAGAAGTTTACTTACTAAAAATTGTTTGTATACGTCGATGATTTGGTATTGCCCCACATTACAGTACCTACAGATTCCTTGTATTTTAAAGCAAATTCGTGATTGTTGTGATTTTTTTCAATGGCTGAGGATATATCTCCGTCACCAACTTTCAGATACTTTCTTACTTGTTTTGTTTTTATGAAACAAAATATATGAACATAGTAGTTTCACAATCCGCAAAAACTTCCCAGGTGTGAGTACCTTCCATTTAAAGTTGGTTCAGGCGCACCGTGTCGATTTAAAAACGAATCCACCTCCTACCAAACAAAAACTACGCCAAAGCAAAAAATTCATTACAAAATTATGGGGTTTTATAGTACTTTTTTTTAGTCGTAACTACCTACTAACCCTCTACTAAGCCATTATAACTTGTTATTCTATGGCCACTAGAAATTGACAAATAAGCTAAAAAACACGTGTTCTGGTTTTAGATCAGTTGAGGTGAAATTTGTTTTCAATTTCAACACATTTCATATATTTATTTTATTTTGCTCTCTATTGGATTTGCTCATGCGATCTTCTGATTTGTAGCCACATACTCCACACATTGTGCCACGCGTACACACAACCCTCGGACTTGTAGTCAGACACACACGCTCTATGTCGCCGCACTCATTATTTAGTAAGGAGTGAAATAAGTTGTTCTGTGCTTAAATTACTTTGTAATGGGTTACATAATGACTAGCAGATGGGAATATTAGCTGGGACTATACAAAATATTTAGATTACATATGCTAATGCATGGATCCGAAGCATGAGTACTTGCCCATTCGAAAAAGCCAGAACATGATGTGTTTGGGAGACATTTGTTCGAACCATGTACGACTCAATCTGTGTTGACAGTAATATCGACGTCACCGAATATGTTTCCCAATATTTTTCCCAAAGATAACATTAAGAAAAATTTAACCGTTTTGGAGATACGCTGCTTAATATATACAAATTACGGAATTTAATAAAATTTGAGGTAATAAATAAGGTTATTCGAGTTCAATATTTCTCCAAATACTTTCTTCTTTTTTTATCTGCGCGTTTGCTGCGGATGTCATGGAAAGATTCCTATTGGCTTAAAAGATAATTATACAATACCTAAAGCTTTGTATGCAAAAAACTAAGCAAAACAGGTGTTGATTGTGTCACATCTAGTCTTTTCGGTAGTCACAAACTTCCAAAGTGCCCAGACATAACTCCCACAGTGATATGGAACTGTATGTCCGTCAATGAGCTCGGCGTAACTTTCAATATTTGTGCGTGTTATATCCGCTATGTGTTCGCAACATAACACCTATGTACATCATTTCGTTCGAAAAAATATTTAAGCGCAGCGGATCCTGGAGTTAAAACCTTTGGCCGCCAAAATACATTGTCTTTTAATAATTATAAATTATATATAGCATAAAAAGAGAATGCGTTTTTATATCTGTCCAACCATTTAAATCTAAAATCTCTCAAATCCCGGCCGAATGTGGAAACAATATACCTGTGACCATCAACTTAGATATTTTCACACTCCCCTAAATATTTTTTGAATATTTCTCATTAAAATAATCACTTACAACAACTGTCATACGAAGGCGGTTCATCTTCCAGTACTTCTTTCATATTTGTCCCATTAATCACTTCCTCTTCTTGTTCTTGAGATTCCAAAAGTTCTTCCAATTCACGTCGTAATCTCAGCGTAGGTTGTGATGTCACCAGATTACCAGATCCCATACTATTCAGACTTCCCGTTTCACTTCGATTACTACTACTGCCGGTGCACACGTTGCAATTTCTATTGAAATTTCTCTGAAGCCTTTGTTGTTCCTCTTGAAATTGGCGCAATGGCTCGGTGCCAATTATAACTGGAACCGAAATGTCAGTGTCATAGTGAAAGGCACCCGTTTTCAGTTTGACCTGCAGCATATAGTGTATGAAGACAATGTAGTTGAGATTCAGTGTTGACCTTGGTGTGTCGGTTGGCACATACAGGGTACCCTCGTACAAACGTTTGGTCAGGCGCAGTGTGCTCTCATCGATGCTGCTTTTGACCAGAGTTTTCGTATGGAAATTGCGTTTCATGGGTTTACGCGCCAAAAATACATAGTGCTGCTTAAGAGATGCCTCTACACCTACAATGTCATAATGCGGCGACTGATTGTCTAGTTCAAGAAAGTATTTTATGTGTTGTCCAGGTACGAAACCGGCATAGGGTAACATAAGGCTGAAGCACAAGGGACCTGATGTGCAAGGCCATTGGCATAGATATTTGACATTTTCGGCTTTAACAGGCAACTGCAGAAAAGGAAAGATAAGTATTGTAGGCAATCTGTTTCCCCGTGGAGTAATTATTTCCCAACACTTACCGCATATTCCGGATGAAAGTTCAAGTCTAACGTTTGCACAACACAAATTGGTTTACGAAACACTTCATCAAATGTCCTTTGTTTGTCAATTACCAATGAAATATTATAGGCTATGTACCCATAGGGTCCTTTGCAGGAGGATGGGCAGTCGGGTGGTATACGCAATGTTAATACATACACATGTAAACCTGCGGCAAATTCCGAGTTGTCGAAAACATTTGCACGTGAATACAAATATTGTTGATGGCCGCAATAGCTTGCGGATTCTCTGCCACTTATCGACCATTGAACTTTTGCCTCACCTTCCAGGGTAACATAGACAGCTATACAGGCACGATGGTGATGTAATCCAAGCGTGTTTGGTGGGGAGTTAGAGGGAAAATTAAAGAGTTTAAATTGCAGAACTTACCATTGACACGTTTAACCTTTTCTGTACGCAATAGTATACGACCGTTGATATATTCTCCCGAAGAATAAATTGGATTCAAACGATCCAATTCAAATTCACACGTAGTTGGCATTTCGTTGTAAAATTGTGATAAAAAATAGTATTTGACTTTGTGTATTTCTTATCCGAACGTTTCGCTTAACTTAAAGGAGAAAATAAATTTAACACTTGCTTCTTTTGTTTAGCAACAAACAACACGACACAACCTTCTCCTTACAGCATCCTTTGGCAAATGTTGTGCCAATTCAGGCACCACAGCTCTTAAGCACCACCAAGCTTAGCATGCTGCCAGCAGCCATAAACAATGTCATGACATAGGACGAGGAGGTTTGTGTTGTCTGTGTCTGAAGCATAACAATTGATGATATTTTCTCACCCTTAGGGTGCCAAATAGTTGGGCTGATATGTTAAGTTTATCAAGTTGTTCGTGACGTTTGAAAAGAACGTTAATTAAAGTACATAGTTGAGTAGTTTCAAGAATTTAAAGTTATTTTTTTCTGTAGAGGTATATTATTAAAATTATAGCCACACTTACAGCTCTGAGTGTCCCTTTTTTAGAGATTATTTCTGTTGTTAACAGATGTATTCTTGTCTTTTCGTTCAACCGTGGAGTTTTCTTTAGAATCGTACAGGTTTGAAGGATTTAAGTTTTTCGTAGCCGTATATGTAAACCAATGTGGAGACACATGACGGTGGGAGTAGTTAATTTGGTTTACATATGCGGCTACGAGAGTTTTTAGGTGTTTCGGTTGAATTCGCATTTAAACGAATTAATTAGTCACACTTATTCTTGAGCTCGAGTCGTCATAAAATTGGGGAAGGGTTCTTTGTTTCAATACAAAGACCTAAGAGAACTGATGAGTCCAAGTGGCGTTGGACGAAACTAGTCTTCTCTGCCACCCCCAAAAGTAATCATTTTTACTACATCCCACTTTAAACTTGTTGTTTTTCAATTTGAAAACAACAAATATGAGAATAAGCTTGACTTACATACAAATACTAAGTTTTAATTTGTTATACGTAAGATTCTGGATAAAATAGAGATAATTTTTTTAATTTTTGGAAGAAAAGATACCCCTGGCCTGATGACTTTTTCTATAGAAAAAATTCTCAGACGCCTGGTCTGATAACTTTTTTCTATAGAAAAAATTCTCAGACCCCTGGTCTGATGACTTTTTTCTATAGAAAAAATTCTCAGACCACTGGTCTGATGACTTTTTTCTATAGAAAAAATTCTCAGACCCCTGCACGATGGGGCCAATGACAGGTTTTCGAGGCAACAAATCACTGGGGCAAGCTAGACCTTCCAAATTTTGTACAGATGTTTATAATGGGCTTAGAAACTAATATGCCAAATTTGGTTCATATCGGTTCATATATACATATAGCTGCCGTATATATGTTCGCCCGATTTCAAGCAATTGATGGACCAAACACGCAAATTCTGCCCAATTTATATGCGATTTGGAAAATACCACGGAATTAGGACTACAAATAAGTTTGCCAAGTTATATTGAAATCGGTTCAGATTTTGATATTGCTCCCATATATATTTTCTCCCGATTTTAGGTATTTGGTGCACCAATCCCCCTATGTATGTCCAATCTTGATGAAATTTGAAATGTGTGACGGATTTTGGTCTAGAAACATTTTTGGCAAATCATATTGAAATCGGTTCAGAATTGGATATAGCTCCCATATATACATATGTTCGCCCGATTTCAGGAAAATGATTGACCAAGCATGCAAATTCCATCAAATTACAATAAAATTTGGAAAATGTTACGGAATTCGGACTACAAATAAGTTTGTCAAGTTATATTGAAATCGGTTCCGATATAGAAATAGCTCCCCTATATACATATGTTCAAATTTCAGGGTTTTGTCTGTGGTTTGTTATAAGTTAATAAAAAAAATGTTCCAAATTTAGTAAAAATCGGCTAAGATTCCGCCACAAAAGCCAAAGTTTGCGATATCTTTGAAATTATATATTATTATATACGTCTATTAAATTTTTCCGAAATCCAATTGGTAACATTGATGGGTTTCCGATTATTCGCCAACCAAAACATAAAAATGTCCATATTTTTAAGTATAAGACATCTGAAATCAGATTTTTATGAAAAGGCGCAGATAGGCGCAGCTAATTTTTTCACAAAATGATAGTACAAATTAATACCTTTCACCACATATATATAATATCCTAGATCTACCTAGATCTCAAAAGTTATACTCCAGAGAACACATGGATAACAAAGCAAAATACTCCAAAATAGACATAACATCTTAACTCAAAAATACATTTACCACACATAACATATTTATTATTTGTTAACACTATCTTATTTTACATACCCATTGAAGAGCTTTCCATGTTTAAAAAATATAAAAATGTTGAAATGTTCTTTTTGGCGCCTAAAATGCTTTCACTACTTATTTATAATGAATGTCGGAAAATGATGCATAAGAAAATATGTCACCATTGCCAGATCAGTATGTCGCTATGTGATGTTACCAGATTGATTTATTTTTTTATTTTTAGTGATGCAGAGTGTTGGCAATCGAAATCCGTTATTATTTTTTTCAATTTGTTCACTTGAAAAATTTACTTTTTGCCTCGAAAACCTGCTATTGGCCCCATCGTGCCCTGGTCTGATGACTTTTTTCTATAGAAAAAATTCTCAGACCCCTGGTCTGATGACTTTTTTCTATAGAAAAAATTCTCAGACCCCAGGTCTGATGACTTTTTCTATAGAAAAAATTCTCAGAACCCAGGTCTGATGACTTTTTTCTATAGAAAAATTTCTCAGACCCCTGGTCTGATGACATTTTTCTATAGAAAAAATTCTAAGACCCCTGGTCTGATGACATTTTTCTATAGAAAAAATTCTCAGACCCCTGGTCTGATGACATTTTTCTATAGAAAAAATTCTCAGACCCCTGGTCTGATGACTTTTTTCTTTAGAAACAATTCTCAGACCCCTGGTCTGATGACTTTTTTCTATAGAAACAATTCTCAGACCCCTGGTCTGATGACTATCTTTTTTTTGCACTTGCAAACAATTTTAGGTCATTTAGCTCAATTCCAACACAAAAATAATAAAAAATAATATTAAAAAACAATCTTTGCCCCAACAGGCAACATTTCAAATGGAAACCGATATTGTTTTAAGTTTATGAAACAATCACAGAAGCAGGAATTTATGCCGTTCTCTTGTCATATAATGTTCTGTAAATCTGTAAATTACATTTATTTTTCTTTAGTCGTTGTTCAGCTTCATTGACCTCATTTTGGCAAGACGCGTCTCATTCTGGCAAGACGCAGTACGACGGCTGAAGAAAAATAAAACAAAGTTTACAAAATGCTATCTGGCAACAGAACAACGCAATGAATAAAGAAACTTTCGTAAGTTCGAACTGCAGAGGGATAAGTCTACTCCCCATCGTATTGTGTAAACTGCTATAGACTATATTCAATGAATACAAATCATACAAATCAATGTATAATACAAAATAACGTATGTATGCAAGATTTACTGATTAATACTTTTAATTTAAAATTTTACATTTTAATTTTATGAATATTTCTCGGCACAAAATTTTACAGAATCGCTATACAGATCTTCATATAACATTAACTCATGCCGAAGATTTAAAAATACTGTTTTCGTACCCCTATGCGATCAAATGTGTTCCCAGCAGCCCTGCTCAGAACGATGAAAGTTTTGCCCATTAAAAATCTCTTTCGGTTTTTGTTGAAACACAAATTGTTTTGAATTATTTTTTCTACATTTTTACAATAAAGTTCACAAATTACTGAAACATTGAAAGAAACTTTCAAAATCGTTTTCCTAATATCTCTTAAATGGTATATTGTTCTCTGTGAACCACCCTGGTTCCAAGTGATGTAGGAAATTGGTATTCCTTACAACACATACATACGAATCTGAAAAACTACATCAATCACTATTTATTTGTCTATATAATACACTCTTCATATGTACTAACAGTCGACCATGCCCAACTTTTATGTAGCTCATATTACTTTTATAGTTCACTCATTTAGTTTATTTCTTCTTTTTTCGTCGTTTTTGGCGAATCAATATTATGGCGCCACAAATATTTGTCGTCCCGTATTTCCTTTGTCCTTTTGTGGATGAAGAGCTTATGTGGGGATGCGAATTTTGAATTTATTTTGGCGTTTCATATCACTAGACATGGTAATTGTATTTTGTTGTGTTATTCACAGCAGACATTGACTGTCTAACACACAGCACTGTGTCCGTGTGGTTGTTTTAATTTGAGGAAGTCTAACCAGAGAATTGGTTAAGATTTGTTTTCTATTAGCCAAAAATATTACTTTATCCTAGTTTTGTTAATTTGTCTTTTCCTTGTTGCCTTTTCGTAGAAAGTTCGAGTTCACATATTTCTAGGCATTTCGAATGTTTATCTTTAAGGATACATATTGATATATGTATGTATGTATTTGTATGTACACGATAGTGGTCAAAAAAAGCGGATGCCAAATGTGCGTATATGACAAGGTCATATACTGGATAATTTGTTTATTAAAAAATCTATAACATTTATTTTTTAAAAATATTTTTAAAGTTGAACACACTACTATTGAGATGCCTACGTATATTAATGGATGTCATCCACTATAGAAATTATACCAAATTAAGGTTTCCAAGAAGAAATCATCTCTGAGGTATATAACAATAAACCAATTATAACTAATATCCGAAATACCGAGGATCTCGTAATTGTTTTTAGGTAGGTCTAATGAAAGGCAGAATAATAAATCGATGTAACAATTATCACAAAAACCTCATCATTTTACTGACAAAGAGAAACCAATAAATCATACAAATATTTTGTTCATTAATTTCGTAATTATTTTTTAAATTTAACAACAAAATAATTGATAATTAGCTCATGCGCCAGTAATTTACCCACCTTTGTGCAAAAAAAAAACGGGGTAAATGTTTGGTGTTAACAAATCACATCTCGATATCTAAGCGATTAAGATAACTGAAATTGTTCAAAGCAAAAACTGTCTCTGCTCGTCGTAAATTTGAATAATGCTCACAGCTACTAAATATGAAAATTAATTTTACTTTCATTTATAAACAGCACTGTACACACTGGTGGCAGTTGTATGAAAACAGTGGTCAAAAATGCCTCCAGTGCTGATATCAAAATTAAACTGTGGTCACCCCTTTATAAAGGGGTGTGTGTTTGGTCCATTGTCCAATAATAAATCAATAAATGAATATTTTGGGCATATTTTTAAAAATATTTTAGGCCTATGGAAGGTAAATGGAACGCAATAAATCCATATTTAACAATGTTTAAGCAATTGTTTGTGAATATTATGAGGATATTTGTATGAAGGATACAACGTATTCCATATATGACAATATATGCAAAATATAGGAATGTTAATTTGTTCGATTGGCAGTACATACATTTTATGTTACAAATAATGTGATAACCGTAGGGACACTCTTCTTAAATAGTACCGTTGAAATGCTAAAGTAGCGACTTTGTTTTATAAACACAAACATTTAAATTTAATAGTTTATTTTTGGTTAATGACAATGGTAGTATGTACTTGGCAGCAATCGTAGTATAAAAATACAAATACAGGAAATGTTGTTGTACCTAAAACTAGTGTCACAGGCACATGTAAATACAACATAACAAGTGTTAAACATTATTTAAATTTCAAAAATAAATATTTTTTACATTTGATGACATAAATTTCGAAATCATGAATTAATATTCGTTCTAATGTTTCCAATCCATTCCTCTAAAAGGACTGCAAAAATTAAATTATCGTAAATTTGCAATATACGATTCAGCTCAGAAACAACCCATTTTTAACAAAGTAATGTAAACAAGGTACCTTCAACATAATGTGTAGGCGGAAAATAATGGGTTATTTCTTTAAAATGTTTAATGGGTTATTAAACAAGTAAGAACGGCGTTAAGTTCGGCTGGGCCGAACTTGTTATACCCTCCACCACAAGTTGTATTGAAGTAAAATGGAAGAAGAAGACTTAATACTACATTTCAGCAATTTCGGTAAAACAATGTGAGGCACCATTTTATGGGGGCTATTTCAAAACGTCGATCTATGCTGACAAATTTCTGACGGAAAGTGTTTAGGCTCAAAGAAGACTAAATACCAAATTTCCTATATTTCGGTAAGAGAATGTGGCTAAAACTAAAAAAATACCGAAAATCAAGAAGTAAGCTTCTATGGGGATATAGGAAGACGTGGACCTATACTGATAATACTCTTCTGGAATATTTTATAACTCTTGGAAGACGAAATAACGAATTTCAGCCATTTCGGTTGGATATTGACGTCACAATCTGCAGTATTACGAAAATCCGGAGGTACGGTTCTATGGGGGCTATATCGAAACGTGGACCTATACCGACGAATTTTAGTCAGAAATGGGGAAATATGAAAGCGTGGACCTGTACAGACATATTTTTTTGGCGAACAGTTTTATATCACATTGAAGACTAAATACAAAATTTCAGCCATTTTGGTGGAATATTGAAGACACAACCTTCAAAATACGAAAAATCGGGAGGTACCTTTCCATGGGGGCTATATGAAGGCGTAGACCTATACCGACAAATTTAAAGGGGAAGTTTGAGTACCCCCAACGAAGTCTAAATACCAAATTTCAGCCATTTCGGTGGAGTATTGAGGCCACAACGTTCAAAATACCGAAAATCGGGAGGTACCGTTCTATGGGGGCTATATGAAGGCATGGACCGATACCGACAAAGTTCTGGGAGAAAGTTTTATACCACTAACGTAGACTTCGTAGCAAATTTCAGCCATTTTGGTAGGATAATGAAGCTAAAACCTTAAAAATACCGAAAACCGGGAGGTACCGTTCTATGGGGGCTATATGAAGGTGTGGACCGATACCGACAAAATTCTGGGGGAAAGTTTTATACCCCTAAAGAAGACTACGTACCAAATTTCAGCCATTTTCGTAGGATAATGAAGCTAAAACCTTAAAAATACCGAAAATCGGGAGGCACCGTTCTATGGAGGCTATATCAAAGCGTGGACCGATATATCCCATTTTCAATACCAACCATCCTGCACAGGGACGTACGCAGGATTTCATTTCGGGGGGGGGGGCCCAACTTGACCAAAAATCATGAAAATTGAAATTGAAAATTGTGTATCGTTACGTAAAACTATTTTAAAGGGGTTTTAATTGATTTTATGTATATTCAGTATTTCCACAAAGTATATACATTCAGAAGAGAGAGATCACAATATTTTAGATACAAGATTGAAATTCAGAACTGATTATAATATATTAGTCCTTGGATGAACCATATCAGACCACGTTCGGCATAGTCTCCTTACAAAAGTTTTTAACCAAATTCTCCAACAGAAATGAAGCAATAACTATAAAGTCTTTCAAATTAATATTACCCATATAGATGTACGTTGTGGTGTATTCCAGAGTTTCCAACCAAATTAGCTCTTATTTGGCATTTTGGGTTCTAAATCCCGCAGCGAATAGCTATGGAAACATTTTCTATATTCGAGGCTATTAGCATAGTTTTAAAAAATATCGTCAGTAATATGGATTTTGGAAATCATTTTGTTGAGAGAACTTCCATGCATTCGCGAATATGTCGAATATATATATACATTGTTTGGAGGATAAAAACAGTTCGATCTGAACATAACGCCGTTTCTTCTTTATAACACACTAACTTCAGTGTCATTAAAAAAGTTTTGCATTGTTGTAAGAAAATAATATTCTTTAAGTGCATAAGAACACCAAAACTTTACTATTTTACCAGAAGGGATAGAGTCCGTGAAAGCCAACTAATAATTCAGAAAATTACATTAGAAAAAGAAGAAAAAATATCAGGAGCCGGGCGATGCAATCTACGACTCATAGACTCCGAATCCAACTCGCAGTACTGTTTGAGACTACGCTAACACATGGACGAAAAAATATTTTCAAAAAAACCTCGGCAACATTTTAGCTAAATCCTGAAAAAATAATTTAAGACGAAAAACTCCATCTGATACATCAATGGGTGTTGTTCCCGCTTATTTTATCTTAATTGTACGACTAGATGTTTATGGACTGACCTTAAAAACTTTCCAACGACCAATCACTTCTGTCAGCACAGCGGAGACAAACTTATGAAAATTCATAAATTTTGTTTTCTGGAAAACAAGTAAAAAGTAACAGTCGGGTTTGCCTACAGAGATATACCCTCAGTCTGTGTGAGTTGAGACTTCTATATATAGACAGATCGAATACGGGCTACATAGCCAATTTTTTTCTATAAATTGTATAGCCAAGAAATTTTAGAATTTGATATGTGCGTAATTTTAGGAAGGTATCTGAAGGATTGAATCGATATAATCCATATTCGAACCTACTCTAGGTCTCGAAAAAATCGGATTAGACTTTGCTCAAGATTTTAGGGAAACATTTTGAAGTTTGGTGTCCAAAGGAAGTTTGGACAAAATATTGCGAGATCCAAAATTTGGACCAAATCTGTTGATCTGTTTGAGAGTTATAATGGGCACGAGCCAGACAGACGGACGAAGTGGGATAAATCGACGCCAAATTGTTTGACGCGTGTTTCGTCAAAACATAAGATTAGTCTAAGAACATTATTTCGATGAGGTACATTTTTATCGTTAGCTTAATGGCAATGTTAAATAAATGGAGCTTACAACTGGGAAGTTTTTGTGGATTCTGAAACAACAATGTTCATAGATGAGAAAAATCCAAAAACAAGAAAAAATCGCTGGAGTGAATTTTAAATAAGTTCACATTTTCAGTTTTATTTTTGGTTTTCGCGATTTTGCTTAGAAACCACAAGTCCTATCGAAATGGGGCTAAAGAAAATGTTGTAACTTTGAAAATTTGTTTGATTGGTTCCTAGGTTTTACCATTTTTGAGATATAGAAGTTCAGGTCACATTTTTAGGTTTTTTTGTTAGGTTTTCAGTAAGTCTTGTCAAAATGGGACTACAGAAAATCGTATAGCTGTGAAAATTCTTTACAAGATTGGGATTCGTAATTTTTTTACTCGGTTGTACCATTTTTAAGATATATAAGTTTAAGTTGGGAAATTGTAGTCCTGACATTGTTTTATAAGGAGACGATACAGTCAGTGAATAGTCCAAATTTGAACTTCTATATCTCAGAAATGGTAAAAACTGCGCAAGTAGCATATAAGAACAATATTGTAGAGAAATTTCACTGCTACAACATTTTCTTTAGTTCCAGTTTGATAGGGCTTGTGGTTTCCCAGCAAAACCGTCAAAACCAAAAAAACCCTAAAAATGCAATTTTTTGTTTTTTCATTTTCTCATCTAAGCTTCTTTCATTTAAAGATGGTTCAAGAGCACCGCAATATACAATACAAATAACAGCAGATTTTAATACAATACCATATAACTAGGGTTTTGGGTTTTCCCGGATTTTATCATTCCCGGGAAACGGGAATCATAAAATCGCCATTCCCGGGAATCCGGGATTTCCCGGGAAATTTTAAAATACGAGAGTGGATCAATATGTCCGTGATTTTTTATCTTCCCATAGTAAATTGAATTTGAACTTTGAAAATATCGTATTTCAATATTTTCAAAGTTCAAAAATGGACGACACATTTTTGCTCTATCTATTAAAAACGAAAAAATATGCCAATTATTTCCATTATTCAAAGCTAAAGAAATCGTTCTATGGAAAGTGATTTGGCTCAAACAATGAAGTTATTGATCAGAATTTTCCAATTTTATGGACCTCGAAAATCGTAGGTTTTATTCTTATGCTTAAGATTGCTCGAAAGAAGAAAGTATCAGTCAGCTGTGCCGACAGAGATTTACCCTTTTTTAGGAAGTACGGATTTGCCCCGAAAAATATAGTACCGTTTAAACTAGGGCCGCACACAAAACATGTTGCCAAACATTTAAAAGAGAGAGTGTGAGAGATTTCTCCCTTTAACCGTTATCTTACGTACTACCCAATGTAGTTGGCAGCATTTTTTTGAGATTTTGGGCCTTTACCTCAGGAAGATTGGACTTGCCCTCCCAAAAAAGTTGCGCCGTCGTAAAAGAGCCTTCAAGTAGAACTTTTTGGAAAGAATTTCAAAACGATTCGAGATGAGCTGTTAAACTGCACTATTCCTAAATTTTGTGTTGGAGGTACCCGAAGGGCTGGACCGATATAGTCCATATTCCAATCTGTTACATGACTAGATGCAATTTCTGCGGGAGTTATGTTGCCAATTTTATTTGTTGCCGTCAAGGTTTCTTGAAGCTTTTAAGACATTATCTCAGGAAGTATGGACTTGTCCCAACAAAATTTGTAACGTCATAAAGGGGGCCGTAGACAAACTGCTGAAAAATTTCAAATCGACCCGTAAGGAGCTCTAAAACTTAATTTTTTCCGAATTTTGTGTGGAACCCCTTCTATGCATGGAACGTAATATTATTATGACCGATTCGGTTATTCCCTTCGAGAGTTGTCGTGCGCACCATTATAGCGATAATTATTGAACTTTTGTGGGGAAGGTACCGGACATAGTGGACCACTGATATGGTCCATCTTCCAACTTTAACTAAATTTGAAAGAAATCTCGAATGCCAAATTTTTGACCTGATCGGTGCATTCGTTCGAGAGTTATCGTGCGCACCTGCCAGCCAGCCGGACCCTCTTTAGCCCAATGATTGAGGTTATAAAAATGGGATTTTAAAATAGAAAATATTCGTCGTTATAATCCATGTTTTTGGAGAGGCTCTTATAACTTTTCCCTGAAAGCACTTTTGTAGATTAAAGTTATTTCCAAATCTTTTGTAATTTATTGATTCTGTAAAATCTAATCGAATTCTGACGGGCATTGTTTATTTATTCATTCAATATTAGTTGTAATAAATATAAAAAGATATTTCCCGATTTCCCGGGAAATATGATTTTGTTTCCCGGGAAAATCCCGTAACCAAAAAACCGAGAATTCCCGGGAAATCCCGATGCGGGATTTCCCTACCCAAAACCCTATGTGTTCATAACAGAGATGGAAGTTTTCAAAACACTAAATTTTTTTCTGTTTATACCGCGCTTTTTGTGCTAGGCTAAGAAGTTTCCGAACTGCCCTCGTATAACGGTACCTCCACATTAAAAGTATTTTGAGGCTTTAAGCTATATTTTCTGACCGAATTTGATGTTCCGAATAACCAAAAACTTATCCACTAAAAACTGCCAAGATAGGTCCGTCCACGTTTGGGTACAGCCCCATATAGCGGTACCTACCGATTTCAGGTATTTTGATTCTGTTACCTTAACATTTGAGGTTCTTAGTGGTCCAGAAACTTCTTCATGGTTCCCACCGATTTTCGGTATTTTAAGGATTTTACCAACAATTTTTAACCGAACTAGCCGTAATTTGACACTTGAGGCTTTCAGCTGTCAAGAAACTTCTCCACCAAAAGTCATCAACATAAGTCCATATTTTGGTATAGCCCCCATATAACGGTACCCTCGATTTTCGGTATTTTTACGATTTTAGCTAAACTTTTGACCGCTGAAATATCTGAAATTTTACATTTGAAGATCTCAGAGGTGCCGAAAAACCTCCACCAAAAATCGTCCGCATAGGTCCATGTTTTTGTATATCCCCCATATAAAGGTACCAACAGATTGAACAAATTTTTAGATACATTTTTGACCTGATTTAGGCATTTGGTGTATCCGTGGTCGAACAATGTTTACGCCTAACAGAAAACTAATTATTCAATTTTAGTTCAGAAAAAAATTTTTGAAGGAACTTATGACCTGTTCCGTTAAGACGATTCAGTTGTTCATTGGAACTACTACCAAACTCCTGTTGTTGTAGAAAATGTTTGTTTGATTGATAGCAAAAATGAATCAAATAATTTTCAAAAAAAAGAAGTTTAATAGTAGTTCGAACGAACAAATGAATCGTCTTACTGAAACAGGCCATTAATGTTTTTCCTTGTGTTATAATGTTTTGGTAGATCGACATGTAATGAGTTTTTATAACCTACACCACACGGTGGTAAGGGGTATTAGTATTATTCTTTGTGCATTTGTATATAACATGCATAAAGACGCTAAATAGACCGATAGTTCCCTTTAGTATATAATCAATTTCTGAGTCGATTTATGTATGTCCGCCCATTCGCAACGTACATGTCGCATTTATAATCCGATTCAGATGAAAGTTGGGGAATATCATTGTTTTAGCCATAGAAAATCGGTTCAGTATTTGATATATCTCCCATATATATTTTCGCCCGATTTTATATTTCCCTTCCAATTTTGATGAAATTTGCTCTAGAAAAAAAAATAATATATTCAGATTTGGATATTGCTCTCATATGTATATGTGGGGTTTTAGGGCACCAACCAGGCAAATTCTGTCCAATTTTGATGCAATTTGGTCTAGACAAAATTTCGCCAAATTAGATTGAAATCGTGTTGGTGTAGTTGTAGTTGTGTATCGTATACACAACTATAATTTATATAAGCAGTTTTGCAGAAGTATGTAATGTAATGTTTATGCAACGACAATGTATATAGGAGAGGGTATAAAATTAGATTTTATATAATAAAATTATTTCTTAACACTTTCGTATAAAATTGCACCCAATGTGCATTGGCGTTTTAATCTGTTTCTCATACATCTTGCAAAAAACACAACATATGTATTTTATCCAGCCAATGCACCACCAGCGCACCCGGGGACGGTGGCACCACACAAAGCCCACAATCTGGTAATGCAATGCATGTACCTGTAAACTCAAGAGGACAACAAGTGTTGCTTTTTTACTGTTGGTGATGTTACTTCTGCTTCGAACAGAAAATAATAAAAAGTAACAATAAACAAAAGAAAGTTCAACGGAGAGGAAAAACAGATCTCATTTAGTTTTCGGTAACAGTTTCATTTCAAGCGTCCAACCGTAAACACTCAAACCAACAACGTAGCGGCGTTTTGCACAAAATTGCTTCAATGTGGATATTTGCGTGAAAAAAATATTACAAAAATTTGAAATTTAATCTTGACTATAAACAATTTTCCTAATCGAAATAAACAAATTAAAAAAAAAAACCAACAACATTGTCATAAACATGTCGGTTTCGTGTAAATTTGAATTGACACGCGCTTCAAACATCTTTTACAGTGGAGAGGTGGTAGAGGGTTGTGTTATACTAAATCTCTTGAAACAGCGGCATATTGAAGGTGCGTGTTGAAATAGCATTTTTGCCATAAATAATTATGGTTGCTCAAGTCTAATGACATTGAGATGTTGCAATGTCCTCAACGATGACAACAACAAGCACAGCTTCAGGGCAATTGCTATACACGACAGATTAGATAAAAAACCAAAAACAAAGTCGCACATCTATTCAAATACATTTTCTTTCGTTACAAGCAATTATTTTGGAGTTCTATGGCCATACCAAGCTGGCATGGCTTGATTTGGACAAAACAGCTGTTGCAGCAGATCAAATTGTACACAACGACTTCAGCAGTAAGGAGCTAAAGTCCATGAAAACACTTTACAACGATAGCCAGAAACATGTTTGTGAACAACTTCAACTGGCCACAGCAGAGCAACAACTACTGCATCCAAATGTAGACTACAGGTACAAGTTTCGTTTCCTAATACCAGCTTATGCTGCGGCAACAAGTCGTTGTCCGTTGGGTGAATGTGAATACGGTCTGCAGCTGACTCTACAGCATCCCAGGAAAGTAAATAAAGAATTTCACCAAAGAATTGTTGTCAAAAATAAACTGGATTTGTCACGACATATTCAATTACATGAGGTGAGCAGGAACAATTATTCGATTACAGCTTTTTTAATATTTTTGAAAGAAAAATTAATATGCAGCTATTTTAATATATATGTATGTATATCTTGTACATTACATTGAATTACCTATGTACATATATTATTATGACTTAAATTTTGTCAAATTAAGTGTCACCTTGATTGTTAAGCGTATCTTCAAGTAATTATATTTTCCGCTATATTCCATATAAATGCAAGACGAAATGTAAGCGTTATTAGATCTGCTTTGCGACTAAATAAATTTATATATATTTTTTGTTGCTGACGCAGATGGAACAACAATAATTATTGCAATTGTCAGGGCCACTATTATAAGTTTTCCTTTAAGTTCCCATTTTTATGTTGAAATTTAAGAAATGTAAAGGATAAAGGATCATTGCATCTTTAATTTAAACTAAGCGTTTCTTTAGTTATGACATTGTGAAGCATAGCCAAACCAAGTTTAGCAAAGAATCCCGAATTTTTGAATTAAAAAAATATATATGTTAGCAGCACTGTTGCTTTCGGCACTTCCTAGTGGTAGTTTTATTGTGATCTCAAACTTGCAGGAAACATTCATACATATCGTCATACGTCTTTGGGCATTTCAGAAGACGATATATTCCCACAAGTATCCCTGAAGGGACATGGGAGCTTTTTTCTCTTATATCAATGAGTATACCCCGATTAATAACGGGGCATATATACCCCTCAACGTAAGGTTACCTACATATTTCGAGTATTTCAGCCATGTACAACTTCTCTACGGGAAATATTCGGTAAGAATACAAGTTATACCCACATTGTTTTAAGTCTTCTTTTGTTATAGTTTGGATTTACCGAACATATGTATAGCATTCCGGTTAACTTAAAGTTAAAAGTGATGATTGAATTTAAAGGAGGAGCTTCTTGGCATTAACTTTTAATGTGAAAATTATATTTTTAATGCCTCCAAAATGGTTGATTTTGCGTCTTCATATCCATCCGATAGTAAAAGAAAACATATAATAATGGCACATAGATACTTGCCGATTCTTGTCGTTATTTCTGTCGGTTACTGGTTACAGAATAATAATAACTTTTAATTGGAAGATGAGGTTTCTGTTTTGTATAGACAATTTTCGTTTAAGCATAGTAAAAAAAGCAACACTAACGACAAACAGGAAACAAATTTAGTCATTTAATAAAAAAAAAATCAAAGAATCAATCAAAAATTTATCGATTTTCCGGCGATAAATATATATTGTCATATTGACAAACTTCGATAAAAATATTTGATCACAAAGTAAGTACAGTTGTTAAAATAAAATTGTCATATTGACTAAAATATTTATTGAATTATTTTATTTTGAACTGATAAAATATTTCACATATGGACAAAAATATTTATCAACATATTCCACCTTTTGCTTGATAAAAACAAACTATTTAATTCATTAAAAAAAATATCGATTATCCGACTATAAAAAAAAATTTTGGTCTGTTCCAGAACTGCAAGAATCTACTAATTATACCCTCAGCATTTATGCTAACGAGGGTATATACACTAGGGTTATGACTTTTTTACATCCTCATATCCCTGTATCATAGCGTGATGAGTTGTGCCATAAGATCACATAAAATCATAATTATAAAGTGATTCGCTGAAAAAACCTCACGCACAAAATGATTTTAAATTTGAATTTATCAAAATTTTGGACAATTTTTTGAAGTCACTGTAAGCAGATATACAATTGAAAATAATCTTTAGAGTCACATGAGATAATTAAACTGACATAACATTTATTTCTCACTAATTTTTTCAATTCTGAGAATCGTAAAAATGTCGTAAACTTTTTTATTTAAAGATCTAATTAAAAAAAAAAAACAAAACATTTAAAATTTTTTCAAAGTGGTTTGTGCATCACCTTTTTCAATATTTGAATGAAATAAACATTATTATAGTTATTAGTAGGCTTATTTGTATTTATTCATTCGTGCAACAAAAATAATTTTTGAAAAAAAAAATTCATTCCATACATTTTTTCAAAAAAATATTTTTTTAGAATCGATTTGTGCGTGAACTTTTTTTATATTTCAATGGAATAAACGATAGCGTAGTGATTATTAGGCAAAAATTCATTCATCCCTGCTACAGGAAATCATTTTTGAGAAAAAATGTCAAAAAGTCATAACCCTAATATACACTTTCATACGGCCAAAATGTGCCTCATCGAAATAATGATTTTAGACCCCAAGTATGTTTGGACGAAATGTGTTTCAGAAAATTTGAAGTTGATTTAGCCATGTCCGTCCGTACGTCTGTCTGTCTGGCTGGTGCGCACGATAACTCTCGAACGGATCAACCGATTCGGTCCAAAATTTGGCTTTCGTAATATTTTGTCCAAACTTAGTTTAAGTTCGAAGATGGGTTATGTCGGTCCACTCCTTCCGGTACCTCCCGCACAAAAGTTCGGAAATGTTCGGAAAATTTGTGCGCACGATAACTCTTGAAGTTAGTAACCGATTTGGTCCATAGTTTGCAGATCGTGAAATTTCTACCCGACATAGATGAGTTGGAACCTATGGACTCAATCGGTAAACTCCTTTGGGTACCTCCCACACAAAATTTCGAAAAAGTTCAGTTTAGGACCTGCTCTCGAACCGCCTTGGTTTTTATTGTAACAACTTGTATTCACTGTCCCCCATACGAAGATAAAAGTTTCATCAGTGGCAAGTCCATACTTCCTGAGAAAATAGTCTGAAAGTTGAAAAACCCCTATAACACCATTTGTAGTAGTCTATTTCCCGTAGATAATTCTCGAACGGATGTGCCGATTCCGTCCAAAATTTGAACTTTGTAATATTGTGTCCAAACTTAGTTTAAGTTCGAAGATAAGCCATATCAGTCCACTCCTTCAGGTACCTCCCCCAAAAATGTTCAAAAATGTTCTGAAAAATTGTGCGCACGATAACTCTTGAAGGGAATGGCCGATTGGGTCCATCCTTACACATCCTAATATATCTACCAGATTAGATCAGGTTCGAATGTGGACTATATTTGTCCACTCCATCCGGTAGGTACCTCCCACACAAAATTTCGGATAAGTTCACTTTAACACCTGCTATCGAATCACTTTGATTTTTTTGAATCAACTTACATTCGCTGCCTCAGTTACGATAGTAAAAGTTTTTTTCAGGGGCAAGTCCATAATTCTTAAGAAAACATCCCGAAGGGTGTAAAAACCCCCTATGGCATCACCATGGTCTATGGCGGTCAATTCCTTTAAGTACCTCCTCCGCAAAACTTTCGAACTTTAATCCTAATTTAACATTTTTTGTCGGTTCATACGCCCAAAATTTTTAAACCCCCTAAATACATAAGTTTTTTTGAGGGTATATCTCTGTCGGCAAAGCCGACTGATGCTTTTTTACTTGTTTTTACTATTTTTTCCGATAACCTAAAGGAAAAAATGTTATCGTAGTAAAAATAGTAGCTTCTTGCAGGTTCTGGAACAGAGCAATTGACAAAATTCGATAAAATTATTTGATCACAAAGTTAAAATACAGTTTGATAAAACAAAATTGTCATATTGACTAAACAAGTAAGTAAAGTCTATAGTCGGACGGAGCCGACCATGTGATACCCTACACCACAACCTCTAGGAATAAGCTATGTGCAACCGCCTTGCACCTTGAATGCCCGGTTTCGATGCCCACACCTGGCCAAATAAAATTTTCAACGGTGGCAAAATACCCCTTTGTAATGTTGGCGAAATTTCCGGAGTATTTCAGCAATGAAAAACTTCTCTACAAAAGTGGTGTCTTAGACACGCCGTTCGGACTCGGCGATAAACTGTAGATCCCATATCATTGAGCTAATATGAATCGGGGTGTACTTAATAGTTACCTTGCGGATTTGCCATTTCAGTTAGGTTTCTTGTTTGTTGTTCATTGCTTTATGGAGCTTTTCGGCCATAATCTCAGGAAGTATGGAACTGCCATTACAATTGTACCATCGTAAAGGGGACGCAAGGACAAACGATTCGAGGGGACTCTTAAATTTCACTTTTCCGAATTTTGTGAGGGAGGTACTTGAAGTTGTGGATTGATCTATATCTGGAAGGAATAATATATGGAAAGTTTGGACCAAATCGATTGCTTACTTCGACAGTTATCGTTCACACAATTTTTCAGACAAATTTTGAACATTTGCGACTATTGGGTTGTAATTGCGACCTCTAGCGTGTTTATGATAACACTACAAACAAAAAACTGGATATTTTAGACTGTAACTCTGTTATCTGATCACGTACATCAACACAATTGACATCAATAGAAAGGTCAAGCGTTCCTCTTCCAAGTATAGCTTACTTGCCCAGAATGTCTTTTCCAGGAAAAAAGATACAAGCTGTATATTAAAACTGTTCACAATTTTCACACAAAATTTGTGGTCCATTTCACCCGCTAAATATTTCACGATCATCACCAATTAAAATAGCGATCTATTCTGATGTGAAACCGACCTCCATACCAAATTTCGTGACGATCGGTCCATAATTGCGGTCTGGAGTTTGATTACAATTTATAATGGACAGACGGACACACGGACGGACGGACACACATCTCAAAATCGCTTTATCTCGCCTAGATATGAAGATTAGTGTACCACAATGGGGGTCTCCGACGAGTATTTCGCGGTGTTACATGAATTTTTACCAAAACAAACTTATAATACCCTTTCCACATAGTGGTGTAGGGTATAAAAAGATAAAATAAACTTGTATTATGGAATAAAATATTTATCGAATTATTTCATTTTGAACTGATAAAATATTTCACATATGGACAAAAATAGTTATCAAAATATTCCACATTTTGCTTGACAAAAACAATCTGTTTTATTAATTATTGTCGCTTTTGAGAGCGAGAACATGTGACAAACTTTGAAAACGATTTTAACCACATAAATTTATTTATAATCATAAACAAAGTTCAATAAATTATTTGTTTGAAATGATTTATCGATCGCTTTCTAGTAACATTTTCATGTTTGATAAAAATTTCCTAATATTTTCGTAATATTTTATCGTCATTCGACAAAAATATGGTGATAAAGCTTTTAAGCAAAATTTCGGGGTGGCTTTTTTCTGTGCAGCCAACGAGGAACATTTGTAATTTTGTAATTCATATTTAATTCTATTACCTGTTGGGGTGAAGAACATTTCAATATCAATTTTATTTAAACTTCCGTTGGTGTTGAGCTTTATGATTGAAGATTTTTGAAAGTAAAAGAGGAAAGCCGAAGATTCGAACCCACCAAATTATGTGACCGGTTTCGGTGGGGCTTCACTGACAATGATTCGAAACTCACACTTATACTGAAGTTATTGTAATACAGTAACTACAATATTGTAATTAAGAGATTAAGCATTGCCATCGAGCTTTGATCTTTCAAATTCAATTTGCTGTTTACAGCAAGGCTGTTTAAAGGGCGCACTTCTCCTGTCGGTGTGTGTCAATTTGCTTACTCACACAATTGAAAAAGAGAGTCTTTCTTTTTGAAATGAAAATTTTCAATACACACATTTTTTCCATTACACAAGATAACCCAACAAACCAACATTACTCGAACAAAACGTCATATTTGAATTATAAATTCTTGTGTAGCCACTGGAGAATAAACGAAACTTGATTCTCTTGAAAATAATGAATGTGTGTGCTAATTATTAGCTTATCCGTGTAATTGTATAATGTATTTTTACGAATTGTTTTTCGTACATTTTATATAATCAGACCATATATTTCGAGTACGTGGGTTCAAACCCCAGCCTCTCTCAATCTAATTGATTTATTTATTTTGAAAATAGGCAAAATTTGGCTTCCTAAATTAACAGCGAAACCGATAACATCATTTGGTGGTTGTGTGGGTTCGAATCGTCGGCTTTCCTTTTTCACAATCTTCCACCATAAAGCTCAGCTCCAACGAGAGATTAATTAAAATTGATATTGGAATGATCTTCTCTCTAAAAGGTAAAATTTTCAAAATGAAACAAAAAATAAATTTGCAATGCAATTTATACAATTGTATGTTTTTGAATGACATTTTAGTGACATATACGAATACAAGCAAATTGGAAACTCTCAGAAACTTCATTCTACATTTGTTCTTCTTGATAACACTGTGAAAAAGGAACTCAAGGTCTGGGGGTGAAAAATTCATTTTGGAGATGGAATACCTTGATGAGTATATCAAGAACACAAAAGGAATTATTCGCCATAGGTCGGTCATAAAACTGGATTTAGTTGTCATTTATCTGTATGAAATAAAATCAAATATTAGCTGCTATTACAAAAAATTATACAACAGGAATATATTTTTGCACTCATGAAAAATTAAAAATTTCGCTATATTTAGTTTTCTATATAAATCACAGATATTTTATATTCAAAGTGATATACATCAAAGCTTTGGGGACACCCTTTATCTATTTATTATGGTTTATCGAAATCAGGAACAAAATATCATTATTCATGATTAATGAGCAAAACAAAATAATTATTTTTTGTTTAATTTGAAAGAATTTTGACAGCTACAATAAACACGTTTTTTTTAAAACGATTATTCATTCATTCCAAATTACAGCCTCTCACTGCTAAACATCAAAATGATGCTTTTGGAGAAATTGCCTTAACAACACCCTGCACAGGTTTCACGCCCGGCCAAAAGATACCATATCTCATCAAGTGTAAAACATCTAAATCGAATTATAAAATCATGGTACAATTAAACTGCCAGATAACAGCAGAACGACGTAATAAAACATCACCTTACTCCAGGCGAGTCAAACAGATTAAACAAACCATAAACTTTAGAAAACACTTAGCCAGCGAGATAATGTCATATTTAAATTTGCCATTAGATTGTCAGATTTCGAGAGGAGAATATGTAGAAGATGCACTTTTGAAATATGACTATTTATTGGAGGCATTAGTTATCGATTGCAATAAAAAGATATTGGCTGTTGTTTCAATAACGTTGACAATTGGTACAACACCATGCTTAAATACGAGTGTGGATGAATCTGAAAATCTGCTATGTTATGAAAATTATGGTAAGTAGAAAAGGAATTTTGTAAATTTTTCACAATAATATTTTTCACATATTATATGTATGTAGGTTCTACTAACATTGAAACTGCCACACACAAGATTAAATTAAATCTACCCATTGTGGAGGGTTTTATTGGAGAGCAAATTTACAAATCAATGTACGGTCGCTGAGATATTGCTATAAGAAATTTTTTAAATTATTATAATAACATTCATATACATATATATGTACATAAATCAAATTTATCTATAAACAAATTATTGTTAAATAAAAGAAACCCCCTTGCCATTTTTAAATTTATTTGTAACTTTATTAAAAATATTTTGTTGTTGTTTGGTTTAGTTTTTGATTTACAATTTCAAAGAATTTTGTTGTTTTTTGTTTATAATCTTATGCGCTAAAAAATAAACACCGGGTATTCACCTTATATCGAAATTATAAAAAATGTAATCGTTTTAAACGCGTGGGTTAGGTTTTTTTAATTGTTAATATTTTATTTTGTTTTTCGAAATATGAAAAATGTTTGCTTAGCTAAGAGTAAAATTGTGCAAATATGCTTAAGAGCTAAAGGCTAAAAATGAAAAATATATCTTGTTTTGGGGTTTAGTATTTTCTTAAATTTTGTTTATTTTTATTTTGTTGTTGTTAACGTTCATATACATTTATTTTATAAATTGTGCAATTTTTTTAACATTTAATTAAAAAAGGAAGAATTATATTTTGCTTTTAATTGTTAAGGTTTTTTGTTCTTATAAATTTAGTTTAATTAAAAAAATCTTAATTATATAAAGGTACAATTTGTATTCGTCTAGAAATTCAAAGATGGAGTTAAGTTTAATCTCGTTTCAAGGGAGTAAAAAACGTAAAATAAATGGCACTTTATTTATATTAACGCACAATCAAGCGACTTTTTCAATAGATTGGAAATGGTAAACGTCGTAAATTAACAAACATAAAATTACTGATCCTTTAAACGCCACAAAAAAAAATTACATAAATCTCGGATATTTTCGTTCATTTTTGTGTTTTTTTTTTTTTTGCATTTGTTATAGTATTGCCTGCCATCTGCTTATAAAGCTTAATTAGGCCTACGCATTTTTACGCAATTGGCCTAAAACGCAAGCAATTCAAAAAATCGACTTTTTTGTAATTTTCGACTTTTTATGAACAATTTAAATATGCGATAAAAATTTAACAATAAATGTTACGTTCATATTAAGTCAGGGATTAGTTAGAAATGTAGTAAGAGTATTTTCTCAATCAAAAACCAAGGGAATGGTATGTAAGAACACACCTATACTATCCTTCAAATTTTTCAACACTTTTAAAAGAAGGACCTTCTGAGTCGTGGTTTATTAACCATATTCTGACACCACAGCGTGATAGAAGGCCAAACATAAGAAGACACGTGTTCCGGCGTTTTTCCCTATCACTTCAACTTTCGCGGTTATGGGTCCCCAAAAACCTGAGGCTTTGATGTCAGAAGGGATCATTTTGTCATGCACATATCTTTTAAACCGCTTGGAATATGGGATTACTGGTGGAGACAAAGTTGTAGCTCTCGTCCTAAAGAATAATCATTTTGAACACATAAAATCCATTCGATCAAAATCGTCAAGGTCCAATTTCCATTATGGTTTTTTTCTCGGATTTTAGTCTGTAGATTTCAAACCGATCAAAATTGAAGCAGACAACCAACTAGACAAATGTTTCATAGATCTTAATAAATAAATTTCTAGAACATACGAACTCTGTAAAAATGGTTCCTAATGGTCAAAATATCTAAAAAAATGCGAATTTTATGCTCTTTTCTTGGTTTCCGCTCCATAGATACTAAACCGTTCAAAATTCAAGAAAGCAATCAACCACAATAATGTAGAAAAGATATCAGCAAATAACTTTGTGGAACATACGAAATGTCAATGAACGGTTCTTAAATGCGAAAATAGGCAAAAACTTTCGAAAATATTACGTTTTTATACTTTGTTCTCCTATTCTGGTCCACAGATGCCAAACCGCCCAAAAATTAGGAATACAGTTGACTACAAAAAGGTACCTAAAATTTCAATAAACAACTTTCCAGAACATAAAAAGATTCCAGGAATTATTCTTTAAGCTGAAATTTTCAAACAATAAAATTGTACCCATGTAAAATAATTATATGTGCAAACTAATATTGTGATATTTATTATCGAAAACAAAATATATTTCCAATATTATTTTTACATTGTAGTTAGTGCTTACGATTGCTTTTAAAATATAAAAGAAAATTGCTTTCTTATTAATTTCATATTAGAGAAAAATAATTTATAAAAAATTTGTCATAGAAAATAATTATATGTGCAATAACGAAAATTTTTAAAAAATTCATAATAATGAACAAAATTGTTGTACATTTAACATGATATTGTATTGTCCTTGTGGATGAAGACTTGTTGTAGCCTTCGTCTCATAGAACCGACTAGGTTTCGTAAGGTGTTAGTGGTGCTATACTCGCATTCCGCCAATATTGCACATTTCAATTATTTCAGCGTCGTGCACTCCTTTGACTTCGCGAAAACTTTGGCGGATAGTATGCCCCGAAGGTCTTCAATGGGTTTGTGACCATGAGTTATAGCTGACCACTCCAATAACCGTACATTTCGTGCCTTTAAAAACTCCTTTGTAGGTCCAACAGGGTGATTCGGGGCAATATCCTGCTGGAAAGTCCAATTTTATCCGTACAGTTCTCCAGCAAAATCTATTAAGTTGATCTCTTAAAACTAAATTTATGTTTCGGCACTCATTTTTGTCGGAACATAACTTAAATTAGGCTTTCGTCCAACTCTGAATGCAGCGAATACCATAAGAGATCCTCCTCGAAAACTTCCCAGTTCTCAAATAAATTAAATTTCAATTTTTTTCTACATTTTGTTTTTAAACCTCTCACTTTTTGCTTAGTGATGATACCTTAATTGTATTTAATTTGTAATCCCGTTAGTTGAGACATTCGATTTTAATTTACAAACCAATAAAAAATAATTACATGAGAATTATAAAACATTCGCGTCTGTCACGTCATAAAGGAAACACTTAACATCGACGAAAGTCTACTTCAAGTTATGTTCCGACAAAAATGAGTGCCGAAACATAAATTTAGTTGTTAGAGAACAACTTAATAGATTTTGCTGGAGAACTGTACGGATAAAATTGGACTTTCCAGCAGGATATTGCTCCGAATCACCCTGTTGGACCTACAAAGGAGTTTTTAAAGGCACGAAATGTACGGTTATTGGAGTGGCCAGCTATAACTCATGGCCACAGACTCATTGAAGACCTTCGGGGCATACTATCTGCCAAAGTTTTCGCGAAGTCAAAGGAGTGCACGACGCTGAAATAATTGAAATGTGCATATTGGCGGAATGGGAGTATAGCACCACTAACACCTTAAGAAACCTAGTCGGTTCTATGAGACGAAGGCTACAACAAGTCCTAATCCACAAGGACAAAACAATATCATGTTAAATGTACAACAATTTTGTTCATTATTATGAATTTTTTAAAAATTTTCGTTATAGCACATATAATTATTTTCTATGACGAATTTTTTATAAATTATTTTTCTCTAATATGAAATTAATAAGAACGCAATTTTCTTTTATATTTTAAAAGCAATCGTAAGCACTAACTACTATGTAAAAATAATATTGGAAATATATTTTGTTTTCGACGATAAATATCACAATATTAGTTTGCACATATAATTATTTTACGTAGGTATTTAATGTTTCCCCCTGCTCATGTCTGGAATTAATAAACTGTTCAAAGCTCAAGAAAATTTTAAAGGTTTGTTATTTACGGACTTGAACAGGAATGAATGATTTAAAATAATCGTATTTTGAGCTTGATTAACCATTCCTAGAATCTTAATATGTTCTAAAAAGTTGTATATTGAAATTTTATGTACATTTTTGTAGTTGACAGTAGCCTTAATTTTTGGGCGGTTCGGTATCTTTGGACCAGAATTGGAGAAAAAAGTATAAAAATCGAATATTTTCAAAAGTTTTTGGCTTTTTTCGCATTTAAGAACCGTTCATGGACATTTCGTATGTTTCAAAAAGTTGTATGCTGATATCTTTGCTACATTATTGTCATTGATTGTTTTTTTTTTTTTTTTTTTTTGATTTTTGATCGGTTTAGTATCTATGGAGCGGAAACAAAGACAAAAGTATTAAAATCGCATTTGTTTTGCTATTTTGGTCATTAAGAACTATTTCTACAGAGTTCGTACTCGTATGTTCTAGAAATTTGTTTATTGAGATCTAAGAAAAATTTTTCCAGTTGGTTGTTTGCTTCAATTTTGATCGGTTTGATATCTGCAGGCTAAAATCCGAAAAAAAATTTAATGAAAATTTGACCTTGAAGAGAAGTTAAATGGATTTTATGTGTTCACAATTATTATTCCTTAGGACGAGAGCTACATCTTTGCTTCCACGAGTAAACCCAAATTGCTAGCGGTTTAGAAGATATGTGCCTGACAAAATGATCCCTTCTGACATCAAAGCCTCAGGTATTTGGGGCCCATAACCGCGGAAGTTGAAGTGATAGGGAAAAAAACGCCGGGATACGTGTCTTCTAATTTTTAGTCTTCTATGACGCTATGATGTAAGAATATACTTAATAATTTTCATGTCGCACAGTGTTCTTATACCCTACACCACATTGTGGTAAGGAGTATTAGGATATGTTTATTAGAGCTGGCAAAAAATCGATGGCACTATCGATAATATCGATTATTATTTAAAAATTCAATATCGATAGATAGTTTTCCCTTTCGATATTATCGGAATAAAAACCGGTAACCTGAAATCCATTGAAATAAATAGAAATTTTGCTGCTTTTCGGTTATATGTGTGTAAGAAAGTAAGTCCGTAGTCACACGTACACATTTTTCGGTAAAATAAAATGTATTTTTTTTTAATTTTTATAAAATAGAAGCAGTTGTTTATTCTCCTGTACATTTCTGTGAACTACTTTTGCATAATTTCAAGAAAATCATTGACATTTCCGCAATTTTTATGACGATGACAACTTAAAGATAATATCGATAGCAATCGATATTTTAAAACATTATATCGAAAATATCTAATGTTGGGAATATCGATGGTTTGCGAGCTCTAATGTTTATATTATAGCCTTTTGCAGGGTTAACCGTCTTTATGAGGATTTATTTATAATCCGGTTATACATAAACGTACTATTATATCTTTGTGCATTTGTATGCAACATGCAATAGGAAACGAGATAGACCCATAGTTCCTTTTGGGGATATACATAGAATCACTTTCTGAGTCGATCTATGTATGTCCGTCCGCCTATCTCTGTATTTTTGTGAATAAAGTACAGGCCACATTTATTGTCCGATTCAGCTGAAAATTGGGGAAGATAAATTTTTAGGCATAGGAAGAACGCTATTTCTTTTGGTCAAAATCCGTTCAGATCTGCATATAGCTCCCATATATATTTTTGCCCTATTCTGTTCAATGACGCCGAATTCAAACTAGAAATAAGTGTGCCAAATTATACTGAAGTCGGTTCAGATCTGCATAAAGCTCTCATATATATGTTTGCCCTATTTCATGTATTTGGGGCACCAAACACCCAAATTCTGCCCAATTATGATGTGATTTGGAAAATATCAACGAATTCAAACTAGAAATTACTGTGCTAAATTATACGGAAATCGGTTCAGATTTGGATATAGGTATTTCGGGCACCAAACACATGTATTTGACCCACAAAACACAAAATTATACAGATATTTTGATGAAATTTGGAAAACACAATTTGTTCTAGAAAACATTTCCCAAAATTATATTGATGTTTTCCTTACTGGTTTTTCTTCTCATGTAGTATAAAACAAAAGGCATATGTATTAGGAGGGAATAACAAAAATCCATATTACTGATTTGTTCGGAGAAAAAATTTACCACACCGAAAACCATTTTGATTTTTTTTAATCTAATTTTAAATCATTGAAAAAGCATAAAAAGGTCAAAATAGGCTTTATTTGAGTTTTAAAAGTAAAAAATGTATTAGTCAGCTTTGCCAACAGAGACATACCCTCACAAAATATGTTGTGTAGAGGAAACAGAGGTCAAAATTTGTCCACTGCCAGACCTAATCAAGAATACATTGTATCAAAGATTAAGAAAATTGTGCGAGAGACATGTGAAGCAGTGACCCTTAATATTGGTTCGTTTCCAATCCCATATCTCAACAAGTATTGTTTCCCTTAAAAAAACTAATGTTGAAGTCCTGATTAAAATTTCCAAACGCCACTCTTAGAAATGGATCTAATTTTGGATGATCGTACCAAACAACCATTTCATAGCTGGTCACCATAGGTTTTTTGAGCTTTGGGTCATTATGTCAGAAAGCATCGACTTGCCCATGAAAAAAAATGTATCGTTGTATGCAAAATCAAATGAAAATTTCAAAACAGTACTCGAACAAACCTTAAACTGCACTTAAGCAAAGTTTTAGGGAGGTATCCGAAGGTGTTGTTCTAAATAGTAATTTTTGGAACTTGATGTACGAGTACGTTGGAAAAAAATTACATTGTGCAACTGTTGGAACAATATCAGTCACTTCTTTCGATCATCCTGACCACTAGCCATTTGAGTTGGTTACTGTAGTCTTTGAGCTTTTGGATAATTATGTATTGCAGCATGGACTTGCCCACGAAACAAAGTATGCCGCTGTATACAGGATCTTCGGTAAACATTTTAAAACTATCCTGGAACATCCCATAAACTGCACATCAGCTACAATGTTTAATATTTGTGAGGTAGGTAACTGAAGGTGGCACTGAAATTTTACGATGTACAGTGCACATCGGCCAAGTCGGACAATCAATTCGTATGTAGTCGGGGTCATCAGTCAGTTTTTTTAGAGATTATGAGGAAGTAGAAACTTGCCTCCGATAAAGATTATTTTATTGTAATTGGGGTCGCGATCCGTGACACCTTCTTTAACTGCACAAGTGCGAAAATTTTTGAAAATTTGTGTGGGAGGTATCCGGGCTTAGAATTGCCCACGAAACACATTATGTCGCTGCAATCAGGACCACAAGGGGTAGCTACAGTAAATATTTCAAAAATATCCTGGAACAGCCCTTAAACTGTATTTAACCGAAAAGTTTGAACTTTTGGGAGGGAAATAACTGAAGATTTGGACCTCCTTGGAAGTTGATATATATTTGGAAGAAATTTTGCGATGTGCGATACTCAATTCGTAAGTAATCGTGCTCATCCGTCAACTTAGTGATGCAAAAAAAATCAAAACTATTCGAAACATGTCCTTAGTTTTTGCACTTTTCTTCGAAAATAGTTTTCAAAAGCCAATTCAAGCCCAAAAAATAATACTTTTTCCGAACGGTACTGTAAAGGGAATATTTTTGTCACCTTAAAGACAAATTTTCAGCCTACAAAATTGTTTTTTGAATTGTTAAAAATTCTCAACTCGTTTCCAAGTTATCCACGTATACATTTTTTATTTTAGGTTGCATCATTTTCAGTGACATTCACTGTACATATCGTCAACATAAATGCCCGAAGACGTAACCCACAAAACCAAAAGTTTACAGGAGAAGCAAAACACGTTATAAAATGGAAAACTGTTTTATAGAATATCAAACTTATGAGGACGAGTATTT
Organism: Musca autumnalis; assembly: GCF_047663935.1. Lineage (NCBI taxonomy): Eukaryota > Metazoa > Arthropoda > Insecta > Diptera > Muscidae > Musca > Musca autumnalis. The sequence goes on along the minus strand of NW_027411644.1, from coordinate 7,512,695 downwards.
GGAGTATTACACTGCTCAACAAAATTGAAAAAGTTGAATGCTTCAGACGAAGTTGCAGTTGTTTCTAGATGAAATCGGCGAGTTATTTTCAAATCCGGTCCCGGTTTTTCTCCATCAGCTCTTGTTTTTGAGATATAGCTCAAAATCGATTTTTACGAGTTTAACACAGACTTTCGTTATTTTCGGATTCAAACAAATATTTTTTTGTGGGTTTTTCGACATTAATATATTAAGGAGATGTTGTACGCTAGATACAAATCGTTTTTGAAATAGTTATGGTGAGTACATATCAAAAAATATAGAAAATATACGACGGACCTTGTAAAAATTGCTTATTTTGAGTACTTTAAGCTGTAATTACGTCATCGTGGGAAGTCATAGGATCTTCATATGGCAATGCGGATATGCTTAGGGTGTCTATTATATAGTCCAGTATTTAAATATATAATATAAAGTTCATAGCCCCCATGATTCGGCCATAACCTAAAAATCATCATGAAGACTGCCATTGAAAAGTAAATGGCTTATGTGGTAATGATATCACTGGTAAATTATTTCCCTTTAGCAGTCTTCATGGCGATTTTTAGGTTATGGCCGAATCATGGGGGCTATGAACTTTATATTATACATTTGAATACACCCTAAGAATATACGGAGTACCATATGAAGATCCTATGACTTCCCCCGATGACGTAATTACAGCTTAAAATACACAAAATATGCAATTTTTACAAGGTCCGTCGTATATTTTCTATATTTTTTTGATATATACTCACCATAACTATTTCAAAAACGATTTGTATCGAGCGTACAACATCTCGAAAAACCCACAAAAAATATTTGTTTGTATCCGAAAATAACGAAAGTCTGGGTTAAACACGTAAAACCCGATTTTGAGCTATATCTCAAAAACAAGAGCTGATGGAGAAAAACCGGGACCGGATTTGAAAATAACTCGCCGATTTCATCTAGAAACAACTGCAACTTCGGTTGAAACAGAAGTCCTGTTGACCAGTGTTATCAATCAGGTATGAATAGGAGTAAGTAATTAAACTAAAACCGCGAAAACGCATGGTTTTGTGATCCGTCGTTTCAACAAAATCCGCAATGTTATCCTATTTTCCAATTCCATGTATTGAATAGGATCGTTCGATTTTCATGTGGGTTACGTCTTCGGGTATTTATGCTGACTATATGTATACATATTTTCGATTTTGACGTATTCGAGATAGCCACGATTTTAGCAAGTGGATTATTTGACTCTTAAGGCGAGAACAATGGATTTTTGTTACTTATTTTTTCCGCCTCGATTCAAAGCGCAAAAGTGAAATTGTACTGTTTTCAATAGGACAGACCACAACGAAGCGAGGCTCCAGGCCACAAAGTTGAAAATTGTATTGACCATTAGAGTTCCCGATTAACCTTCGTTAATTGATTCAGCATAACACAAGATTGTATTAAACAGCTTGTTAATGAATATATCGTCGGCTCCGTCGGAAAAGGTCGTAAGTCCACTTTTTTGGAAATCGCGTTTTTGTTACAAGATGATAGTACAAGTCAAAACACATCGTATGATACAAAGAAAATGGTAGTATGTCGCGTTTTTCTATATGTACGAAAAGGTTGTAAGTCCACAGGAAAATGTATACTTTAAAAGAATGCTACAGCTAATGTAGTTCATATATAATGTTTAACGTCATCCATGGTTGGGGTACAATGTAAAGAACTAGCCTACACTTTTGGATGATAATCGGATGATATTTGGCGGAGCCTGTGGACCAAACTTTTGAACAAAAATGTGATAATTTCTATATTGCAACGAAAATCTACATTTGAAATCTATTTTCCCCTATAAGCGAACTGATTATGAAAGATGGACTTCTGGCCTTTTCATTGATACAAATTGGGATGCTGTATGTGTTCAAATACCTCATATATTGAAAAATTTAAAAAAAAATCAAAAATTTTACTGTTTTTACTGTCGTATATCTTACTTAACTTTATCAACTGGTCATTTGTGGTTTCTCGAGGGACATTCATAGGACATAGGACATTCACATAACGAGATTAGTGTGCATTCTGAATTCAATAAAGTAATACCTTCTAACGGACGGGTAAGTGCAATGTTTATATTATTAAATGATTCTATAATAATAATAGATTGAAATGTTATTAAACTAAGAAGTCATCATGGTTTTTGCTAACAAAGAGCAGTATGAATTTGGAATGGAATTAGACGATGGTGTCATGGGTCTAGTTCCCTATGGTTTTCACGGTGATTCTGAAAGCTCTGATGATGTCAATACCAAACATCCAAGAAGTAATAGAAACTCTTAATTTCAAAAGACGGACAGACGGTCATGGTTACACCGACTTAGAATTTTACTCTGGTCGGGTCTTATTGCTAAAATATGTACCCAGGATGGGAGAAACGGAATCGTTCGTAAGTTTTATATATAGAGCGCATTTAAAAAATAGGGCACCAACCCGCTCCTCCGAAATTCAACAAAATATATAGCCTACTTCCACCAAGGGACATTCCTGTGCATAATCTGAAAATTACATGGAACTTAGGGTCGGAGATTCAGCAACCGTTGCTTCGCAAATTAATTTTCTGACCGATACTTTCATAACTTTTGCAAATAAAAACGTTTTTAAAAAATAGGGCCTGCCCCCGCCCCCTCCGAAATTCAAAAACTATAAAGCCTATTTTCACCTCGGTTGTTCCTTGCATATTCTCTGAAATTTTCAAAAAAACAAATCGGTTCAGCCGTTTTTGAGTCTATGCGGAACATACAAACATACACACATTGTCTTTTATATATAAGATTTCACACAAAAGTTTTGGTTCATTAAACCCGCTAATAATTATCTCATCGCCATGTTAAATTGCAAGCTTATTCTTCGTCTTAAACTGAAATCATTCTTAAAATTTCGCTCCGATCGGAATATTACTGCGATCTACAGGACAGCTACAAAGTCGGGTAAAAATTGTGGGTTTGGTCCATTTCACACCTTTCATAACCAACATCTAATGTTTTTGAGTCTATGCGGAACATACAAACATACACACATTGTCTTTTATATATAAGATTTCACACAAAAGTTTTGGTTCATTAAACCCGCTAATAATTATCTCATCGCCATGTTAAATTGCAAGCTTATTCTTCGTCTTAAACTGAAATCATTCTTAAAATTTCGCTTCGATCGGAATATTACTGCGATCTACAGGACAGCTACAAAGTCGGGTAAAAATTGTGGGTTTGGTCCATTTCACACCTTTCATAACCACCATCTAATGGGGTCACTTCTGGTCGGAACCCGACCTCTCCACAAAAATTTCGTGACGATCGGTCCAAATTTTAAGGCCTGGAGCTTTATTACAATTGTTAATGGATAGACGGACACACATATGTAGCTAGATCGCTTTATCTCATCAAGATATGAAAAAATGGCAGGGGGAGGGGGTCTACGACGAATACTTCGCGATGTTACACGAATATTGGACAAAACAAACTTATAATACCCTTTCCACATTGTTTTGTAAAGTATAAATATTTTATTTTAAAATCGTCCGTAAATTGTAGGAAAATGTCGTAAGTCCCTACAAAAATACAAAACTGTACAAGGAAAAGGTCGTAAGTCCAAAGACATCCAATTATCTCCCAAACGCGACGGAATTTTATCAAACAAAGTACAGGTATTGAAGCGGAATAAATAAACGAAAAATACTGCCTTTACCACCATAATAAAATCTTTAATACAGAAAGCGCTGGAATGTTTTTTCTTCCTCCTGAAAACTTTATTGAGAGGGACTTACGACCTTTTCCGACGGAGCAGACGATATATTTTTTAAATATATACGTGAGTTACAAATTTAAAGCAGCCCTCCATTTCCTATATTCATTCTCCAAATGTAAAATCTAGACATTTCACCATTCCAATCTACAAATTGTCGCCACTTTTCGTGTAAATATGTGCATACTTATGTATCGTATATATTAATAATAATAATAATTTGTTCATACATATATAAATTGTTGTTAAAGTTAAATTTCATTTATTGCTCTATCTACGAATTACGAAGTTAGTAAAAATATAAAAAATAATAATGAAAATATTTTCTCTAAGAGACGATGCTTCATTCGGTACTTGCTATGTGTGGTTGGTTGGGGGAGGCTGATGATGCGGGATAGAAACATCACCAACTATTTCTTAATGTAACGCAATATTTGGAATTTCCCAAATGCCTTGACATGACTCAATTCTAGCGGAGATGATGACATGTCCGACATAGGCAGCACCATTGGATGGTAACGTGATGGTATGGCATCATAAAGGGTTTCTATAAAAGAGAAACAAAATCAGAAAAGAAAACAAGAAGAGCGAGACATGAAAGAGAAACACAGAAACAAAGAAATTTGGTTTGTTCATTATTAACCATTAACCAAGGACATGGTGTTTTGTTGCTGTTGTTTTTGTTATTTGTATTATTATTGTAATAGTTGTTCTAGGAGGTGGGTTGTGGTAGGTAGTAGTATTTGGTAGTACGAGTAGTTGTGAATTGGTGGTGTTGTTGTTGTTTTTGTTACAAAAGCCAATTCAATGGTAAGGCGCAATAAACACATACAAATTCACATAACTTAATTTAAGTACGAAATAAAAGTCAAGGACCAGAGCTACGAATACACAAACCAAATAACAAATTCCATACCAAAAAGGAACGAACATAAAAACAGAATCATTCAATTTATTCGAAAGATATTCATACTTAAAATGTTGAGTGGTAAGGCGTGCAGATTTTGTTTTTTTTTTCTTAATTTTTTACTATAGAAGAATTAAAAAGAACAGACAAAGCAAAGGAAGAATATTTTTTGTAAAGAAAATACAATTACTGGACTCAAATCAAATCTAAGACATACCGATTGTTTTGTTCTCTGATTATTTTGTTGCTGCAGTTCAACAACTTTGCAAAAGTGTTCTGGATGTGTGTATGTGTGTCGATTTATAAATATTATTAAATTTGTTTCAATATTAACAATAATAATAAAATGGTAAGTTTTGAAATTTTATAGGACTAACTACAATTTCATCAAAGGATACGTTTAATAAATATTTTTGGTTTTTTTTTGCATTACGAAAGACATATAAAAAGTAACAAATGCATATCAATGGGTTCTTATTGTTGTTTTTTTGTTGATAGGATTTTTTCATAGTTAATAATGTATGTAAATTTATAGAAAAAAAACACAAACAACAATTATTCTGATTCATTAGCGGAATCATCACTACCGGGTGGTATTATGGGTGTCTCGTAATAATAATAGACGGGATAGCGTGGTTTAAAGTTTTCATTCTTGTTGTTGGTCACCACACTGGAAACGCTAACATTCTCCATATAGGCCAAATCGTCAAAGAATTTCTCACTTAAGGCCATGGCATCTTCGTATGATGGTGGCACTGGAAGTTAAAAAATAAAGCACAAAGTAAAAATGTTGCATTAGGAAACATATTTTCGTATTTTTAATAAATATCTCTATGTATATAAAAGAGTTGGGTGATAAGGGACTGATTGAATGATTCATCATTAAAGCCCAGACAAGTAGACAGACAATATGCCACTGTTGATGCGGTTGATGCGAAGTACATAAAATAACCAAGTAAAAAACTTCCTTATACTTTCATTTGTGTAGTTTTTTGGTGAATCTATACCAGTTTGATATTGTTCCTATAATTTCATGTTGTTAAATTCGTATTTGTTAAATTTTAAGGTATTTAACAACAACATTAAATGTTTGTAGCATACTTCTAGGCCGCATTTTCGATACTAAAACACTAAATAATAGCAAGACTACTAAACCCTGTGTTTTATGTTTCAACAGAAGTCGTCTTTTTAATTTCTATAGGAAAGTTTTCACAACGATATTCTTATTAATAATGTCGCACGGAAAAATTAGATAATTTTTTTGTTTTCACATAACAACTGCCGCACAAAAAAATTTCTTCTGTCAACATATGTACTTATGTAACACTGTATGTCGCAAAAAACTAACAAACAGTTGCCTAATTAAGGAAAGCAAGATTTGTATATTTCTGTGATTTTCAAATAAAACTACGTAAGTCGCCTTCTGCAAATTTTTAGTTTTTTACCACATATATGTACTTTATTATAGCTTTCCATAACAAAAATGTGGAAAAACTGAACCACACCCGAGATATTTTGGGTAAAAAACTATGTCCTTGTTTAACCCACTTAAAGCCTCTGGTCGTTTAAGCGCCACAAAAAATTGTTGCAAAAATTGAAGTAAAACTCGGGTATTTTCGCATATTTTTGTGTGGTTTTTTGCATTTTGTTATAATATTGTCTGTTGTCTATGACTCTACGCTTATAAAGCTTTATTCGGTCCATTCATTTCAACGCAATTGGAATTCAGAAAAATCGACTTTTTGTAATTTTCAACTTTTGAAGAAAAATTTCAATAAAAAATTTTCAAATCTAAAAATAAAACTACATACGGCAACTTTTGTACAGAAAAAAATTAATTCGTACATGCAATAAAGAGTTTTAATAAAATTTAAATAATTAATATAATAATTTAAAATAATTATATAAATATATATTCACAGAATATTTTTTCGGTTATGGGTATTATTCGGTGTTATTCGCATTTGACCACAGAATTAGTTATAATTTTGTTTTTTTTTTTTAGATGCTAGAAACATTTTCACAAAGCTGTCTATATATGTATGTCCACGTTTCAGAAATTTGTATGTTTTTTATCAAAATTTTCGGTCTTTATTGGTTGTTATTTAGCATTTAGGGCTCATTGTAGTCAAAAAATTGATCCACTAAAAATTGTATACCGCCCGCTTTCTGGTATTTTGAAGCTTTTATCAATATTTCCGGGCAAACTTAGGTGTATGTTGGGTGACATGCAGGGTTCACAGTGGCCAAATAGTATTTGCATTATTTGTATTTTTAAGTTGTTTTATCGACGTAGGATGTAATTTGACATATACTGATACAGCCCAATTTCTGGTGTCCTGAAGTTTTCTAAATTTTTTTGGTCAAAATTGATTTAATTTGGCATTTAGAGTTCCCACAGGTCAAAAAAACTTCCCCACCAAAAATATGGGTATTTGTACATAAGTCGACGTTTTGGAACGGTACTATCCGATTTAAGGGTTTTGAAGTTTTTATCTAAATTTTCGGACCAAATTTAATATGATTAGTACTTAGGATTTTCAGTCATCACCATTGTGAGATATTGGCACTTTCGTTACAGAAAGGTAACTAAATATTTATTTTATGTTCAGAATATGTTATCGTGGAGGCTATTAAAAAAAGTTCGGCCTACCGAATTTTAGTTTTTTTACTTGTTTTAATTATTTACAATTTTTATTTTTGAGTGATTTATTTTTTTCTGACAAAAGCTGAGTTTTTAAATACAGATCTGAAGATTAATATATAGTTTTATCTATAGTCGTTGAAAATATTTGTTAAAAAATTATATCAGGGACTAGCAGAGAATTTTTGTCAAAGATACCCAGCAAAATTTGAAGGAAGGAGTTCCATGCGATGACGTGATTTCATGGCATCTTTTGAATTGGTTCAAACGAAGTCGTGAAAAATCCGATCTTTTCCTTAGCATTTGAAACAATGCAAAGGAAGTCGTGAAAGATCCGATCTTTTCATCAGCATTGGAACCCTTGCAAAGGAAGACGTGAAAGATCCGATCATCCACTTGTTTGCGCCATCTATTCTTTGGCCTGCGTGCACCGCCATGTGGCTCGAATTTATACGCCTTTTTAGCGGGTTCATCATCGCTCATTCTTATGATATAGCCTAGCCAACGCAAACGTGGCATCTCGATACGTTTAACAATATTGATGTCATTGTATAGCAGATACAGCTCGTGGTTCATGCGACGTCGATATTCACCGTCAACGCAGATTGGTCCGTAGATCTTTCTAAGAATTTTTCTCTCAAACACACCAAGCACTACCATGTCTGCTTGCGCAAGTACCCAGGCTTCGGAGCAATACATCAGAACGGGTAGTATCAGTGTTTTGTAGAGCGTTATTTTTGTTTGACGAGATGTGGCTTTGTTTTTAAACTGCTTACTTAAACCAAAGTAGCATCTGTTGTATTCTTCTTTTTATTTCACAACTGATGTCGTTTGTTGTGTTTACGGAGGTGCCGAGGTAGACGAAGTCTTTTACTACCTCAATATTTTAGGAACCAACTTCCACAGTCGGTCCGAGCTCAATGGACGCATTGCGCGTCGACAACATCAACTTAGTCTTTTCACCTTTTACCGCCAGACCTACTTTAGCAGATTCAATAGTCGGATACTCGTTCTTCCTGCCAGATGGTGCTAACTAGCTGATGAATACACCTTATCAGCGTGTCGCCTCCGGTTTTGAACAGATTTGCTGGCAAGCCATCGGCTCCTGCTGCCTTATTATTCTTCAGCCGATTTATTGCTGTCTTTACCTCATCTTGGCTAGGCGGTATACGTCGTCTTCGCTGCTATTGGATACTAACAGTTTTGAAAATATTCTTTCCATATCCTGAGTACACTATCTGTATCAGTTACAAATTACCTTGCTGGTCTCTACAGGAGGATGTGCATGTACCAAAGCCATCAGTTTAATGTTTCACTCTTTGGTAGAATTTTCGGACTTCATTCTGTCTCCTGTACATCTCGATTTTTTCACACTCTTGCTTTTCCAACTCTCTCTTTTTCCTGCAGAAAACACGTTTCCCCTCTCTCGTTTTCTCTCGATACGTCCCTCGAGCGCTACGCGTTGCTACTGATTGTAAAGTAGCCCTATATGCCGCATTTTTCTCCTGGTCATACCATGGACTCCCTGGTGGAGGTCTCCGGTATCCAAGTACTGATTTTGCGGCTGTTTGCATGGAGTGGGTAATGTTTTGCCATTGTCCTGATATGTTATCGGGACGAGGAGTGCTTTGATTAAGCAGTTGGGCTAGTTGAGTGGAGTATGCTGTCCAACTTCCGTGTTGTGTCTGTTCGCACTTTGTTTGCTACGTTTAGTCTGGTGCGTACCTTTGCTGCAACAAGGTAGTGGCCCGAGTCTATGTTTGCACCTCGGAACGATCGTACATCCAACATGCTTGATGTATGTCTTCCATCTATCACAACATGATCAATTTGATTTCTTGTTCTTTGATCTGGCGACAGCCAGGTGCCCTTATGAATATCGAGATGCTTAAATCTGGTACTGCTAACTACCATGTTTTTTTTTGCAGCTGCAAAGTCTATCAGCCTCATACCATTGTCAGATGTTTCACTGTGGAGACTGAATTTCCCGACTGTTGGGCCAAAGATATTCTCCTTTCCAATTTTGGCATTAAAATCGCCTAGTATAATTTGAATGTCATGGGCAGGGCAACGGTTATAAGTTTCTTCTAAGCGCTTGTAAAATATATCTTTTTTCTGTTCGTCCTTGTCTTCAATGGGAGCATGAGCGCAAATAAACCTGATGTTGAAAAATTTTGCTTTTAATCGAATTGCAGCGAGTCTTTCATTCACTGGGGTGAAGCTGGAGACCAGATGTTTTAACCTCCGACCAACGACAAATCCGCAACCTAACTCATGCTTTGTGTCAAGGCAGCTATAATACAGTGCATCACCTTTAGGTGTTGTTGTGACGCCTTTCCCACGGTACGCGCGGTACATTTTAGCTCACTACCTTTAACGGCTGTTAAAGGCAGCTACCCCAGGTGACACCACGGGGAGGTCAGTGTCCACTTGAGATGAAAGAGGGGCCAAGATTAATCCTGGACTTTGCCATGTTAAAGCCGGTCAGGACCGTTCCTTGGTATCTTCCATCACCTACGTTACCCAAAAACTCAAAATGTCTGTTGCAGAACCTGTAATAACACTATGCAACGCTGAAAATGCAAACAACTTCTAGTCTGCATTTTTTGAAAGTACATATTTAGACTACAAAACCCTGGTAGGGTTTTGTCCTGTCAGATTCAGTTCGGATTTTATGGCCTCATCTAAACCGGGCTAAATCTACACTTTTTTGTATTTATTAGGACTTTATCTCAGAAACGAATAGGAATTTGGCCTGTCTTTAGCAATATTGTAGCCCTGAACTAGTAGAACTTATCTTTTGAAAAAACCACATTAGAAAAACTCCATCTAGGGCATCAAAATTTATAAAATATAGAAAATTTTACATAATTGCTGAAATTCTGGTCAGTATCGGCTAAACTATTGGAAGTTGAACCAAGTAACCTTTTGCAAAAATCTTCCAAATAAAGTTCTCAACAATTCTTTAGAACATTCTGAAACTCTAAAATGCTTACTTCATGTTGTGTCAGCAGTATTTTGCATCATATCTTTTACAATTCGTATTTCAAACACAGTTCACACCAACATTATTGACATTTTTATGAAACCGTAGTTGAAAAATGTACTGCATACGGCATAGAGGCATTTTACAACAATGGCATGTTCTGAAGAGTTGTGTATTACATTCCAGGGAATATTTTTCCAAAAGAAAATATTCAGGAAAAATTAACGATTTTGGAGATACGGTGCGAAATGTATAAAAATTGTGGAATTTTTGCATATATTTTGAAATTTGAGGCAATAAATGTAGTTTTTCGAGTTCATTATTTCTGCAAATATTTTATTCTTGTCCTTATCTACAAATTTGCTTTAGAGGTCAGAAGATATAGCCACGAATTTCTTAAAAAAATCAATATTTAACCATGTTTAGATGGGGCCATAAAATCCGAGCTGGATATGACACAACAAAACCCAACTAGGGTTTCTTGTCGTTCGGGTCTGTACTTTCAAAAAATCCTCAGTTGCTCACTGTTGCACAGTGTAATATACAAATTTTTACTACGACAATTTGTTTTCCTGTATGGTATTAAAAATTGTAAAAAGTAGTAGATTAGATTAAACCAAAACAAAATAAGTCGACTGGTGTAGTTCTATATAAAAATCACAGATGATTTAAAAAAAATCCTAACCTGTCATAAGTTGTATTACCGGATTTTATTTTGAATAAAAAAGTTTTAAACAGAATAATAATAATGCTCGGTTCCAATTCCTGCAAAAATCTACTTTAACTGTTTTTTTTTTTTTTTCAATATTATAAAGGAAAAAATTTGTCGTAGTAAAATTTTTATACTCTATATTTTTTTTAAATTTCTACCCCCTAAATTTTTTCCATTTGACCCAAAAACCTCATATATGAAAAAACTTATGTATATATGTTTCCAGTTCATGACTTAATTAGAAATGCATATTTCATTCAATTGCCATGCACATTTATTCGTGTTGACAGCGTTTTGCAATTACTTTAAAATATAAAAGCTTGGCTGGTCACAGGGGATATATTTTGTTAATGACTTGACATTTTGTTTACTACAACTAGCGTGTTAAAATATTTCGTCCCATGTGATTTTAAAATATGTGGAATTCTTAAAATAAATTCAAATGTGAATTATTAACCATAAAATTGCAATAACAAAAGATTAACGGAATCATTGTGAAGGATAAAACACAATGTATCATGTTTAAACTTTTTGTACGGAAACCCTTCTAGATCAAATAATTACACTGTGCAACACTGGAAATGCAAACAACTTCTAGTGGATATTTTCGGAAAGTACATATTGAGACTACACGCAGAGAAAAAATATGATTGATCCAACAATATTCGAAGAGCAAAATATGTATTGTAAAGATATTGTTAAATTCCAAATGTAGTATTGTGATTCCAACAATTGGGTTTTGTTAAATCCAAAAATAGTTTTTGTCAACTGGACAATAGTTCTCTGTTTTCTTCGACAATTTTTTGTCTTCTCTCGCTATTCGATGCCGTGTTGAAAAACAATTATGGTGAGTTTTGCTTGTATGACATGATGCCTTTATCTTTGTTTTTGTGTGTATGTATACCAACAATGAGACTCTTCTTTATATTTGTTTCTGTTTTGTTTCATTCTTCTATCTTCATTGTGCTTTGAGGTTTGGTGTTATACCGGAGTTTGTTATGGTGTTTAATTATTCCTTATGTTGTGGTGGGTTCTTGTGGCTTTTTGTTTGTCTTTGTTGTCAGCCAATGCAGCAAACCATGTATTGTGTTAATTAATGATTGAAATATTATACGCGACATTTATATCCAAGTTATGTGAAAAGTGTATATGAGAAGTATATACACTCAAATCAAAAATTTCTGGGCTGGTTTTCTGGGTTGACAATACTTTTTGTAAACAAAATTAGATTATGATAGTTCCTACAATCGGTATTGTTAACGATTTTTACAATATTGCGGAAATTCGAAAGTTGTTTTTGTTTTCTATGTTTGGAATAAAAGATGGTATTTTTGGATTTGGATTACAATGTTTGAACAAAACAAATACATTTTTGGAAGCAAAACAGATATTTTTGTTCCAACAAAAGCGAAAAATATTTTTTCTCTGCGTGTACCAAAACCTTAGTTGGGGTTTTGTGTTGTTAGATCGGATTTGCATTTTATGGTCTCATCTAAACCTGGCTAAAACGAGCCTTTTTCTACTTATTGGGCCTTTATCTCAGAAATTAATAAAAATTTTGCTTCGCAGTCTTCAGCGATGTTGTGTGCCAAAAGCAGTAGAACTTACATATGTGTCAAACAGACGAACTAGGAAAAACTGCATCTAGCGCAACAAAATCGTTAAAATATAGAAAATTTTACATAATTTCTGGAATTTCGTTTGGGAGTTGAACCAAGTAGACTTTCGGAAAATGTTCCAAATAATGTGGCCAGCAATTCTTCAGAACATTCTGAAACTCTAAAATGCGTATTTCACGTTGTTTAAACTATATTTCATGTCATATCTTCTACAAAACATATTATTATGTTCTCATATTTGGGATTTCAATGCAATGTTGACATATTTATCAAATTGTCGTTGAAAAATATGCTAGAAAAGACGTGATAGAGGCATTTTACAACAACGAAAAGTTGTGAGGAGTTGTGTATTACATTCCAGCGAATATTTTTCACAAAGATAACATTTGGAGATACGCTGCGAAATATGTACAAATTATGAAATTTTTAGATACATATACATATGTATTTTAAAATTTGAGGCAATAATTGAAGTTTTTCGAGTTCATTAATCCTCCAAAATTATTTTTTCTTGCTCCTATCCACAAGTTTGGTGCAGAGGTCAAAGCAAGATTCGTATTGATTTCAGAGATATAGCCCCGATTTGCTTTATAAAGTCATAAAATCCAAACCCGATCTAAGAAAACAAAACCCAAATAGGATTTTTGTCTACTGGTTCTCTGCTTTCATAAAATGTTCGGCAGAAGTTGTTTGTTTAGTTAAAAAATGTTGCACAGTGTAATAGTTAACTAATAGTACTGCAGGAGGGCGCAATTTTGATGTAAGTTTTTTTTGATTTGAGCTGTTATGACCTAAGGAAATTTAGCTTAGTTCCACACACAACGTTTCTCATTAATTTCGAACTCATTTTATCTTCTGTCACAGCTTTCAATAAATCTTAACGAAACTACCAAATTTACAAATACTCACTCATCGGTATATAATCAGGAGGATTATCGGTATCTGTAATCATTATTGTAGGTGTTGAATTTTCATTGGCATTATCATCATCCACTTCTAATGGTGGCAACATTGTCACCTGCGGCTCGTCCCTTGATTCAGCACGCATTATGCTATTGTTATTGGCCTGTAACAGGCCGGCGCTATTACCACTATCCATTATGGGCACACTACCAATTGTCAGCGGAATTTTCAATTTCATTTTCCAATGGAATTCTGTTGGTTTGATAATTATTTTCATGGCATAGTTAACCGTTATCGGACATGACAACTTGGCCGATGTGGGCGGTATAGATGGCAGTTCTAAGTAGCCACGATAGACTTTACGACTCCATCTCAAGACGTTGCCGAATTGTTTGGACGCTATCAAATGCTTGTCATAACGATATTCATGTTGCGGATCGTGAGTTTCATAGGTGACCTCCTGTTTCAGTTTCACATCGCATTGGGTGATGTCAATGGACGATTCATTGTTAATGTACAAAACGAAGTGGATTTTTTGACCGGGAGCATAGCCGCAATAGGGTGTGGAAAATTTAACAGTAAGTGGTCCAGTTGGGCAGCAAAAACTCCAAAAACGTTTACGATCTAATATTTCTAGGGGTACCTGTAAAATAACACAAACACACACATATAAATCATTCAAAGCATTCATTCTTCGGTTTTTTTCACAACTCACCCTATAGATGGCATCACTATTTAAATCTACTGGATGTATCACCGTAAAAGGCAATTTGAATACTTTGGGATATCTTCCTGGTCTATCTATCGTCGTTATGATCTCATAATGTATTTGTCCGTATTTGCCATCGAACGAGGTTGGTAAATTTTCCGGCAGTATAACATGAAATGTATATGAATATTCACCAGCTGTCCAATCCAGACATGAATTGCTGCCACACGAGCCCAAGACATACGAACGCGATGACAAATACGAACGATAGGCTCGGCACATAGCCCGTTCACTGTCACGTGGATATCCCTTCTTTATCCAGCGTATCTTGGCATAACCGTTGACCGTGATGTGTATGGCTGTAAAGAAGAAAAAAAACAGCTTTTAGTGAAGCACAGATGAAATGAAAATTAATTATATAAGAAATAAAATAGAAATGTATCAGGATGCTTTTCCGACATAGATATGTACTCAGTAAGTAACTGTACAAAAAGAGAAGGGATCAACCTAAATCTGATATGAACAAATCCTTACCTTCCGTAGGTGACAAAAGAAGTTTTGGGAGTATTCAGGGTTAATTTTTAGGCGTCAGTGGGGTAGGTATCATAAACATTAAGCCTAATTTATGGATTTCAGCTCGATAAAAATTTTACAGTTTCAATAAGGGGAACGAGAACAACCTGCAAAGGACCGATATAGACCACATACGAACCTGATCTAATATATTGAGAAACTAATTTTGGACCAAATAGGTGGATTCGTTCGAGAGTTACCGTACACACTTGTTAACTTATGTGGGGAGAGGAAGAACCGATATGATCCATCTTCGAACTTTATCTAAGGACAAACTCGATTGATTCGTTCGAGAGTTATCGTGAACTCCAGACAGATAGAATTGTCTGAAACAGTTATTTCCATGAAAAATTATCAACTTGTAGAGAATAATTAATTTTCTTTCTGTTACGAGGGTACCAATGCCCACAATTTGAGCTAATTCGGTCAGCTAAAAACTTGAAAATACCTAAAATCGGGACTGCTGCAAAAGGAGACATGCCCCTAAATTGCACTAATGAGAAACAAATGTATACCCTCTACCATAGTATGGAGGGTAATTTAGCTACATTTTCCTCCCAAATTGGCTCCAATTTGGCACTTGGAGTTTCAAGAGGTCAAAATTACATCAAAATGGTGAGGATTGGTCCACGTTTGGTTATAGCCCTCATATAACGGTACCTCCCGATTTAAGGTGTTTTGAGGCATTTAGCTACATTTTTTTACCGAATTAGTTGAAATTTGACATATGAGGTTCTTAATTACGAAAAATCTTCTTTACTACAAATTGCTAAGATAAGTCCACGTTTGGGTGTAGCTCCTATATAACGGTACCTCCCGATTAGAGTTGTGCCAATTAAACTATATTGAACGACCTAGTTCAACGTACCCCGGTTGTTTGTATGAACAGTCTGCGTATACTTAATATCATACGTTAGTTTGTATGACGTTACTCATACGTTTTTGAGATCAATTGCCCAACTCTACTCCCGATATAAGGTAAGGTATATTTTGAGGCTTTTAGCTACATTTTGTGACATTTTTGTTAAAATTTGACATTTGATGTTCCCAATGACCAAAAGACTTCTCCACTAAAAATTACCAAGATAGGTCCAGGTTTTAGCTCCCATATAACGGTACCTCCCGATTTAAGGTATTTTGGGGATTTAAGCTAATTTTTTGACGGAACTGTAATTTCACACTTCAGGTTTTCACGAAACTTCTCCGGCAAAAACCTTCCATGATTTGGTATAGCCCCCATATAATGGTACCCCTCGATTTTCGGTATTTTGAGGATTTTACCTAAAATTTTTGACCGAACTAGCTGAAATTTGACATTTTAAGTTCTCAGAAGTCCCAAAACTCCTCCATCAAAAATCGTCCATATAAATCCATATTTTGTTATATCGCCCCATTATTTATGTATGTACTTACTTTCTTACTTTGCTGGCCCATTACAGAACATTTGTTCCATTGGCCGAACTAAGAAAAGATCTTCATTTCTCTCTATTTGTTGCTTCGCACTCTGGTATACCGCGTCTTTTCATCTCATCATCCACTTGTTTGCGCCATCTATTCCTTGGTCTGCCAATTCTGCGTGCACCGTCGTTTGTTGTGTTTACGGAGGTGTCGAGGTAGACGAAGTCTTTTACTACCTCAATATTATAGGAACCAACTTCCACAGTCGGTCCGAGCTCAATGGACGCATTGCGCGTCGACACCATCAACTTAGTCTTCTCACATTTTACCGCCAGACCTACTTTAGCAGATTCATTCGTCGGGTACTCGTTCTTCCTGCCAGATGGTGCTAACTAGCTGATGAATACACCTTATCAGCGTGTCGCCTCCGGTTTTGAACAGCTTTGCTGGCAAGCCATCGGCTCCTGCTGCCTTATTATTCTTCAGCCGATTTATTGTTGTCTTTACCTAATCTTCGCTAGGCGGTATACATTCAGTACCATCTTCTGTGATTGGGACTGTGGTATCTTCGTCGTCTTCGCTACTATTGGATACTAACAGTTTTGAAAAATGTTCTTTCCATATCCTGAGTACACTATTTGTATCAGTTACAAATTACCTTGCTGGTCTCTACAGGAGGATGTGCATGTACCAAAGCCATCAGTTTGATGATTGACTCTTTGGTAGAATTTTCGGACTTCATTCTGGCTCCTGTACATCTCGATTTTTTTCACACTCCCGCTTTTCCATCTCTCTCTTTTTCCAGCGGAAAAGACGTTTCTCCTCTCTCCTTTACTCCCTGTATCTCTCTCGTGCGCAACGCGTTGCTACTGATTGTAAAGTAGCCTTATATGCCGCATTTTTCTCTTCGGTAGCAGCATGACACTTCTGGCCATACCAAGGATTCCTTGGTGGAGGTTTCTGGTATCCAAGTACTGATTTTGCGGCTGTTTGCATGGAGTGGGCAATATTTTGCCATTGTGTTGTTATGTTATCGGGACGAGGAGTGCTTTGATTAAGCAGTTAGGCCAGTTGAGTGGAATATGCTGTGGCTATCTGTTGTGATTGCAGCTTACCGATGTCCAACTTCCGTGTTGTGTCTGTTCGCACTTTGTTTGCTACTTTTAATCTGGTACGTACCTTTGCTGCAAGAAGGTAGTGGTCCGAGTCTATGTTTGCTCCTCGGAACGACCGTACATGCAACACGCTTGATGCATGTCTTCCATCTATCACAACGTGATCAATTTGATTTCTTGTTCTTTGATCTGGCGACAGCCATGTACCCTTATGAATATCGAGATCCTTAAATCTGGTACTGCTAACTACCATGTTTCTTGCAGCTGTAAAGTTTATCAGCCTCATACCATTGTCAGATGTTTCACTGTGGAGACTGAATGTCCCGACTGTTGGGGCAAAGATATTCTCCTTTCCAATTCTGGCATTAAAATCGCCTAGAATGATTTTAACGTCATGGGCAGGGCAACGGTCATATGTTTCTTCTTAGCGCTCGTAAAATATATCTTTGGTCTGTTCGTCCTTTTCTTCAGTGGGAGCATGAGCGCAAATAAACCTGATGTTGGAGAATTTAGCTTTTATTTGAATTGCAGGAAGTGTTTCATTCACTGGGGTAAAGCTTGATACCAGATATTATAGCCTCCGACTAACAACGAATCAGCAATCAAACTCATGCTTTACGTCATGGAAGCTATAATACAGTGCGTCACCATTAGCTGTTGTTGTGGCGCCTTTTCCAATCCATCGTACTTTCTGTATGGCAGTAATATCGGCCTTGTACTTTTCAAGTACGTCTGCCAATGCGAAGACTGCACCTTCTCTATAAAGAGTGCGAACATTCCAGGTGCAGATTCGCAGATCATGGTCCTTAAAACATTTGCGGGGTTCGTCAACTTTAGAGGGGTTTGTTTTTCTTTCGTTTTTTCATAGTAGGCTGTTTTTTCTAGGGGAGGGTTACTAACCCGACGCCCAAACCCAAGTTTTTAACGTTCCTATCGGTGAACGCGCGGCACATGTTAGCTCACTACCTTTAACGGGTGTTGAAGACAGTTCCCCAGGTGACACCACGGGGAGGTCAGTGTCCACTATATATATGTATGTATGTACGAAAAAATTGAAGAAATGTTTAGATACATTTTGGGCATTTGGGATATCCGTCGCCGAACAATTTTTGCACCTAACAGGAAACTAATTATTCCATTTTAGTTCAGAATATTTTATGGTGGAGGGTATAAAAAGATCGGCCAGGCCGATCTTAATTTTTTTAAATTGTTAAATTTTGAATGGGAGTGTACCGATGAATGGTGAGGACCGATATAGTCCATATTCGAACCTGATCCTATATCTGGAAGAAATATGACGAGAAACAAATTTTGGACCAAATAGGTTGATTAGTTCGAGAGTTCCCGTACGCACCTTTTAGCGAAAATGTTTGCTTTATTTGGGGAGGTACCGAAAGGACCATCATTTTAGCTAATTCGTTTAGCTAAAAACTTGAAAAATACCTGAAATTAGGCCGTAGCGTTATATGGGGGCTATAAGAAAACATGGACCTATGTTGACAATTTTTGGTGAATAAGTTAACGAAATGGCAACCTGCTGCAAATAAATTCATAACAATTCGAGACATGCTCTAAAACCGCACCTGTGCGACATTTATTTTAAATTCAGTGTGGAAGGTTCCTGAAGGTGTGGAACGTTATAGATCATATTCGAACCAGACCTATGTCTGGAGAAACAAATTTTGTACCAAATCGTTTGATGACTTCAAACGGATGGATAGGGTTGAATCGACTCCAAATAGTCTAAAACGGATTTCGTCTAAACATTTGCGGGTCTAAAAAAACTATTATTTCGATGAGGCACATTTTTATCGTATCAAAGTGCACATACCCTCGTTAGCCTAAAGACTGAGGGTTGAAGAAGGGTTTATATATCTCAGCAATTCTCTATCCACAATTTTGAAAAAATTTGGCTATGAAAAACATAGGACTCTTTTGCCCCGAATAATGATATATATGACTACAAAACAACAACTCTTAACATTTTTGAGCGTTACTTTTTAAATATAGGTATTAGAATTTGACCAATATGGCTAATAGGGGTATCACATTTTTACAACCTAGTATCCCTGTATGATATTTTAATGAGTTTTCAAGTAAGATTGCATAAAATCTTAATTATAAAGTGATTCGATGAAAAAAGCTTCCGCACAAAAAAGCTTTTAAAGTTTTTATTTTTCAGAATTTTGAAAATTTTATAAAATTTAAATGGAATAAAAGCTAGTTTAGTCATTAATAGGGAATATACCAGTAATTCGTGCAACAGGAAATATTTTTTGAGGAAACATTATTTCTTCATTTCATAAAATTAAAAAAAATCAAAGTTTTTTGTGTGGAACCTTTTTATATCCTCCACCATATGGAGGGTATAATTAATGATTAGCATAAAATTCTATGTCGATTTAACCATGTCCGTCTGTCTGTCCGTCCGTCCGTCCGTCTGTCTGTCTGTTGAAATCAAGATACAGCTCGCAATTTTAAAGATAGACAGTCTATATTTGGTACAGAAGTTTTTATTAGTTGCAGGATGGTTGGTATTGAAAATGGGATATATCGGTCCACGTTTTGATATAGCCCCCATAGAACGGTACCTCCCGATTTTCGGTATTTTAAGATTTTAGCTTCATTTTCCTACAAAAATGGCTGAAATTTGGTATGTAGTCTTCTTTAGGGGTATAAAACTTTCCCCCAGAATTTTGTCGGTATCGGTCCACTCCCTCATATAGCCCCCATAGAACGGTACCTTCTGATTTTCGGTATTTTGAAGGTTTTAGCTTTATTATCACACCGAAATGGCTGAAATTTGGTGATATAAAACTTTCCCCAGAACATTGTCGGTATCGGTCCATGCCTTTATATAGCCCCCATAGAACGGTACCTCCCGATTTTCGGTATTTTGAACGTTGTGGCCTCAATATTCCACCGAAATGGCTGAAATTTGGTATTTAGTCTTCAATGTGATATAAAACTGTTCGCCAGAAATTTGTCTGTACAGGTCCACGCTTTCATATTGCCACATTTCCGACTTAAATACGTCGGTATAGGTCCACGTTTCGCTATAGCCCCCTTAGAACGGTACCTCCCGATTTTCGTAATACTGAAGATTGTGACGTCAATATCCCACCGAAATGGCTGAAATTCGTTATTTAGTCTTCCAAGAGTTATAAAATATTCCAGAAGAGTATTATCAGTATAGGACCACGTCTTCTTATATCCCCATAGAAGCGTACTTCTTGATTTTCGGTATTTTTTAAGTTTTAGTCACATTCTCTTACCGAAATATAGGAAATTTGGTATTTAGTCTTCTTTGAGTCTAAAAACTCTCCGTCAGAAATTTGTCGGTATAGATCGACGTTTTTAAATAGCCCCCATAGAACGGTGCCTCACATTGTTTTACCGAAATTGCTGAAATTTAGTATTAAGTCTTCTTCATACACGAAAGGAAACTAATTATTCCATTTTACTTCAATACAACTTGTGGTGGAGGTTATAACAAAGTTCGGCCCGGCCGAACTTAACTCCGCTCTTTTTTGTTTTATAATAAAATGAAATGAATGTTATTTTAGGTATTAATAGGCAGGAAATCATTTTTGAGAAAAAATGTCAAAAAGTCATAACCCTAATGGCTAAATCGATATAATAATTAAAGCATTACTGATTATTCCACAGCATCCACGGGCAACGTGCACCATAAATAATGATATCCGAACAAAGTCAATTAGAGAGAAAAATATTACTCGTTTTTGCAAATTAGATTTGATTTTCTTTATTTTTATCTAAAAAGATTTCAATGACAATATGGCTGGATCTGTGGGTATTTTTCCATTGCAAAGGAATTAGTTGCCTCTGCAATTTAATGTTGACATTGCAATTAATTTTCAACTGCAACAGAATTTCATTCTCCTATACATCCTTTGTTTGTTATATTTATCGCTGTATTCTCTGAGCAAAGCAGTGGAATGTACTTCTATGCACGTGTGTTTGTGTGCATTGATTTATGTGTGTTATGTACCCTACCAAATGTCCTGAAAGTATTTACGCTTTAATTGGCGCCATTTTCATTATCTGCTTTGCTATAGCCATGATTGAACAAACTAAATGTAGGGTATCCTTTTAATGGTTCGTCCGTCCTCCTTTTTTAGATTGTCCTCTAAATGGTCATTTGTTGTTTTGTTTTGCAGAGACTACTGCTGCTATTCACAGTAATGGCTGCGTGCCAAAAAATATGGTTTTGCAGCACAAACATGAAAATCAACTAAAAATAGGAAATAATTATATAGAGCACCGATAAAAGTGCTTACTATAACAGACAACAACAACAACATCAGCAACAGCAACAATAATATTAACAAAATGACAACAATTTCCACAGGATATGTATATGTCAATGTTAGAGGGTATGTTGGTAAACATACCAAGCCAACAACAACAAGACATGCTTATTCGCTTATCAATGCATTTGTGTGTCTGTGTGCGGAAATGTACTAAATGCTAACCTGCATGTGGATATAAGCAGTCATACACACAGCCATTCAATCACCAAAGGAAATGTGAAATTACATTGACAATTTCCATCGCAATGTCTTCTTATTGATGGCAAAACATGATTTCGAAAAACAATTAATAAATGTGACAATAACAAAGCAAACCTATTTATTATGGAATAGTATTTGCATAAACTTGCAACGACAAAATATCATTTGAAGAATATACATATGTATATGGGAAAGATAAAAATAACAATGGAGATTATATAGGTCGTTTTGGTAAAATTTTTGTTAATATCAGAAAATGTTGCCCAATTTTCGCATAGTCAGAACTGCAAGTCGAACTTCAAAAAAAAATTTTGAATTACTTCTGGTAATACAATATCTCTAAGAGTGCAACCAGAAAAGCGGGATCTTTCGGGTCTTTAAGTGACTTCATTCATTATTATCCTTCACCTTGTGATTTATTTGGAAATGGAAAAACTGATTAATTATCAAGATATGTCTCGGAATTAGTATAAGGTAGAATTAATGCATACTCATCTAATCATTGTGTCATATAAGTAAATACTATATCTCCTCTTTTAATATTTTATATAAAAAATACCCAACTTAAATATATCACAATCAGCTATGGCATTTTAAACACAATTCACTATGTTGAACATTTTCTAGTACTTCGTCGTATATCTAAAACTGATCACACTTTCCAAAATATTCTGTGCCTCATCGATGTAATAATTTTACACACTAAATACATATGTTTACACCTAAACCATTTCAAAACAATTAGAATTGATCTAGCAATGTCTGAAGGGGAAAACAGATTTCGTTTAAACTTTTTACACCATACTTCCCAAAAGTCTGGTCAACAATGTCTGCTACCTTCCCCACTAAAGTACATAATTTTCCGCATAATTGCTTCGCACATCGTTTCGACATTTTTACGACCAAATTAGTTATGTTGAGTGTGATAACTATAACAAGTAAGAACGGCGTAAAGTTAGACAGGACCGAACTTTTTATACCCTCCACCATGAACTGTATTGAAATATATATCGTCACCATAAATGCCCGAAGACGTAACCCACAAAACCAAAACTTTACAGGAGAATCAAAAAAACGTTATAAAATTTAAAACTGTTTTACGGAATATCAATCTTATGAAGGCGAGTATATAGGATTTTATCGATCATATACGAAGGGGAATAAGTAGTGAAACCAAAACCGCTGAATTGGTTAGTTTTGAGATCCTCCATTACAACCAAATCTGCAATATTACACTATGCAAAACTGAAAATGCAAACAACTTCTAGTATGCATTTTTTGAAAGTACATATTTGGACTACAAAAACCCTAGTAGGGTTTTGTCCTGTCAGATCCAGTTCGGATTTTATGGCCTCATCTAAACCGGGCTAAATCTACACTTTTTTGTATTTATCAGGCCTTTATCTCAGAAACGAATAGGAATTTGGCCTTGCTGCCTTTAGAAATATTGTAGTCCTAAACTAGTAGAACTTATCTTTTGAAAAAACCACATAAGAAAAACTCCATCTAGGGCATCAAAATCTACAAAGTATAGAAAATTTTACACAATTGCTGAAATTCTGTTCACTATCGGCTAAACTATTGGGAGTTAAACCAAGTAAACTCTTGCAAAAATCTTCCAAATAAAGTTCTCAACAATTCTTTAGAACATTCTGAAACTCTAAAATGCTTACGCCATGTTGTTTCAGCGGTATTTTGCATCATATCTTTTACATCGCGTATTTCAAACACAGTTCACACCAAGAGTTTATTCTCGCATTTCGGATTTCAATACATTATTGACATTTTTATTAAATCGTCGTTAAAAAATGTACTGAAAACAACGGCATAGAGGCATTTTACAACAATGACGTGTTCTGAAGAGTTGTGTATTACGTTCCAGGGAATATTTTTTCAGAAGAAAATATTCAGAAAAAATTAACGGTTTTCGAGATACGGTGCGAAATGTATAAAAATTGTGGAATTTTTGCATATATTTTGAAATTTGAGACAATAAATGTAGTTTTTCGAGTTCATTATTTCTCCAAATATTTTATTCTAGTCCTTATCTACAAATTTGCCTCAGAGGTCAGAAGAAGATTCGCATTGGTTTCATAGATATAGCCCCGAATTTCTTTAAAAACTCAATATTTAACCATGTTTATAGGGGGCCATAAAATCCGAGCTGGATCTGACACAACAAAACCCAACTAGGGTTTATTGGCGTTTGGGTCTGTACTTTCAAAAAATCATCAGTTCGAATTGTTTGCACAAGATCACCTTAAAAATGTTGCACAGTGTTATCCCATTTTCCGAAATGCCATTTCTTGAATATGATCGTTGTTTTTGAACGTAGAAGCTTGAAATTTTGCCAGAGCCTGTATTTTAGCTTTATGCATCAGATTACGTCAAAAAACGAATTTCGATTTTCATGTCGGTTACGTCTTCGGGCATTTATGGTGACGATATGAAAAATTAGTAACTACTAAACTCTTCCTCAACGTTAAGTCTAATTCCTTGGAGGAGAATAATATCTTAACTGATGATAATCACTTTATGCTGATAATTATCTGTGCGAAGGCTTTCAACCCGTTTATATTCCAAAATACCACGTTACATCCACTTCAGAAGGAAAATGTAGCAAGACTCTTTAAAATAGCTCGTATAGGGCACCGCCTTCTTCTTTCTATCCTCTGACTACACACAATTGCAAATTACAGCAATCACAGTTTAAAAATTAGACAAAAAACCCCTCGAAATACATAAAATTGGGCAATACCGGTCCATGGGATTTAGACTAAAGCCTACATTCATATATATGGTAACACAAGATTCAAGTATAAAACCAATAAGGTAGGAAATTGTGACTAAAATCTTCAAAAAATCTTAAATCGGGAAGACCTTACGTGGACGTATACTGTTTAATTTTTTGCAATGTAAGTTTTGTACCTATTATAATGTTTTATACCCCTGCCTAAAACTTCCAAATTTATCGTCGTTCTATGGGAGCTATATGAAGGCCTATACCGCCAAATTTCAGATGGAAAGTTGTATAGCCCAACGAAGACTAAATACCAAATTGAAGCCATTTAGGTGGGAGATTGAGGACATAACTTTCAAAATTCAGAAAATCGGGAGGTACCGTTCTATGAAGTCGTGGACTTTAGTAACTTACTTTACATAGCTGACCCATTACAGAGCATTTGTTCTATAAGCCGAACTAAGAAAATATCTCCAATTCTCTCTGTTTACTGCTTCGCTTTCTGGAATATCGCGCCTTTTCATCTCTTCATCAAACACTGCCTTATCTGCTTGCGCAAGTACCGGAACCATACATTAGCACGGGTAGTACCAGTGTTTTGTAAAGCGTTGTTTTTGTTTGACGAGATGTGTCCTTATTCCTAAACTGCTTACTCAGATCGAAGTAGCATCAGTTGGCCAACACTATTATTCTTCGTATTTCACAACTGATATTGTTGGTTGTGTTTACAGCCGTGCCGAGGTAGACGAAGTCCTTTACTACCTAAAAATTATAGGAACCAACCTCAACAGTTGGCTCGATCTCTGTGGACGCATTGCGCGTCGACACCATCAACTTGGTCTTCTCGCCGTTTACCGCCAGACCCACTTTAGCAGATTGCCTTTCGACTTTTGCAAAGGTGTCAGTTACTTCCTTTACCGATCGACCCATGATGTCAATGTCGTCGGCATAAGCAAGTAACATATGACTGTTCGTGTATATTGTTCTACTTCTTTTGACCTTCGCGTCTCGTATAGCCTTTTCCAACAGGACGTTGAAAATATCACACGACAGGCCGTTTCAGACAAGGAAACCTCTTTTGATAATAAACTCTTCGGAGAGGTTCTTTCCTATTTTAACCGAGGACTGAGTATCAGTTAATGCCATTTTACAAAGCCGAATGTGCTTTGCAGGAATACCAAAATCAGACATCGCTTGGAACACCTTGAACGTATAGGGCTATCGAAGGCTGCTCTTTAATCGACGAAAAGATGCACGGTGTCGGTATTTCTTGGGTCTTTTCCAGGATTTGTCTCAAGGCAAATATCTGGTCAATGGTGGATTTTCCCGACCTAAATCCGCACTGATAGGGTCCAATAACTTCATTGACCATAGGCTTTAGTCTGCCAGATACTTTCTTATATGCAATAGGGAGCAGGCTTATGCCCCTGTAACTGGAGCACACAGTCTTATCTCCCTTCTTGTGACTGGACATAGGATGCTCACGTTCCAATCGTCGGGTAAGCGTTTTTCCTGCCAGATGATGCTAACTAGCTGATGCATACACCTTATCAGCGTGCCGCCTCCTGTTTTGAACAGCTCGGCTAGGTGCAGATTCGGAGATCATGGTCCTTAAAACGTTTGCGGGGTTCGTCAACTTTAGAGGGGTTTGTTTTTCTTTTCTTTCTTTTTTTCATAGTAGGCTGTTTTTTCTAGGGGAGGGTTACTAACCCAAGTTTTTAACGCTCTTATGGGTGAACGCGCGGCACATGTTACCTCACTACCTTGACACAACGGGAAGGCCAGTGTCCACTTGAGATGAAAGAGGGACCAAGATAAATCCTGGGCTTTGCCATGTTAAAGCCGGCCAGGACCGTTCCTTGGTATCTTCCATCCCCGTACATCGTGGACCTATACCGACAAATTTCAGATGGATAGATTTATACCACCTACGAAGACTAAATACCAAATTTCAACTATTTCGATGGGATATTGAGGCCACAACCTTCAAAATACCGAAAATAGGTTGGTACCCTTCTATGGGAAGGTGGAAAGTTTTATACACTCAACGAAGACTGAACACCACATTTCATCCATTTCGGTGGGAAATTCAGACCACAACCGAAAATCAGGAGGTATCGTTCTATGGGGAAAGTGTGGACCTATAACTACAAATTTCAGGTAGAAATTTGTATAGCACCAAAGAAGTTTAAGTAACAAATTTCAGCCCTTTGGGTGGGATATTGAGGTTAAAACCTTGAAAATACCGAATATCGGGAGGTACCGTTTTATGAAGCTATATGAAAACGTGGACCTATAACGACAAATTTGAGGTGGAATGTTTTGAACCCCCAACGAAGACTAAATACCAAATTTAATTTTCGGTGTGATAATGAGACTAAAATCTTCAAAATACCGAAAATCAGGAGGTACTGTTTTATAGAGGCCATATCAAAACATGAACCGTGAACCAATTTTCAATACCAAACATCCTACGACTAATAGAAACTTCTGTACCAAATTATAAAAATCTATCTTTAAAATTGCAAGCTGTATTTTTATTTCATCAGACTGACGGATAGACGGACATGTCTATTTCGACTTAAAATTGTGTGCTTATCTAGAGTCTCCGACGAATATTTCGATGTGTTATTAACGGAATGACAAATTTAATTATACCCTCCATAATTATGGTGGAGGGTATACAAGGTCACAAAAAGACGAAAATACGCCGATGTGCATATACATGAAATCGGACGGATTGGTATCGCAATAATCTTAACTAATTTTAATAGGTCAATATTGCTATAGACCGCTATCTGATCCATATTTAACTCCGAACAGATTTACATGTTTTAACTTATGTTTAGTTTTAATTCCGTTACACGTTCCAAATTGCATCAAAATTGGAAAGCCGTTAATTGTTTGGTGGATCAAATACATGTGAATTATATCCGTTTATTTCAAAAGAATAGGCAAAATTTCCTTCGAGACAAAATTTCGTTATATACTCCAAATTTTTGTCAAAATTGGTGTGTATCAATTATATGAAATCGGTAGAAAATATACAAATCTGAACTTATTTTTACCAAATTATCTTCCACATTTTCGTCTACAGATTAATGTAAATTTGAAGCATTGTGGCGTTTTTTTATTGGGATAGCGTTTGCAATTTTGTTTTTTCAAAATAGTCTGGCTTAATCCCATTGTTGTTGTTTTAAAATATTAAAACAACAACAATGGGATTAAGCCAGACTATTTTGAAAAAAACAAAATTAATGTAAATATTGAAAGTCAGCGATAAATTAATGCACCTCCTCCCAACAGTTTCTTGAATTACTCCGATGCGTATGATTAATATATACAAATTACCATACTCATACGAACCATCAATGTATGTATGTATGTATTTGGGTATATATACCTCGACTAAAAAGGGCCAACATGTGAATATGTTGATAAAAGTTGCAATATATGACAGGGTGGCTGTAGAGAGTTAGGTACAGGGTTCAAAATAAAAACAAATCAAAGCATTTGTTTTCTTTGCTGCGCTCCATCAACAATACACGACAATAGTCTAGACCAACAAATTAAACCTCTTAGATCATTTTTACAGATAAAACAACACGTCCTTGAGATTTCAATTTTCTGAGAAGTCGTAATTTGTAAATTTGTGTTTTCACTCGGTAAAAAGAAATTTAAAATTTTTCAGAAAAGTCCACTGCAATACTCAAGAGTTTTTTATTTTTCACTTTAGGCTGAAGGATCATGCACGTCCCATAAATATGGTCATTACAATTTAAATATTTATATGGAACATAAACTACATTTAAAAATGTTAAGCAAAGTTTGCCATTCGACTTTGATATAAAGCACCAAATCTTTATGTTTAATTTCCATTGAACATTTAGATTTCGAACCTCCCAAAAGGTTTGCTTGGTTCTAGCCGTGTAATTCACATCAATGGCTTCTGCGAATTGACAAATTGTGATGTTTATTGATAAATGACAATTAGAAACAACAAAAAAAGAATACAAAACATTTAATAAACTTTAATGGTCAACGGTCTGTAACAGCGAATAATGACAGTGACGACGACACACACCAAGAGCAAGCAGCACAAAAAAATATTGCGTCGACGTCAACGTTAGCAAAACACAAAACCTTCGAGGCAACACTTCACGGAAATGGGACAACACATCCTTTTGAGTCATACTTTGTTCACCAGCAGATACACACACACACATACATACAACGAATTGTGAACCGATGTCTTGTACAGAAAGGGTTAGAGGGACAGATGGAAAATGGACGATGAACACAAAAAATGAGGAAAATGCCAATGATTGTTTGTTTGTTTACCTTTAATACGTTTTGTTGTATCAACAGTGAGATCAACAACACCAGATAATTCCTGGCCAGCATAATAGACACCTTGAGTATTGTTATCGAAAGATATAAGGCACTCAATGGGCATATATTTCTATATGTGTGAAGGCACACTCACACAGAGACACGAGAATAGGGGCGACTACGGTGACAAATTATTAGCCAGCCAAAAGGAGGACACAACACACGCACTTGCTAATATATACACTATATACACTTTAAAGGCAAAAATCACACAATTAAATTTACAATTTTTTCTACTTGTTATTATTTTGATTTTTTTTTATGGGGACAAGGCCGTTTCACGTTTGTTTTGTTGTAAAATATTGCTTAAATTTCCACTTGATTTGTATTTATTTCAATTTTATGTAGGGGCATTAAGTAAATATTACTTTTATATTCATTATATTTTTATATGGTTTGATGTTGTTGTTGTTGTTTTTCTATTATTTAAGACCCTTTCAAATTTCGATTAACACTACATCATCGTCGCCATCATCACACAAACTATTCATCAGTGGCAGCAACTAAAAATATATGTTACTGTTGTTATTGTTGTTGGTACCGTTTGGTATGATTAAATTATACACTTTTTCATTTATATTTAGTTAGTTTGCTTGCTTGTTTTGTTCTCTCCTCGAGCATTTAATTTAAGTGTAGCTTTTCTTTTGCGTTTTTTGCGCGAACATTCACAACTAACCTCACGAACGACCAGCAGCCTTTTGCTTTCACATAATTTTCATTTGTTCCATGGAACTGCTACTTGTCGACAACAACATCTCGTCGTCGTCGTCACTGTCGTCCTCCGATGTCGGCGGCATTACAAATTTGTATTTTTTGTCCTGTCAGAATTTTTGTTTCTCTCTTTTTTGAACGAATTTTCATGTCTACAGTGATGGGTCTTGAAATTGTTACCTGTTAAATGTTAATAGCTTTAATCGACGGGTAGTTTAAGTTAATAAACAAAAAGGAAACTGATAAAGTTGTTTGGTGACAACTGAAACTATAGTCTTCAATACCTTCGCCCGTAGCTAATCAATTTCATTTCCATTGTAAATCATTTTGTTGCTATTTATTTAAATAGAACAAAATATGGTCTTTAGCTGAAATAAACGCAAAAAGATGTTTATAAACTCAACAATAGTTTTTATTTAAAATGCTTGATATTTAAAATAAAAATTGCCTATGAGTACAAAACGTTACGAATAAGTTTTAGACAAATGTGTCAACATTAAAAAGAAAATGAAAACCGAATGAATTATCGAGTTAATTTTTAATTTAATTAATCTCGACGAATTCTCATTTATGGACGAATAGTGCGGGTTAAACATACTGAAAAAATTAAATTCTTAGAAACGGAATATGTAAAACAAAATGTCATTTAACGAGGCTCGAAAATCAGAATAAAATATTCTACATATTTACATACATATATGAAAAAATTGGTCGCATAGTGCAAATACTTATTACCATGGCGTGTCCCCAATCGTGTTGTGTTCAAAAAACGATGATATTCCTTAATATTTCAAAATATCCCAGCAAAATGTTCGATGCCCAAGATGCCATTCAATCATTGGTGCAAGTGTTCTGGCATGTCATCTTTTTAGCGTGGACCCCAAAAGATGCTATTCATTTTTGGATCCAAAGCAAGTCATGTACACCAATGCTTTGACATGTCATTTTCGCCAATGCTTTGGCATACCAATGCTTTGGCATGTCATTTTCACCAACCCTTTCAATGCCATTATCATTACGACGAGAGTTTTAACAACGTTGGTTGTGACTTCGAGGCTCCGACAACATCAAGCCTATTGTAAATAACTAATCTTATGTACATATGTATTTAGAAAAATGTGTATAAATATAAACACAAAATCCATCTCTATTGGATCGATGGAATGGGTTGAAATGCTGATGAAAATATCGGATCTTTCACGACTTCCTTTGCATGGGTTCAAATGCTGATGAAAAGATCGGATCTTTCACGACTTCCTTTGCATTGGTTCAAATGCTAATGAAAAGATGGGATATTTCACAACTACGTTTGAACCAATGCAAAATATGCCATGAAATCACCTCATCGCATGGAACACGTTCTTTCCTTCCGTGGTGAATATTTTTTGCGTTATTTATATTATACTTTCCAAATTGATGGTATAGGTATGTTAATTTTTTAGTCTTAATACATAC
Source organism: Musca autumnalis (assembly GCF_047663935.1). Classification (NCBI taxonomy): domain Eukaryota; kingdom Metazoa; phylum Arthropoda; class Insecta; order Diptera; family Muscidae; genus Musca; species Musca autumnalis. The sequence goes on along the minus strand of NW_027411644.1, from coordinate 7,481,498 downwards.
TTTATAAAAAAATTAAGATTTGCACATTTATATCCATGAATATTCACGTTTCCATCATTGGCGTGTGCTCATTACCATGGGTATTTTCTAACCACGGTAATGACAATAGGAACAGGAGTAGGACATTTCCAATATAAATTTGAAATTATTCAATCTATGATAATCTTTATAAATAACAAGTAGGAAAAGCGTTAAGTTCGGTCGGTCCGAACTTTTTATACCCTCCACCACAAATTTTAGTCATTTCGGTGGATTAATGTGGCCACAACCTTCAAAATACCGAAAATCTGAAGGTACCGTTCTATGGGGACTATATGATGGCGGGGACCTATACCTACAAATTTCTGGGGAAAAGTTCTATACCCCCAACGAAGACTAAATACCAAATGTCAGCCATCTCGGTGTGATAATGAGGCCAAACCCTTCAAAATACCGAAAATCGGGAGATATCGTCCTATGGGGGCTATATCAAAACGTGGACCTATATAAACATTTTATGGTAGAAATATTTCTTAGCCTCTTGAAACACAAAATACAAAGTTACAACCGATTCTGTTGTCAAATGGGACTAATACATTCAAAATATATTAAAATGACGCGTACTTTATATGGGGCGTTATATGGGGGCTATACCAAAACGTGGACCTATATAAACCAACTTTGGTAGGAATGATTTTTATCTTTTCTGAAATTTTCAGGAAATGTACAGGAATGGCCCCGTTTAAAATGGGCTACAAATTTTCTTGAATTTTGGAGGGGTTTGGGTACCTCCCCTATGCGATATTTTTAAAAAATGATTTAAAAATTTACGAATTAATCTACAATCCTGGCACTTCTTTGGGGCCTAAAGACCCGACCAGGCTTTTTTTAAATATGTTATATCTCCAATACTACTGAACCAATGTTTGCCCTTGTTATGTATATTTTATGAATGTCGGAGGATGTGGGGTGCCATCCCCACGCTTTTCTTTTAAACGCTATATGTATAAGCCAAACTTATGATTATATCGGTTTCAGCATACATTTTGGGAGACAATGGGGTTTTGTGTACCTACATATTTGGAGCCAAAATACCGGACCAACTTTTTTAAATATGTTATATCATGAAAACTGATTACAACGCCCACTATTTTCAATACATTATTTTTCCAAACCTACTGAACCTAATTTAATAATTTTTTATAGAATTACACTGTGCAACATTTTTAAGGTAATCTTGTGCAAACAATAGGCCTGTTCGATAACTTCGCAAGTAAAAAGTATTTGCAACTACTTCCAAGTAAGTCCCAATTTACATTAGGCGAGTTTACTTGCGGCAATTGTCAGTTTGTAGGTGAGAGAGGGTGCTGAGAGGCAAAGGGTTACCATATGCCTCACCTCTCTCTCCTACAAAATGACAATTGCCGCATGTAAACTCGCCCAATGTAAATTGGGACTACTTCTCATTTCTCCATTTTTGAACAAGTTAGTTATCGAACAGCATTTTGTAAAAGTTTGTACAAATTTGTACAAACTTTTGAGTTGTCGTACAGACCTAATTTGATCTGAGGATTTTTTGAAAGTACAAGCCCAAACGACAAAAACCCTAGTTGGGTTGTGTTGTGTCAGATCCAGTTTGGATTTTATGGCCCATCTAAACATGGTTAAATACACTGTGCAACATTTTTAAGATAATCTTGTGCAAACAATTCGAACTGAGGATTTTTTGAAAGTACAGACCCAAACGACAAGGAACCCTAGTTGGGTTTTGTTGTGTCAGATCCAACTCGGATTTTATGGCCCCATCTAACCATGGTTAAATATTGAGTTTTTAATGAAATCCGGGGCTATATCTCTGAAACCAATGGGAATCTTCTTCTGACCTCTGAAGCAAATTTGTAGATAAGGACAAGATTAAAATATTTGAAGAAATAATGAACTCGAAAAACTACATTTATTGCCTCAAATTTCAAAATATATGCAAAAATTCCACAATTTTTATATATTTCCACCGTATCTCCAAAACTGTTAAATTTTTCTGAATATTTTCTTTTGGAAAAATATTCCCTGGAATGTAATACACAACTCTTCGGATTGTCATTGTTGTAGAATGTCTCTATACCGTTGTTTTCAGTACATTTTTCAACGACGATTTAATAAAAATGTCAATAATGTAGTGAAATTCGAAATGCGAGATTAAACTGTTGGTGTGAACTGTGTTTGAAATACGTGTTGTAAAAGATATGATGCAAAATACCGCTGAAGCAACATGAAGTAAGCATTTTAGAGTTTCAGAATGTTCTAAAGAATTGTTGAGAACTTTATTTGGAATATTTTTGCAAAAGCTTACTTGGTTCAACTCCCAATAGTTTAGCCGATACTGACCAGAATTTCAGCAATTATGTAAAATTTTCAATATTTTATAGATTTTGATGCCCTAGATGGAGTTTTTCTTATGTGGTTTTTTCAAAAGATAAGTTCTACTAGTTTAGGGCTACAATATTGCTAAAGACAGCAAGGTCAAATTCCTATTCGTTTCTGAGATAAAGGCCTGGTAAATGCAAAAAAGTGTAGATTTAGCACGGTTTAGTTGAGGCCATAAAATCCGAACTGGATCTGACGGGACAAAACCCTTTTTGCCGGGTTAATCTTCTTTGCGAGGATTTATTTGACATATAACCAATGGAATTGACATTTAAAACCCGGTGGGTTTGTTAAATCTGGTTATATATAAATGTACTATTATTATTAAAATTTACGCCTAAGAGTATCCTTCTTTTAATTGAATTATCGTAGATAATAGTGCGTTTGCATATGACCGGATTTAATAAACCCACTGAGTTTCAAATGTCAATTCTATAGGGTATACGCCAAGTAAACCCTCATTAAGACATTTAACCCGGTAAAAGGCGCTAAAGCAAATTGCGTTTAACATTAAAATTTTCTGAATGCCATCTTTTCGAAAAATCTAACAAATTACTTAATATAACATATTCACAGAGTCGTACGTCTAATGTCTCTTTGCTCTGTCAGATAGCTTTTACTGGACAAATTTATTCAGGTTGTAGGCTGTTTATATGATAGGGTTAACCCTCCTTATATATAAACGTACGATAAGAACCAACAAGTTGGAAGTCACACATTTTAATGCAACATTCATCGACTGTATGAGTGATACAAATATACATACCTACATATGTATACAAAAATTTATCTACGTTTGTTTTCTTTGTTTTTCTATGGCCTAAAAGTTATTCTTACGTTAACAGTGCTCTAGATTTGATATCCGTTTGTTGTTGCCATTGTATAGATTTGATGTAGTCTTAGCTACATATTTGTTGTATTTTTTCATGTTCTTGTCCTTTTTGGCAGCGCTGCCAAAAACAAGTGCACACACACATACATACATATTATTCTCATAACTTGACACACATATTCGTGCAAAAATACCCGGAGCTTACTGTTGTTGTTGTTATCCTTCTTCTGTTGCCGTAGGTTTTCATAATTCTTTGTTAGGTCGTCTTTACGCATTTTTAACATCGTTTCTTTGCTTTTTAGCCATATTTATTAGACTCTTTGTTGACATATTGCCTACAACTGATTGAATGGAGCTTTTAAAAGCTTTAATTTTGTGGAAGTGACTAAGATGGGGTAAAGAGGGGTTTGAGGTGGACCTAACATTAATGTTATATAGAAATGCAGAACATTTTATGGGAACAGTAGTTGTATTTTTGGTTATCGACAATCGACAATATTTGGTCTGTTCCTTTACTTTTGAAAATGGTATAACCGGCAAAAGTAGTAAAAGTTGTAAACTGCTCTCATTTGAATTGTTGGCGTCTGAAGTAAAGGAACGCTTTTCGATTTAAAAGTGGTAAAACTTGAAGATTCTTCCACGCAAAGGAACAGAGCTATTAAAATGAAAAAATATGAATGAAAAATACGAATTAAAGTTAAAAACTTTGTTGCGAAAGTAGTAGTGGGTCGCCATCTTTCCGACAAAGTCTTTAATTACCGAAATAATATGCATTTTAATTATCGATGTTTGGCTTTAAAGTCTCCAAATGCATTTTTTCTATTCTAGTTTTGGCAGTTACATTAGCAGTTTAAAATAATATTCGCAAACTACACCATCAAAATAACGAAAAATTTTAGCTGTCTTTGGGGGCTGTTAAATTTGGTTTGGATGTGTTTATCGAGTTTTCATGTTGTTTCATGGGCGAGAACACTTCATCTCCAAAGACTTCTTTAATTTTGTGCCAACAAGATGCCACAACTACAACAAAATATGTATGTCCCGGGCCACACTAAAGAGCAGTACACATTGTCAGTTTTGAATGTCGATATTTCGCAGTTATCGATAACTGTCCAACCATCCAGCAACCACAAAACATTTGGTGGTTGCGTGATGAATGACAAAAATGAACGGCCACACTAGCAAGCACCAACAAAGCTGTCATTCAAAACTGGCAATGTGTACTCAGCTTAAGAGTAATTTCAATGAAATTTTGACATGTTATTAAAAAAAAATTTAAAATAATGTTTCATACGAATATTGCAACAAAGCAAGATTGCAGAACACATGAAACCGTGTACACTAGTTTCTTGAAATTATGAATTTTTCCAAAAAAAATGCAAAGTTTCATGTAAAATTCTATTAAAATTACTCTAGTGTGGCCCGGGACTTACACTTTTGAAAAACATCTAACGTAATGGAAATCCCGATTTACATTACGTCTCCTTACTAATTAAATGCTCAGTTGTCATTCTCACATATAGATGGCGCTGATACTATATTTTGGCTGAGTAAGTGAATTGATAACATCGATGTTTTTCATCAGCTGATGAGCTGTATATCGGTGTTTTTGTCAAACAAATAACAATCGCGAAGGTTAACGAAGTGCGTTTATTTTGTTAATAAAACTGTGTGCTCGTTAGATTATTTGCTCAGTTTTAGTCATATCTTTAACCAGTTAATATATTTATATTCTTTATCTCCCAACTTCATCTATAGTGAGGCTACTAATACAATTGAGAAAAATGTCGAATGTTCCTTTGTCAGGTCGGTATTGCATCCATTGCATCCATCCATGTAATGTTCTAACATTTATTTTGTAATTCAGCTTTACGTTTAAAGTACATGGAAAAGAAGCAAGTATTTTTGGAGGAAAATATTCGTGTAAAAGAACCTATAGCTTTGTTCAGAGAATGGATGGACCAAGCACTGCAAACCGAAGAAATCATAGAACCTAATTCAGCCTGTTTAGCGACAGTTGGGAGGTAAGGAGAAACAAGCCCAATGTTCTTGTAATTGATAATGACATACAGTTTGACAAGTAATTGTTTTCAAACTAAGAAAACGAACACTTTCCATGCATTATTTAGTGAAAAATGTGATAAAAACTCGTGATTTTGCAAAAATCCGTTGATCGACTTGTTCAAGACCAGATTAATGGACTGTTTTTCCAATACGGTTCGAATTCAAATTCGTTCGAATTACTACCAAACTCCTTTATTGTAGAAATGTTTGCTTGTTTGAAAGCAAAAATAAATAAAATATTTCTCAAAACAACAGAAGCTTGGTAATATTTCGAACGAAGTTGAATTCCAGGCCATTTATGGCCTGTTTCACTAAGACGATCCGTCCATAGGAGAAAGTCTTAAATCCCGGCCAAAGTCCGGCTACTTAAATCGTTGGAAGTATGGACTTCCCCCTGGAAAGATATATATAGTTGTGATCAGGGTCCCAAGGACTACCTATGGTAAAAATGTCAGCCCGATCGGAGAGGTGCCCCTAAACGAGACTTGTTCCGCATTTTCTTAGTTTGAAAACAATTACTTGTCAAACTGTACATACGTACATAGATAATGAATGCAATGCAGTGTAGATTAAAGGCCCACATTGATTAGGCTAATGTCACTATTAGAACAGAACACTTCTTCTAATCTCTATAATTAATGCACATCTTCTTTCCAAACATGCTCACCTACAAGACCATTAGTTGCGTTTATAATTGTGGTACCTGTTGCAATTTGTTTTTTTTTTTTAATAGTTTGGCTTAATCCCAATGTGGTTGTTTTAATTTTTTAAGACAACTAATTAACAACAAGAACTAATAAATTAGTTATTTTAAAATATCAAAACAACAATGTAATTAAACCAGACTATTTTGGAAAAGCAAAATTTTCACCTACTTTAACCCATTGCAAATTTCCTGTAACGATTTTTTTTAGAAATTTTAACACAAAAAACAATAATAATTTATTTTATTTATAATTGAAGTTCACATCGAATAGAGGAATAAAACCATTCATCAACGTTCTTACTACACGCTATTAAAATTTACATTCCCCATAGTCCATCGTGGACATGGGTCAAATTTTAGGAGTCATTCCTTTCGATAGATATCGTGCTAAGCAGCGATTTAAGTAGGTGGCCGTAGATTTTTTTAAGCTTTTGAGTAATAATGGTCAGGAAGCAAGGACTTTCCTTGAAAAAAAAAAAACAAATTACAGTGTAATCAGAATCTCATGGACTACATTCGATGATAAATTCAAAACAATCCTTGCACAGTCCTTAAACTCCACATAAGCAAATTTTGAATTTTTTTGTGAGGGAGTTACCCAAGTGCGACGAAATTTTGCGAAGTGCAAATTCGTAAGTAATCATGCTCAGTTATTCTATTAGGCTGAGTTCCGCATCGTCTGTTGCTTTGTGTTGTTTAAACTTCATCAAAATATTTCAGTTGAACACTCATACATTGTTCCTCGAAAATGCAACTAAATGCATCAGAAATAAAAATGATACATGTTTGCTTTTTACCTGCGTTAAAAATGCGTATTTTTGACGATTGAAACACGTAGCTTCGCAGTTGTTGAGTACAACGGCGTTAATAAACATAATCGCAGATTTGCCGTTATTTGATAAGAAACTTACGATACGGAAGTCAGCCATAGGTTCGGCAGGGTTTTAGAGCTTTTAGCAAGCAGATTAATCGTTTGAACCGCTTTAGCGAATATCCCAGAAAGGACTATGGGGAGACATTGCATATATTAAGGGGACTAAATCGGTTCATCATTTCAAGAGTTATCGTGCGATCCAGACCGACGTACAGGACTGAATAGATTCCCAATTGTCTGAAACGGATTCCGTCCAAATATATATGTGGCATTTTTATCGTTAGCCTAAACGCTGATGATATAAAAAATCTATGTATGCTATAACACTCTACCCTGAAGTGTTTTAGACAAATTGTTTAGAATTTCTAACATGATTGGCTCTATTTTGTTTCACGTAATGTGTTCAGACTTACCCGCTGTTTTTGTAAAAAAAAATATTCTTACACGAACTGTCAAATTTTGTAGATCGGTTTACTCGCCTTAGGGCAAACGCAGAGCGCTAAATCTTAAGTGAGGAACTCTTAAATATATATGGAACTCATCCATTAAAAATTAAGTCTGTATGTCATCTGTGGACTGAGCCAAATTATTACGAATATAGCCGATCGAACAAAAATAAGTTACAAAAACTGGGTGTTACCCCCTGTTTTTTAAAAGTTTTTATTCTTCTCACACGAACTGTCAAATTTTGTAGATCGATTTACTCGCCTCAGCGCAAATGTAGAGCACAGATTTTTAAAAGAGCGTTTCTCAACTACATATGGGACGCGTCTACAAAAAATTAGGTGCGTATGTCATCTGGGGGCTGAACTATGGATGCCTAAATTATTACGAATATAGACGAATGAACAAAAAATAGTTACAAACAAGTAAGAAAAGTCTATAGTCGGACGGAGCCGACCATGGGATACCCTATACCACTATTTCTGGACAATCGCTCTCCACGGAACTTCTTATCAGAGATGTAATGTATAATACTTATGACCAAAACCAAAAAGTTATCTAACATGACAAAGACATTTTTGTAGCAGGAAAGGAAAATTTAGTTCGCACAAACTAAAATGTAATGAAACCCACTTATGTAGTACTACTACTTCCGTCGTTTAACCGCTACTTTATTGAAATTTTTACCAATTTCACACAAAAGTTTCAGTCCATTTAACCCGCTAAGTATTATCTGATCTTCACGTTGGTTTGTACGCTTCTTCTTCATCATAAACTCAAACTTTGTTTAAAATTTTGCGGGTTATTATTTTGGCCTACAGAGCCGCTCAAAATTGGTTACAATTTTGTTTTTGGTCCATTTCACAACATTTCACGATCATCACCAAAAACTAATCATTTCTATTCTGGCCCGAACCCAACCTCCTTAAAAAATTCGTTACAATCGGTCCATAATTGCGGCCTTCAGCTTGTTTGCAATTTTTAATGGACGGACACACATCGCTTAATCGCTTTATCTCGTCGAGATATGTATTTTGGCATACCAAAAAAGGGGTCTAGGACGAATATTTCGTGGTGTTACATAAACTTTTGGATAGACAATATGTAGCATGGGATAAAAATGTGGTTCTCTACACAGAACCCATTATATATTAGGCAGTAGGCCCGTTATCTAGCAAACACTTTATTGCAATTTACATCACAGGAAAGGTCAGTAGTTTTTTCCCATATGTAGGCTAGTTTGCAAAATATATATGTCCTCAAGGAATTAAAATATTGACCAAAAATAAAATTTTTATATTTTTCATACAAAAGTAATGGCCCATTTTACCCGCTAAAGAATATCAGATCATCATTCAATATTGTAGGCATCTTTTTCGACCTATACTCTTACCCGGTGCAAATAGCAAATCGAAATAGTTGGCAACCCTATGCCTGAGTAAACGTCTGTTTGGTTTGCAGCTGATCGCTTAATTGTTTTTTATCTTAAATATCAACTGTGCCTTTTGTAAACAATCGAATACTTTTGTGGAAAGATTATTTTGTACCGGCAAATTGAAATTCAAAGAATATCTCAGTCAAATACTTTGGTTTCAAAATACTAATTTTTACTGCGTTACGCAATTATTTCATTCTTTGCTATTCTGCTGTTTCTCTTTCCTTTGACTGGAAGTGCCTTGCTGTTGTTGCTGTTTTTTTCCTGTCATTCTCGTTTGTGTTGTTAAACATTATGCCTGCAACAAAGAAACAAACATTGTGTGGTAAATGTAATGAACCTGTGACAAGAACCCCAGGCTCCCCAGGCTCTATTCAATGCAACATTTGTGGTAAATGGGTGCATGGACCCTGTGCAAACTTAAGTGAAAAGGAACTTGCTGCACTTAAGGCAATTAGAGTCAGTGCCTTTATCTGCACCACTTGTGAATCTAACCTCGATAAAAACCGTAATAGCCATGTTGCAACGTCCGATGACTTACAAAATATCAACAAGAAACTGGATTCATTCACTGCTGTGCATCAGGGAGAGCTGGGCTCAATTAAGAAAGCGATTGAAAACATGAGTGCGCAAATGACGTCCTGCCTTAATGAAATTAAGAATGCTATTGCAAGGTGCAATGTGAAAGTTGCTGCTGTTGAAGCGTCGGTTAAAGCACTGGAGGATGAGAATAAACTCCTAAAAGCCGAGAATAATGCCTTGCATCGTAGATTGAATCGGGCAGATTTTCTCATCAGTGGACTTCCTGACGGTTTAAATGATTTGGTTGAAATTGTGATTTCTATTGCTGCTTTTTTTAATGTGAATTTGGAACGTCGTGATGTCGGTTTAGCTTGTTACATTAATAACAGGAAGCATATTTTAGTGAAGCTTAACTGTGCAGAACTTCGGGATGAAATCATGCGACAATATTTTAAGAGTCGATCCTTAAAGGTCTCTGACATTCTGCCAGCTGATGGTGGAGATATTACGAGAAGGGTGTACTTGAATGACCACTTTTCTCCTGAGGCTAGTAGCTTGAATGCAGTCTGTAATAAGCTTCGTCGACAGAATGTTATTTCGAAGTACAGAATCGTTAATGGAGATAAAGCTAGAGCGAAAATTACACTGCCTGATGGTAAACAAATTGAACGTGATGCTTCTGGTTGTTCTTTATTACTCACAAGTCATAATTGATTGATTGAACTATTTTTTCTATATGTATTTTTTCCATATTGTGAAACCTGGATACAACTGTAGCTAGTTTGCAATTTCGATTTTACCCCTATGAGGTTTTTTTTTCTTTTTCAGTTGGATCCGGGTTCAATTATTTCTTTCACAGTTGTATACATTTGCATATGTTGATATTTTATTGTTGGATCTCTTTTTTTTTAATTTATGCGATGAGCTGTATTATTGATTGAATTTTTGTTTATAATGAATCGTGTTTGCAAAAATTTCTCGCATTTATATTTCTTTACTTGGCTCCCTATCTGCTATGTTTTTGATGTCTTTTAACGATAATCTCGGTCCAATAGTATGTGGTAACTCCTACATAAACAGTTTATTGCATCCATATAAAAATAATTTTAAAATTGCTCACTTGAATTGTAGAAGCATAAAACCAACTACTAAATTGGATGAGATAAAATGTATTTTAAAGGACAATACCTTTGATATTTTTGCAATTTCTGAGACATGGCTTTCATCTGATATATTAAATTCTGCTGTTTCTATTCCAGGCTTTAACATGTGTCGTAATGACCGTCAGATATCTGCTAGAGGTGGTGGTGTTGCAATATATGTTTCTAAGGGTCTTCAATACAAGTGTGTTTTTAAAACCTCAGTTCAACATTGTGAGTCTCTTTTCATAGAGTTGCAATTTTCTAGTACAAAACTTCTTTTTGGTGTTGTATATTTGCCTTCGGGTAATATAGATGTTTTTGAGAGCCGTCATTGTGACATTTTTTCTGAATATACTAATATATTGACTGTTGGTGACTTTAATTGCAATTTGTATAATCCTTCGAGGGCGAATATGTTTCGGTCACTATGCACTAGAATGAATCTGAGTATCGCTCATAACTCGAGTCCTACACACTTTGATTTAGCTAATCGGACAACATCTCTGATTGACTTCATGTTAGTGACTGCGCTCTTTTAGACTACACAAATCAAGTTCAGTGTCCTGCGATTTCCGACCATGCGCTTATATTTGCTTCCCTCTCTTTTAATTATAATCCTTTACCAGATTTTATTGAACTCCGTGATTATAGGAACATTGATTGGAATGGGTTACTTTCTTTCCTTGTGTCTTTTGATAAAAACTTAATTATTGGGAATGCTGATGTGGATGTTAAATGTTCCTACGTTGGCTCACTCTTTGATCGCCTTTTTTCCTTTGTTCCTGTAGTGAGGAAGGAAATAAGGTATTCTGGTGATCCTTGGATGGGGTCTAGAGAAGTCAGGTTTGCTACTTCGATGAGGGATTTGTCCTTCTTATCATTCCAAAGAGACCCAACTCAGCAAAACTGGCGAATCTATTGCAAATATAGGAATAAGGCTAAATCTGTAATTCGCAAAGGGAGGAGACTTCATTATACAAAGCTTTACGGTAGTATGGATTCTACTAGGATTTGGAGGATTCTCAAGACTCATGGTTGTGCGGGAAATGAGAGCGAGTGTATCAATATCGATGTAAATACCATTAATGAGTTCTTTGCTAATGCTACTGATGAGTCTAATGGTGCATTAGTTAATGTTAATGACTTCATTGATTTTGATTCCTCATTTTCATTTCGATGTATTAATGAAGATGAGCTCATTGAAGCAATGAGTAAGGTTAGATCTAAATCTGTTGGTATTGATGGCATACCGATATATTTCATTAAACTGGTTTTTCCGTATATCTCGGATCTTATTTTGAATCTTGTGAATACTATATTAACTTCTTCAGTCTTCCCATCTGTGTGGAAGATAGCTCGAGTAGTGCCAATTCCCAAATCCAGATCTGTTAGGGATTTGGATGACTTAAGGCCCATTTCAATTTTACCAGCCATATCTAAGATTACGGAACATATCATTAAGAATCAAATGCTGGAAGTCTGTTCAAGTCGGATAAATGACTGTCAATTTGCTTTTCGCCAGGGACATAACACTACCCACTTGTTGCTTCAGCTAACCGACTCTATTCGTGAATCCATCAATGATGGTATGTTAAGTGTTCTTATATCTTTGGATTTGTCCAAAGCCTTCAATTCTATTGATTTCTCCTCTCTTGTAATCTCTTGTAACTTCTCTAAATCTGCCTGCAAACTTATTTTTTCTTACTTGTATGGTAGAAGTCAGTTTGTTGTAGTGGATGGTTGTGAGTCTAGTTGCCTTCCCCTGTCCTCTGGAGTGCCGCAAGGGTCTGTTCTAGGCCCACTTCTATTTATTTTATACATGAATGACCTTCCTCTTCACACGAATTCGTCATGTTGTTCAACTTTTATTTTTGCAGATGATATATTCTTGCTTTTTAGTGGTACACGTGATGCTTCCAACATGCTTGAATGTAATATTAATTCAAACTTAGATTGTTTTGTTCGTTGGGCTACAAGGAACTTATTGAAAGTCAATCCTTCTAAGACCAAGGCTTTAGCTTTTTGCAATAATAACTGTTCTTTACCACCCATTGATATCTTCTTGGGTCACACTAAAATTGACTTCGTACAGCAACATAAATGCTTGGGAGTAATTATCGATTCTGATCTTTCATTCAAAAGCCACATTGATTCTTTGTCTGGTAAAGTTTGGGGCATATTGCGTAGGATTTATGGTTGTTTTTGGTCCATTTCACCCGCTAAATATTTCACGATCATCACCAATAAGAATAGGGATCTATTCTGATCTGAACCCGACCTCCATACAAAATTTCGTGACGATCGGTCCATAATTGTGGCCTGGAGCGTGTTTACAATTTATAATGGACAGACGGACGGACGGACAGACACACATCTCAAAATCGCTTTATCTCGTCGAGATACGAAGATTGGTATACCACATTGGGGGTCTCCGACGAATATTTCGCGGTGTTACATGAATTTTTACCAAAACAAACTTATAATACCCTTTTCCACATTGTGGTATAGGGTATAAAAACAGGTGGTTAATCTAAAATTGCTTTTTTAAGAACATTTTATAGAGTTTTGTGACAAAAGTTTCATGTACTTTTCCTATTGAGCTTATAATAGAGGTGACTAGTTCCAACCACGATAGATTAAAAAAAGGGAAATTTGTAAATGTATTAAAATATATATCGCTCATTTACTCAAAGAGTGGCATAACTCAAAAAATGCGTTTTCTGAGTTAGCAATTTCTATTTTTTCTACGACTTCTATTTTATCTTGTGTCAAATTTTCATGTCGATATCTCTAAAACTCAGCGAGTTACAGCTAATTTACCATGAGTTTGGCATAATTCAACAAAAAGGTTTTTTGAGTTTATGAAGCACTAAAACACTTCAAATCATGCTTGATCTTGCACAGAAAATTAGCAGTGATATCTGGCTAGCTGTTTACAAAATATGGTCCAAGTAGTTATTTTAGTTTTTATGTAATAATATTTTTAAGTTGGGAAGTCAAATTTCAATCGCCAACTTAAAACGCGTTTTTCTCGAAACTGTGTTTTTTGAAATGTGTCACTCTTTGAGTAAATGAGCGATATGTTATTGTTAGTTTTTAATATTTTGGAGTAGTAAATGTGTTGTTGTTTCTGGAACCATTCTTGGCCCTATGGGCTAGGTTCTCTTTTATAGAAATAAATAAATTAAACTTGAAAGTATTTTGTTGCAAGTTATTTAAACTCCTTCCCGTTTCAGCAATGGTTGTCCATCGAATCGCTTTGTTCTTCTCAAAGACATCTCCGATGAAGGTTTCACATTTTTCACCAATTACGGCAGTCGTAAAGCTCAGGATATTGCTTCAAATCCTAATGTCGCTATGACTCTATATTGGTGTCCGCTAAGACGTTCAATTCGCATTGAAGGTGTTGCTGAAAAGATTCCCACTGAGGATTCATTGAAATATTTCCACGAGAGGCCACGAGCAAGTCAAATTGGTGCATTAGCCTCAGAACAAAGTTCCAGAATACCATCTCGTAAGCATTTAGATGAAATCGAAAAGAAAATTAAGCACGAGTTGGGAAGTGATAAGCCTGTACCTTTACCAAATTGGGGTGGTTATTTGATAAGACCACGTTTAATTGAATTTTGGCAAGGTCAAACAGATCGTCTGCATGATCGCATTGTTTTTCGCAAGTATGCTGGTGCAGAGAAGGTAAGTTGATTTTTTTCTCATTTAAATCTATTGCAAAATTAATTCGCAACAATTAATTTTTAGGAAGTCGATAATGTGCTGGTACATCCTGCGGAAAATGGTTGGGTTTATGAGCGCCTTGCTCCCTAAACAAAATTGGTGTATGCATTTATGAACCAGTTGGTTATATAATAACAATTATATAATAACAATAACAATGTATGTCAAAATTTTTGTTGATATTGTTTTTTTTTTTGTTACGCTGTTATAACATAGCTTTGAGAAAAAAATGTACATTGTCTTTGTTAAAAATATTAGCATATCGCACATAATTAGAGAAATAAAACGTAATACGTTGTAGAACAAAGCATTTTTTATATACAAATCATGCGGGTTTATGACTAAGACGACCTCATATTTTCCTGTTTTGATTGTTGTGTAAACAACGAAATGCCAATATCACAAAAAATTATTGGTAAATAAATATTAATATTGGACTATTTCTTCCTTATGTCTAATTTGACAGGGCTATACATTTTTTCTATTTTAATCCACTTTTTGCAAGAATGTTATTTGAACATTACATTCATGAGAATTTTTAAGCTTTTAATAAATAAAAAAAAATTAAGTTTCAGTGTTTTAGTTATAAATGTACTTAAAACTAGAAAATAATTTGTCACTTAAGCTCAATAAGTATATTCTTCCTCATGATGGAATCTCTCAAATAAAACGCTTGCCGTTTAATTTGGCCACAATTTTTAATTTAAATGCAAGCGTTTTATTTGAGAGATTCCTCCTTCCTCATGGTGGATATACTTATTGAGGCTAAGCGACAAATTATTTTCTAGTTTTAAGTGCATTTATAAATAAAGCACTGAAACTTGTTTTTTTAATTATTTTTTAATTTTTATCATTTTAATTAGGAGTGTTGGCGTTTTTTTATTTGGGATGAGGACTTGTATTTTGTTTTTCAAAATAGTCCGGCTTTATCCTATAGTCGTTGTTTCAATATTTTATTAAAACAACTTTAATTTATTAGTGGAAAAAATCATTTTAGTAAATACATTTTTTGACCACTGAGAAGTCTATAACCAAATTACAGTCAATTTAGGCCAAAAATGTAGATAAAAAATTTGAATTGCCTGAAATCGAGTGGTACCTTTATATGGGCTACACCAAAATCTGACCCATGTCCACAATTTTTGGTGGGGGAGTTTCTGTACAGTTGGTAACTCAAAATGCCAAGTTACAGCCAATTCGTACAAGAAATGACGACAAAATCCTCAAAACACCTGAAATCGGGTGGTGACTCTATGTCGGGGTTATTGGAAAAAATGGACCCATATTGGTTTTGGTTTCATATTCATGTATTTTCATCCAAATTTTAAAAAGTTTCAGTTCGATTGGTCAAATGCAACTGTGTTAAAAATGAGTTACTAGATTTGAATTGAATCGGGCGGTACCGCTATATGGGGGCTATATGGGTCATTTTGGTTTCATATTCCCAAAGAAATAAATACGAGAAAGGTACAAAACAGAAACATCAAGAACTTCACCAAAAATGTTTTTCGCCTATATCGTAAAAACTATCGCCAATTCATTCGCTGAGCGACGGATGAATCGTTTTCAATTCATCCTCGTGTGTCGTTCTCAAACAAAACATCGACAAAACTACCGAGAAACATTCGAGAACGATATCATTTTCGATAGCAATGGTACGGTGGGCATCTCATATTAAGTGCTGTCGTCATATTATGTGAGCGTTTAAAACCTATTGTAGATGGAATAATTTGATCATACCATTGCGGTTTTAGACCTGGGGAATCTACAGTATACCAAATCATCTCTCTTCCCCGAATCCTAGAGAAGATGCATAAAAATCGGATCGACAGCCCAATATGATCAAAGGTGCGCGGAAAAGAACCTCTTCTAGACATTTAATACCAAACGAGGTTTCAAACAAAGTGAGAGTCTATCGTGTGACCTTTTTAACATCTTGCTGGGAAAGGTCATACGAGATGTAAATGTATGGCTGACTTCCGTATTGTCAGTTGCTTTGTATTCGTGCATGAAGCTAGGGGTTCGTAAATTGAGTTCTATACTAGAGTAATTTATGAAATTGCAAAAAATAGCACTATATACAATAAAAATAAATAAATAATGCTTCTGACCTACGCAGGTAGATCAAAACAAGCGGTAACAGGAAAAATTGATAAAGAGTCTGCCAGACCCAATTTTACGTAAAAATCTACAAATTAGAAGTACATAGTTAATGTCTTTATTTACCTTGGCACTGCCATACATAAAATAACATTGGCCAACAGATGCTACTTTAGTCCCAGTAAACAGTTTTAAAGCAAAACCACCTCTCGCCAAACAAAAAGCACACTCTGCAATACATTGATACTACACTACGTTCTTATGTGAGGATTCGGAGCATGGGTACTTGCAAAAGCAGATGGGCAGAATTTGGTGTGTTTGGTAGAAAAATTCTTCGAAAGATTTATGGAGATATATGCTTGACGGCGAATACTTGGGCCATGTCAACAGAATGGATAAAGATGCCCCATCAGAAAGGCATATGAATACAAGTCATCTAACAGTATACTCCTTAAGAGAAGGCGAAAACTCCGATGAAAAGACCAAGTAGAAAATCGAAGAATTTGAAAATTATTCTTAGTTCGACTTAACAAAAAAGTTCTCTTTAGAATCAAATCCATCAATCAAGTAAGAGTACAAGTTCAAATTTTCATGTTACTAAAACAAATTGTTGCTGATTGTACACTCTAATATACACATATATCGTAAACCCACAATATTCTTTTTATTTTCTGCTGTGTAAAACACCGTTTTGCACTTTACAAGAGAAGGACACAAATAGAATAAAATTCCATGAACACAATATCCTTCGCCAATGACTCGGTCTATGTGTCTCATCAACTAATAATAAAGAACAATACACTGGACATGTTTCGTTTATCATGATGTGTTACATATATATATGCTTACGGGACAACAAATGCACATTCATACCCAGCAAAAAAAATCGGAAGGCGTGCTATGTGGGGTTATGGATTTAACTGCATGTTTCAATGCGGCTAGATTGGATTCGTAAAACTGGCTGACCAAATACACACTATTGGACTAAAAAAATTATTTTGTTTCAATAAACTAAAATAAAGTGAAAATAATTTAATTATTTATTAAAATACAAAAATGTTTTACTACTGTTTTTCTTTAGAACATAAAACTGATTTACTAAGAAATGCCTTTGGTGGTCAAAAATAGAAGGAGTTGGCGTAGGTGGATGAATTTTGGCACAAGTACTTATTGTTGCCTGACAATGTCGAGGGCAAAAATTGGGAAGGTCGGTCAACGTTTGAGTATAACCCCCATATTTATAACGGTCCCTCCCGATTTTCGATATTTTGAGGATTTTACCTAAGTTTCTCGACCAAATTGGCTGAATTTTTGCATAGAGGGTTTCCAGAGGATACAACATGTTCTGATTAAAATTATGAGCATAGATCCGCGTTTTCATATAGCCCCCATAGAACGGTACCGCCCGATATTCGATATTTTGAAGATTTTACCTATGTTTATCGACCAAATTGGCTGAATTTTTGCATTGAGGGTTCCCAGAGGACAACAAAATGTTCTGATAAAAATTATGAGCATAGCGCCTCGTTTTGATATAGCACCCATATAACGGTACCGCCCGATTTTCAGCATTTTGAAGGTTTTAGTCACATTATGTAACCGAAGTACCTGATATTTTGATATTTATGGGCCGATTCCGTACAGCGAGGCGAGTCGTGTCGCGTTGCCAGTTGCAATTTTTCCATTACGTATGGCAAAAGTCGCACGACGACGTCAAATTTTGTCGCCGTAATGTTCATTTTCCGGCGACAACAAATTAGCTGTCGCCGTTCATTTTTACTAACAAATAAAAATAAAATAAAAAAAAATAAAAATAACTTGTTATCGACGATTATTTTCTATCGCTGTACGTAGTGCATTTTTTAATGGGCCGATTCCGTACAGCGAGGCGAGTCGTGTCGCGTTGTCAAATGCAATTTTTCGATTCCGTATGGCAATATCGCCTGACGTCGTCAAATTTTGTCGCCGAAATGTTCATTTTCCGGCGACAACAAATTAGCTGTCGCCATACATTTTTACTAACGAATAAAAATAAAATAAAAAAAATTAAAAATAACTTGTTATCGACGATTATTTTCTATCGCTGTACGTAGTGCATTTTTTAAATTTTGTCACAGAGACGATAGACGACGCGACATGACTCGCCTCGCTGTACGGAATCGGCCCATAAATTTTGTCGCAGAGACGATAGACGACGCGACATGACTCGCCTCGCTGTACGGAATCGGCCCATTAGTCTTCGCCAGGGCTGCGAAATATTCCTACAGATAATTGTGAGTATTGGTCCACATTTTGGTATAGCCCCCATGGAACGGTACCGCCCGATTTTCGGTAGTTTGAAGTTTTAGCCGCATTATCATTATCAGCACCAGATTTCAACATTTCGACATCCATAAGGGCACCTGGCTGTCTCCAGATCAAAGAACAAGAAATCAAATTGATCACGTTGTGATAGTTAGAAGACATGCATCAAGCGTGTTGGATGTACGATCGTTCCGAGGTGCAAACATAGACTTGGACCACTACCTTGTTGCAGCAAAGGTACGCACCCGGTTAAACGTAGCAAACAAAGTACGAACAGACACGACACGAAAGTTAGACATCGGTAAGCTGCAATCACAACAGATAGCCACAGCATATTCCACTCAACTAGCCCAATTGCTTAATCAAAGCACTCCTCATCCCGATAACATATCAGCGCAATGGTAAATTATTGCCCACTCCATGCTAACATACTTGGATACCAGAGACCTCCACCAAGGAATCCATGGTATGATCAGGAGTGTCGTGCTGCCACCGTAGAGAAAAATGCGGCATATAGGGCTACTTTACAATCCGTAGCAACGCGTAGCGCACGAGAGAGATACAGGGAGAAAAGGAGAGAGGAGAAACGTCTTTTCCGTAGGAAAAAGAGGGAGATGGATAAGCGGGAGTGTAAAAAAAATCGATATGTTTAGGAATCAGAATGAAGTCCGAAAATTCTACCAAAGAGTGAAGCATCAAACTGATGGCTTTGGTACAGGCACCTCTTCCTGTAGAGACCAGCATGGTAATTTGGTAACTGATACAGATAGTGTGCTCAGGGTATGGAAAGAGCATTTTTCAAAACTGTTGGTATCTAATAGCAGCGAAGACGACGAAGACACCACAGACCCAACCCCAGAAGATGGTACTGAATGTATACCGCCCAGACAAGATAAGATAAAGGCAGCAATAAATCGGCTGAAGAATAATAAGGCAGCAGGAGCCGATGGCTTACCAGCTGAGCTGTTCAAAACCGGAGGCGACACGCTGATAAGGTGTATTTATCAGCTATTTAGCACCATCTGGCAGGAAGAACGAGTACCCGACGATTGGAACCTGAGTATCCTGTGGCCCGTCCACAAGAAAGGAGATAAGACTGTATGCTCTAACTATAGGGACATAAGTCTACTCCCTATTGTCTACAAGATCGTGTCAGGGATAGTTTGCGAACGACTAAAGCCTATGGTCAACGAGATAATTGGACCATACCAATGCGGCTTTAGACCTAGCAAGTCCACCATTGACCAGATATTTACCTTGCGGCAAATCCTGGAGAAGACCCAAGACATGCAGATCGACACCTACCACCTTTTTGTCGATTATAAAGCATCCTTCGACAGCCCGCTGCGTTCAAAGGTATTCCAAGCCATGTCTGAATTTGGTATCCCCGCAAAGCTCATCCGGCTTTGTAAAATGACTTTAACTGACACGAGATCCTCAGTTAAAATAGGAAAGAACCTCTCCGAAGAGTTTTGTACCAAAAGAGGTTTCAGGCAAGGAGACAGCCTTTCGTGTGATATCTTCAACATCCTGCTGGAAAAGGTTATACGAGAGGCAAACGTCAAAAGAAGTGGCACAATCTACACCAATAGTCACATGTTACTTGCTTATGCTGATGATATAGACATCATGGGCCGATCAGTAAAAGAAGTAACTGATAACTTTATGAAGGTCGAAGGAGAATCTGCTAAAGTGGGTCTGGCGGTAAACGGTGAGAAGACCAAGTTGATGGTGTCGACGAGCAATGCGTCCATTGAGCTCGGACCAACTGTGGAATTTGGTTCCTATAATTTTGAGGTAGTAAAATACTTCGTCTACCTCGGCACCTCCGTAAACACAACAAACGACATCAGTTGTGAAATAAAAAGAAGAAAATGCTACTTTGGTTAAGGTAAGCAATTTAAAAACAAAGTCACATCTCGTCAAACAAAAATAACGCTTTACAAAACACTGATACTACCCGTGCTGATGTGTGGTTCCGAAGCCTGGGTAATTGCGCAAGCAGGCAAGGCAGTTTTTGGTGTGTTTGAGAGAAAAATTCTTCGAAAGGTCTACGGACCAATCTGCGTTGACGGTGAATATCGATGTCGCATGAACCACGAGCTGTATCTGCTGTACAACGACATCAATATTGTTAAACGTATCGAGATGCAGCGATTGCGTTGGCTAGGCCATATCATAAGAATGGGCGAAGATGAGCCCGCTAAAAAGGCGTATAAATACGAATCGCTTGGCGGTGCACGCAGAATTGGCAGGCCAAGGAATAGATGGCGCAAACAAGTGGATGAAAAGAAAAGGCGCGGTATTCCAGAGTGCGAAGCAACAAATAGAGAGTATTGGTGATCTTTTCTTAGTTCGGCCTATGGAACAAATGTTCTGTAATGGGCCAGCTAAGTAAGTCCCAATTTACATTAGGCGAGTTTACTTGCGGCAATTGTCAGTTTGATGGAGAGAGAGGTGAGGCATATGGTAACCCTTTGCCTCTCTGCCCCCTCTCTCACCTACAAACTGACAATTGCCTCAAGTAAACTCGCCTAATGTAAATTGGGAATAAGTAAAGTAAGTAATTTTAGTAAAATCAGGACAAAAAATACAAAAAAACATTTGTACATTCACATTGACATAATTTAAATCCATTCAAATTGAAATGTTTTCTTTCGATTCCCATCAATAAATTTGTATTCCGAAATACTTGGGGTTTTACCATTTTTGGCCACGGTCGTGACACTGTGCGTACTGGGGAAGCAAGACAGACAAAAAGTCACAGCGGTACATGCACTAGCGATTGAACTGCATCTTTGGATGCAAACTCTTTGTTGGGTAACATAAGGATTGGTTGCCGAGTTACTATAACTCTTGAATAATTTAAAATAAAGTTATCTCCCTTAATAAGGATAATTAACAAAGTGTGGTGACATGTGAGCGACTCCTGCAAAGTGAGCAAAATAATTGCATTAAATGGGATGGGTGTGTTGTTGCTTGGTCGACTGTAGAGTCCTTGTAAGTAGTAACATGTTGACAGGTTGTTGTTTATTTGTTTTTATTTTTCTTTCTTTGTTTTGATTTTGTTATCCTTTTTACAAAAATACTAATATGTGTGTGTGTGTGTGATGGCATGGCTTCGTGTAAGGGTGGTTCCCATCGTAGCACATGTTCAACAAAGTTCTGCCTTACCGGTTCACTAAAGAAGAGAGTGCCACATACATGCATCAATAAATGCCGAAAGTCGCAATGTTACGACTTTAAGGGTTTTTGAACTTTGGGAGTCACTTGTTATTTGTGTTTCTTCTTGTGTACAACTATTTCGTATATTTCTTCTTTGTGTTACAGACATTCCCTATTACACCCATTGTTGTGAGAAAAAAGAGAATATTAGAATAGGGAAATGTGACTAGAGTTGCCAAATGGAAAAATCAAATCATTTGTGAAAAAGTATAACATTTAAGATTCCCTTAAATGTTTAAATTCCCTTAATATTTTGGTATTATGGTTGACATTATGAAGTTGAGTGAAGAGTGCAAATGCTTCTTTTAAAAATAATTATTCTGAATATGTATGTCGATGAACTTTAAAACGTTATCATACCCGTCGTGCAAACTGAATGCCTGAGTTCGAATTTCATTTCATTTAACTAAATGGGTGTCGTGCTGTGTAGAACACGACGTTCGATTCTTAATAGAATTGGGCTGCACTTAATGATAAGACAGAAGTCCCTTCCCTTTGAGATTGGTAGTGTGGAAACAGTTTCTTTTTTAATTCTTAGCCACGCCATATTTCCTAATACCTTTTTGATAGGGTTGTATGAAAATTGAAGTTTTTGAACTCACTAGGTTTGTTGACAGAATGCGTAAAAAGCACAGAAGAATGGCTTTTGCATTTCTTGATGATCTGCATCATACTTCGGTACAATATGAAATATAATTTTTGAAATTATTACAGTTTTTTTTTGAAAACATCATGGTAATCATATAATAACTTCTTTTTGACTTTTATTTGTATGCAAACACTCATACAAACACACAATAATTAACTTTCTCAGACATCTAAGAAACCAACAACAAACCGGGAATAAAGCAATACCCGAGAAATTTCATCTCAATGTGAGTATGAAGAGCACAAATAGGACACACAAACACACACTCACATCTATCAAATAGAACCATTTCGCACTGCTCTTTCGCTTTGGCCAAAAGGAAAATGCCATTTTTCCACTGTACACCAAGCAAACAACCACTCACTGGCAAATGGAAAAAGCTCAGTGAGGGTTGCGGTCTTGAAATTGTGTGTGAGCAGACTTAAGATTATTTTGGAGCAAAAAAAAAAATATATAAAAAATAGTGTAATTAATAAAATAAAACAACTTCCAACCGACAGCAAATTAACCAAAGCAAAGAATATATTTTCAATTAAGAAACTTTTCCCTCTGTTTAAATAAATTAAACTTTATTAATCATATCGATTTAAGTGGATAAACCAAAACAAAGTTTTTTACAATTTTTATACGTAAACTGCATACATATTTTTGTGAATGTTTCAATTAAATTGTAGTTAGAAATATACAAAAGATTTACATATTAGAAACAAACATTTACCAACATTCAGAAAAACAAAAAAAAAAAATTAAACAAACGGGCGTTTCAGTATTACCATCATCATCCGTGGCAGTGAAACCTAAAAGTATAATCTAAAAAATAAGTATAGCTCGACGTGTATATGTACATGTATATGTGTGAGTGTTTTTTATTTATTAATTATATGGTACATACCTGTTAAGACATGTGATTTTTTTGTGAAATAAAATTAAATAAAAGAAAAATAAAATTCCATCGATAAAAGAAAACCAACCAAACAGTATAAAAAAGTCTCTAAATTCTCTTCGATATTAATGTCAAAGTGTTTGTTGAGAATACCTTTTTAAACACACAAAATAACTGCCTTTTAGTAAACAAATATAAAACTACAATAAAAATGTTAATAATATTATGTGTTTGAGGAAATATATACACTAATTGGTTGGTTAAATGCTGCCTGCCTGTGTGTATACAAAAATCTGTGTGAGCCTCCCAAAATTATGCCATAAATCATTTACAATTTAATTGTTTGCTCCTGCAACAAAGGAACGAGGAGATTGAATAAAAGCAACTACAACAATAGCTACCCCAAACAACGTGACCCAACAACAATAACTGTAACGAGCGAGAAGAACAACAGCAACAACATCTAAAGAATGCCTAATCAGGGACTTCTACGTGTTGCTGCAACCAACTCAGCAATACGTGGCAGCAGTGGTGGTAGTAGTGCGTGCAGCTCAGGCAGCGTATCACCAATACCCATACCGGTAATTGCCATTAGTCCTGGAGATGAATCCTCTGAGTCGGAAATAGAAGCTGAGCCAGCAAAAATTTTTCACCGACGTGTTTCAACCAAACGCAATGTTAACAGCTCGGTAAGAATTGTGTTTTTTTCTATTCTTCTACAAAACTTTTCCATTCACTGTGTTTTATCTTTGCTTAAGATTTTAATTGATTTGTGGACGTGAGCTGGTATAAAATATTTTATATCGCATTTAATGGAACAAACAGTGTTAAAATGTTCTCCAAACATTTTGTCAGAATTCCAAATTTTATGAATATTAATTATGGTAGAGAGAAAAAGCATACCGGCTGGTAAATATTTTGAAGTTTGTAATAATTTTCGAAAAAGCAAATTGAGGTATAATTAGTAAACAATATTCACTTTGTAAAAAATGTGTTTGATTCAATCGCATATCTCTATTATAGAGAGTAATGTTTATACCCTCAGCCTTTAGGCTAAAGAGGGTATTTACACTTTGATACGACCAAAAATGTGCCTCATCGAAATAATGGTTTTAGATCCCAAGTATATTTGTACGATATCCGTTTCAGACAATTTTGAGTAGATCTAGCAATGTCCGTCCGTCTGTCTGTCTGTCGGTCTGTCTGGCTGGCTGGTGCGCACGATAACTCTCGAACGGATCAATCGATTCGGTTCAAATTTTGGGTATCGAAATATATTGTCCAGATTCGATTTAAGTTCGAAGATGGGCCATATAGGTCCATTCCTTCAGGTACCTCCCCCACAAATGTTCAAAAATTGTCGCAAAATTTGTGCGCACGATAACTCTTGTAGGGAATAACCGATTTGGTCCATACTTTGCACAT
Source organism: Musca autumnalis (assembly GCF_047663935.1). Taxonomy (NCBI): domain Eukaryota; kingdom Metazoa; phylum Arthropoda; class Insecta; order Diptera; family Muscidae; genus Musca; species Musca autumnalis. The sequence continues at coordinate 7,456,758 of NW_027411644.1, read as the reverse complement.
CGTGTAATTTCTACCAAACTTAAATGAGGTTCCAATATGGACTCAATCGGTCCACTCCTTCGGGTACCTCCCATACAAAATTTCGGAAAAGTTCAGTTTAGGACCTGGTCTCGAATCGCTTTGATTTTTATTTACGCAAGTTGTATACGCTGTCCTCTATACGACGCTGTAAGTTTCATTAGGGGCAAGTCCATACTTCCTGAGAAAATAGCCTGAAAGTTACAAAAACCCCTATGACACCGTGTGTAGTGGTTGGAGCGCAAGATAACTCTCGAACGGATCTGGCGATTCGGTCCAAAATTTAGCTTTCGTAATATTTTGTCCAAACTTAGTTCAAGTTCAAAGATGGATTATATCGGTCCCCTCCTTACGGTACCTCCCCCACAGAAGTTCGAAAATGTTCGGAAAATTTGTGCGAACGATAACTCTTGAAGGAAGTAACCGATTTGGTCCATAATTTGCACATTATGAAATTTCTACCAGACTTAGATGAAGTTCCAATATGGACTCAATCGGTAATCTCCTTCGAGTACCTCCCACACAAAATTTCGGAAAATTTCAATTTAGGACCTGCTCTCGAATCGCCTTGGTTTTTGTTGTACCATCTTGTATTCACTGTCCCCTATACGAAGGTAAAAGTTTCCTCAGGGGCAAGTCCATACTTACTGAAAAAATAACCTGAAAGTGGAAAAACAAACTCTATGACACCATGTTTATGGTAATTCTCGAACGGAAATGCCGGTTCCGGCCAAAATTTGGCCTTCGTAATATTGTTTCCAAACTTAGTTTAAGTTCGTAAATAAGCCATATCGGTCCACTCCTTCAGGTACCTACCCCACAAAAGTTCAAAAATATTCGGAAAAATTGTGCGCACGATAACTCTTGATGGGAGTGACCGATTTGGTCCATACTTTACACATTCTCATAATATCTACCAGACATAGATCAGGTTCGAATATGGACTATATTTGTCCACTCCATCCCGTAACTCCCACACAAAATTTTGGATAAGTTCACTTTAAGACCTGCTATTGAATCACTTTGATTTTGTTGAAGCAACTTACATTCGCTGCCTCAGTTACGATGGTAAAAGTTGTTTCAGGGGCAAGTCCATACTTCTTGAGAAAACAGCCCGAAGAGTGTAAAAACCCCCTATGGCACCCCCATGGTCTATGTCGGTCCATTCCTTTAATTACCTTTTCAGCAAATTTTTTGAACTTTAATCCTAATCAACATTTTTGTCGGTTCATACGAGACCAAAATTTTGAAACCCCCTAAATACATAAGTTTTTTGAGAAAAAAAAGTGTTTCAATTTGCACAGGCTGAGGGTATATCTCTGTCGGCAAAGCCGACTGATACTTTTTTACTTGTTACATAAAAATTTAAAAAAAGGAAACTTTACGTCTTCTTCAGAACACCAAGAATCTACTAATTTTACAGTAGTTATTTAGCTTGATTTGTTGTCTGTTTTAGTTCAAATCTAGTAACTAAAAATTTGCACACTTCTTAGATTTGCATGACAATACCTAAATATGATACCAAGACCAATATGGGTCCATTTTTTCTATAGCCTCCATATAGCGTTACCACCCGATTTCAGGTATTTTGAAGTTTTTATCTACATTTTTGGCCTAAATTGGCTGTGATTTAGTTATGGGGTTCCTTTAAAGGTGGTAAGGGCAAGTTGAGAGGTGGAAGTTTGGAGAAGGTGGTCCGGAATTTCGGAGGAGGTTGTTCGGAAGATCAGAGGATTGTTTTCTTCGTAGTAGAATCTATTTATTACAAAATTCAAAGATAAAAAAATAAAAATAAAAAATAAGTTGCAGTGTTTTATTTATAAATACACTACAAACTAGAAAACAATTTTTCTCTTAGCCTCAATAAGTATATTCTTCTTCATGATTAAATTAAAAATGGTGACAAAATTAAATGACAACAAGTAGGAAAAGACTTAAGTTCGGTCGGGCCGAACTTGTTATACCCTCCACCACAAGTTTCAGTCATTTCGGTGGATTAATGTGGCCACAACTTTCAAACTACCGAAAATCGGAAGGTACTGTTCTATGGGGGCTATATGATGGCGTAGACCTATACCTACGAATTTCTGGGGGAAAGTTTTATACCCCAAACTAAGACTAAATACCAAATTTCAGCCATCTCGGTGTGATAATGAGGCCAAAACCTTCAAAATACCGAAAATTGGCAGATATCGTCCTATGGGGGCTATATCAACACGTGGACCTATATAAACATTTTATGGTAGAAATGTTTCTTAGCCTCTGGAAATGCAAAATACAAAGTTACAACCGATTCTGTTGTCAAATGGGACTAATACATTAAAAATATATTAAAATGACGCGTACTTTATATGGGGCGTTATATGGGGGTAATACCAAAACGTGGACCTATATAAACCAACTTTGGTAGGAATGCTTTTTGGCCTCTGGAGACACCGGTTTTGACTTGAAATCTTTTGGATATTTTGGCATATAACAACCAAACCATTGAGATTTTCGATCCAACTTACTTACTTAGCTGGCCCATTACAGAACATTTGTTCCATAGACCGAACTAAGAAAAGATCTCCAATTCTCTCTTTTTTCGCTTGTATGCTCCATCGAGGCTTAGGCCTGCCGATTCTGCGTGCACCACCATGCGGCATGTATTCATACGCCTTTTTAGTGGGTTTATCATCCTCATTCTTATGATGTGGACTAGCCAACGCAATCGTTGCATCTCGATACGTTTAACTATCGGACATGTTCCGGAATTCACGGTGTATCCATTTCACATCACACATGCACTTCACCTGTGAAAGCAATTGATGTTCTGTGTTTCACGTGAAAAGAGCTTTCATATTTCACGAAAGAACTTTGGAAAGCTTTATTACAGCTTTCAAACTTTATCATTTACAACAGTGTTCACCAGCGAGCTCTTACTGAGAACAAGTGAGCGTAACTTTCAATGTAAAACACACAGTAATGTATGCTCACTTCCTCTCAGTAAGGGCTCGCTGGTGAACACTGATTTACAATGAAAAACATATCAGTCTGCGTTGGCGCATCAACGAATACACATGCGTGTGTGGGTATGTACGCTTTGTTCGTTTGATTGTTTACGAAACAGGGTAAACAAGGAAACGAACTTCTACAAGAGCGCGTACATGTTGAATTTGGTACTTTAAGAAAAATATATTTTTAAATCATATTGTGTTAAGAAAATTAAATATTTTTTTTAAATACTCATAGAAAACACATTAAATTTTAGTCCTAGGCAGCTTTTTGTAGGAATTTGCAATTAGTTTCTTTAAAAAATAAGGATTCACTCAGCTCTCGCCATCAAAATTACAGTGTGAGGAATACACCCCAATTAGGTGTAAAGTGTGTTGCAGAACAGCTTTAGGTGTATTCGATACACGTGAGGTGCAGAGGTGAATGACAGAACATGCCCGTATATTCATGTCTTTGTATAGCTGATATAGCTCGTGGTTCATACGACGTCGATATTCACCGTCAACACAAATCGGCGCAAATCTGCTTGCGCAAGTACCCATGCTTCAGAGCCATACATTAGTACGGGTAGTATCAGCGTTTTGTATAGTGTTATTTTTGTTTGACCAGATGTGGCTTTGTTTTTAAATTGCTTACTTAAACCATAGTAGCATCTGTTGGCCAATACAATTCTTCTTCTTATTTCACAACTGATGTTGTTTGTTGTGTTTATGGCAGTGCCGAGGAAGACGAAGTCTTTAACTACCTCAAAATTATAGGTTCCAACTTCCAGAGTTGGTCCGAGTTCTATGGACGCTTTGCGCGTCGACACCATCAATTTGGTCTTTTCGCCGTTTACCGCCAGACCCACTTTCACAGATTCTGCTTCGACTTTCCTAAAGGTATCAGTTACTTCCTTTACTGATCGTCCCATGATGTCTATGTCATCAGCATAGGCAAGTAACATGTGGCTATTGGTGTAAATTGTGCCATTTCTTTTGACATTTGCATCTCGTATTACCTTTTACAGCAAAATGTTGAATAGGTCACACGAAAGGCTGTCTCCTTGTCTGAAACCTCTTTTGGTACAAAATTCTTCGGAGAGGTTCTTTCCAATTTTAACTGAGGACCTAGTATCAGTTAAAGTCATATTACAAAGCCGGATGAGCTTTGCGGGTATACCAAATTCAGACATTGCATGGAATACCTTTGGTCGGAGGGGACTGTCGAATGCTGCTTTATAATCGACAAAAAGGTGATATGTGTCGATCTGCATCTCTTGGGTCTTCTCCAGGATTTGCCGCAGGGTAAATATCTGGTTAATGGTGGACTTGCCAGGTCTAAAGCCACATTGGTATGGTCCAATTATTTCGTTGACCATTGGCTTTAGTCGTTCGCACAATATCCCTGACACTATCTTATAGGCAATAGGGAGAAGACTTATGCCCCTATAGTTAGAGCATACAGTCTTATCTCCCTTCTTGCGGACGGGGCACAGGATACTCAGGTTCCAATCGTCGGGTACTCGTTCTTCCTGCCAGATGGTGCTAACTAACTGATGCATACACCTTATCAGCGCGTCGCCTCCGGTTTTGAACAGATTGGCTGGTAAGCCATCGGCTCCTGCTGCCTTATTATTCTTCAGCAGATTTATTGCTGTCTTTACCTCATCTTGGCTGGCCGGTATACATTCAATACCATCTTCTGGGATTGGATCTGTGGTATCATCGTCTTCGCTACTATTGCATACCAGCAGATTGTAGAAATGTTCCTTCCATATCCTGAGCACGCTATCTGTATCTGTTACCAGATTAACTTGCTGGTTTGTACAGGAGGATGTGCCTGTACCAAAGCCATCTGTTTGATGTTTGACTCTTTGGTAGAATATTCGGACTTCATTCTGGCTCCTGTACATCTCGATTTGTTCACACTCCCGCTTTTCCATTTCTCTCTTTTTCTTGTGGAAAAGACGTTTCTCTTCTCTCCTTTTCTCCCGATATCTCTCTTGTGTTCTACGCGTAGCTACTGATTGTAAAGTAACTCTATATGCCGCATGATTAAATCTGGTACTGCTAACTACCATGTTTTTTGCCGCTGCAAAGTCTATCAGCCTCATACCATTGTCAGATGTTTCACTGTGGAGACTGGATTTTCCGACTGTTGGGCCAAAGATATTCTCCTTTCCAATTTTGGCATTAAAATCGCCTAGAATAATTTTAATGTCTTGGGCAGGGCAACGGTCATATGTTTCTTCTAAGCGTAAAATATATCTTTGGTCTGTTCGTCCTTTTCTTCAGTGAGCGCAAATAAAGCTGATGTTGAAGAATTTAGCTTTAATTCGAATTGCAGCAAGTCTTTCATTCACTGGGGTGAAGCTGGATACCAGATGTTTTAGTCTCCGACTAACTACAAATCCGCAACCAAACTCATGCTTTACGTCATGGCAGCTATAATACAGTGCGTCACCTTTAGGTGTTGTTGTGACGCCTTTCCCAATGCATCGTATTTCCTGTATGGCAGTAATATCGGCCTTGTACTTTCCAAGTACGTCTGCCAATGCGAAGACTGCACGTTCTCTATAAAGAGTGCGAACATTGCAGGTGCAGATTCGCAGATCATGGTCCTTAAAACGTTTGCGGGGTTCGTCAACTTTAGAGGGGGTTGTTTTTCTTTTCTTTCGTTTTTTCTCTCTTGTACATTGCAAAAGCATTTGAACGCTCCTTCAGGCAGTTTTGGCCTTGAGACAGTGCAATTTGGTTCGTTCCGAAACCCATTTTTGAAGAACCTAGACCCAAAGTTGGAAAGTTGACAACCGCAAGTGTTAGGGATTACCGACAACTTCATTTTGGATTACCGACAACTTCATTTGTGCCAGACTAAGACAATTTTCATTGAAAACTCTTTGCCATTTTCTTTTAAAATTTCATTGACGTCCACACTCTTATCACTGTGCGCCTAAACTAACTTCAAATGAAAGGTGCTTACACCTGGGAAGTTTTTGCGGATTCTGAAACTACAATGTTCATAGATAAGAAAAAAAAAATAAAACAAAAAATCGCCGGAGGGATTTTGAAATAAATCGCGGTCCATGTTCACATTTTTAGGGGTTTTTAGGTTTTCACGATTTTCCTTGGAAACGGCAAGTCCTATCGAAATGAAACTAAGGAAAATATTGTAGAAAATGTTCACTGCTACAGCATTTTCTTCAGTCCCATTTCGATAGAAAAAATCAAACAGATATAAGACGAGTCTTCAATCTCCACTGTTCTTTAATTTTTTGTGTAAGGTACCCGAAGGACATGAACGATATAGCACGGTGATCTTGAACCAACTTTATATGAAAGGAGCTTACATTTGAGACATTTTTTGCGGATTCTGACACTGCAATGTTCATACATCAGAAAAATTAAAAAAAAAACGAAAAAAAATTCGCCGGAGCGCTTTTTAAATAAACCGCGATCAAGGTTCACATTTTTAGGGTTTTTAGGTTTTCATGATTTTTCTTGGAAACCGCAAGTCCTATCGAAATGGGGCTAAAAAAGGTTGTAGCTGCGAAAATTCTCTAGATGATGGACCGTTATGTTTTGTTCCTGAAATTTACCATTTTTGAGATAGAGTAGTTCAGGTCACATTATTAGGTTTTTTTTGTTAGTTTTTTTCTCACGATTTGCTTGAAAACATTAACGGGACTACACCTTTTTCAGATGTAATTCGAATTATTTTAATTGTAATTCGAGAATTCTATTTGTAATTTGTAACATTTCATTTGTAATTCGAGAATTCCATTTGTAATTCGAATTATTCCATTTGTAATTCGAATTATTCCATTTGTAATTCGAAATATTCCATTTGTAATTCGAATTATTCCATTTAAAATTTGAATTATTCCATTTGTAATTCGTATTTTTCCATTTGTAATTCGAATTATTCCATTTGAAATTCGAATGATTTCATGCGCGTTTTCATTTTACCGATTTTTATCGGTAACTCAAAAAATGAGTTATAGAATCGCAATACTGGAAGGAAAAACACAATGTGCATTTTGGACCATATCGATTGCTCCCTTCGATGGTTATCTTTCACACCATTTTACGGAAAAAATTTACTTTTGTGGTGGGTACCAAAAGGAGTGGATCGATATGGGTCATCTTCGAACTTCAATCAAGATTGGGTACTTAAACCAAGATTGGTTCGAATCGGTTGATCCGTTCGAGGCACATTTTTGGTCGTATCAAATGTGTATACCTTCGTTAGCTTAAAGGCTGAGGTTATAAAATTGGGTTCTTTTCGAATCGTCTTTGAGAAACTGGTCATTTATTTTTCCCGAAATGTAAAAAAAAAATTGGAAACAAGTATTTCCGTTGTAAATGTTTAGACCAGCTTCTTCCTCAACATTTTGGGTTTAAATGAAATTTGCAACCCATTCGGTTTTTTTTTCACTTCCCTAATGTCTCGAACCTAGTGTACATATTTTTTTTGATGAAAAATAAATACGTCTTCTTCTCGCATTACTGTTCATAATGAAACAAATCAGTGTATTCTACTCCATAATGCACTGGCATTAAAAGGCCAAAGTACCGGCATTCGAAGAGCTTTGGTTTGTAGTAACTTTCGAAAGAGCTTTCGCATTTATTTGAGGGATTTCCTGTGTATCTTTTCCGCTAATGTTCTCTTTCGTTCCAGTTTACAATAGTAATCTACTTTACGAAAAAAAACATGACTGGACAAAAAGTATAAACGAATACACGGCAAAATTCCATCTAACCAGACAAGAAGTTCGGTCCATGAGAAGATAAAATGTAGACAGACAAGACAGACACCTTTACAATTGTTTACTATTTCAAACCAGAGAAAAAGAGAATTATTTTTTACGGCTAGCCAACCGTAGTAACAAAACAAAGAAGACGAAGAAGATGTAAAGTACGAAGAAAAATACATAAATCGAGTTGTTCCATGTGACAAACGTTGTGTGGACAGCTTAGGATACTATTTATTGTGTGTGTGTGTGTTGTGGTCCGTTATGTCTACAACTGCTTTATAGCCGTTGTTTTGTGTATTAAGACGTTATTTTGTTAACCTGTTGAACAAAAATAATTTCTCTCTCCTTTAGAAAAATTGTTTGTATGTTTGAGTTAAAGAGTAAGAACCAAAAGTTGTCTCTTTTCCAGTCCTTCTCACCTAAAATGTTTGATTATGCACTTAACCATTAGAAATCTATGTCTTGTGCATAATTACGACTGCTGTGGCTGAATATATGGAAATGAGTTTTACTTTTTCTGAGGGCTATTTTTCCTATTTAAATATACCCCCTGTTTTCTTAAAGAAAAAGTTATTCGTTTCAACCGAGTTGTCAAATTTATTTATTTACTCGCCTTAGCGCAAAAATGTAGAGCGCTGATTTGTAAATGATAATTCTTAACTATACATGGACCTCATCTAAGTCTGGTAGACATTTCACGATGTACAAAGTATGGACCAAATCAGTTACTCCCTTCAAGAGTTATTGTGCGCACAAATATTCCGAAAATTTCCGAACTTTTGTAGGGGAGGTACCATAAGGAGTGGACCGATATAACCCATCTTCGAACTTAAACTATGTTTCGACTAAATATTACGAAAGCCAAATTTTGGACAATATCGGTTATCGAGAGACAGACAGACGGACGGACATTGCTAAATCGACTCCAAGTTGTCTGAAACGGATTTCGTCCAAACATACTTGGGGTCTAAAACCGTTATTTCGATGAGGCGCATTTTGCCCGTATGAAAGTGTATATACCCTCGTTAGCATAAAAGCTGAGGGTATAAAAACAGTGAGTTAATTATTTAAAACTATCGTTGTGATTTAAATATTTTTTCGTAGTAAAAATGTATGATTTACTTTGTGTTCCAGTATTAATTCAATGTCCTGGGTTTACAACCAACTTTACTAAATAGGAAATGTATATCAAACGTGACCAGTATACAAATGTATAAAAGAAGCATTGCAAATATTTGGCTTACTTTATTTTCGTAATTCTATCCCCGTAGAGCTGAAAAAGAAAACATTTCATAGTTATGACCAGTTAATTAATGCTTTATTACAGGCTATAAAATTATTCATTTGAAGGGAATATTTGCATTTTTAGGATGAGGTTCATCATTTAATAGCACGTGAATGGTAAATATATTCTTTTTAATATAAATGTAGACCACAAATAGATACCACAAAATATTTGACGTGGAAGCTGTAGAAGAGTCGAATATATACTTTTAAATCGGTTAACACAGTTGTGAATTTTCGAAAATGAGAAAAAAAATTGTACAGTCTTTTAAAAAATAGATGAGTTATGGATTTTTTGAGTTTTCACTTTTTTTGTAATATTTTTATTGGTGCGTATTCTGGTTATTAGGTAGGCAAATTACGATTACAGTCATACGCACCAATGTACCAATGCACGATGGGGCCACGGGTAGAGTTGTGCAAATTGAACTATATTGAACTACCTAGTTCACAATCTAGTCAATGGACACCGGTCGTTTCTTTGAACGAAATGCGTATACTTATTATTTTACGTTAGTTTGTATGATGTTACTCATACGTTTTTGAACTAGGACAATGAACTACGTCGTTCAATTGCCCAACTCTAGCCAATGGCAGGTTTTTGAGGCAAAAAGTCATTTTTCAAGTTAGTGATTGAAATCAAATAATAACGGAATTATATTCTTAGCACTTTCAAACCTCCAAACCCAAAAAATTACAATCTGGCAACGGCTCCCGGCGACATGCCAAGCTGCCAAAGATGTCATAATTTTCATTCCGTTTATTTCTGGCATTCAGTCGTAATTAAACAATTTAAGTATTTTGGCGCCAAAATCTGATCTGTTGATATTATATATTTTTTTAAAAATGGAAAATACGGGTAATAGTATGTAAATTAAGATTATTATTAAAAATGTAAATGTAATATTAGATGTGGTCAATAATTTGTTGTGTCAGTAAGTGATGTTTTTTGATGTAGTCTGTGGTATCGTCCATGTGTTCTTTGGAGTAGAACTTTCGGTATCGGGGTGTATTCTCGTAAAAATATGTATCTGGTGAAAGGTGACAATGCCGGCTAACAGATTTTGAAGAGAAATTTTGCGTATACTTGCGAATAAAAAAATTATCAATTTCCAGATTTCGTAAAACTTAAAAAATTGGATATTTTTAATTTTTGGTTGAAAAATCAGCGAAAACCTAAACACGTTATAGACTGGATTTCTGCGAAATTTAATCGAGGTGTCAAAGACAACTTCGTGACGGGAGATAAAAAATAAGTTTATAACATTTGTGCACGCCTTAACTAAAAATGGATAAAAAATTGGAGGTCAAAAAATCGTGTATTACAATTTGAAAGCTTATGGGTAGCTAGCGACACAGTATTTACGCTAGAACAAGGTTATAATACAAAGAAAAGAGGGCGTCCTAATGTGGATAATAGTGAAGGAAGAAAACTTGTTTCGGAAGTCTCCTATGAACACGGCAACAATACCAAGCTCTTGATGCATGCCGCCTCTGTTTCGGCCAATTTGTCAAAAGAAAAATATACAAACTATTTTCTCAAGGAAGTTTGGTATCAACCAACTAAAATGAGAAAACAATTAACTCCGACAGAGTAAATTTATGAACGATATACCCAAATCTGAACCTATTTCAATATGATGTCTCAATAATGTTTTCTAGATTCCGTCAGACAATTTAAATCTCATCACAATTGGACAAATATAGTGTGATTGCTGCACGAAATACCTAAAATCGGGTAAAAATATATATGGGAGCTATATCCAAATCTGAACCAATTTCAAAATAACTTGGCAAATTTATTTCCAGTCCGAATTCCGCCACGTATTCCAAATATCATCATAATTGTACAAAATGTTTGTGTTTGGTCCATCAATTACTCGAAATCGGGCGAACATATATATGAGAGCTATATCTTTATATGAACCGATATCAATTAAATTTGGCAGATTAGTTTCTAGGTCGATTATAAACATCTGCACGAAATTTTGAAGGTATAAGTATAATTGGGCAATCCAATCCCTAGTTCACTGTCTTAGTTCCAAAAGGTATGAGTAACGACATACAAACTAATGTGTGAAATTACGTATACGCAGTCTATTCATTGATTTTGTACCACGAGTTTGCTTCAAAATATGTAAATCTATAGATACCGTAATGTGGGGCTATACCAAATCATTGACATATACCATCTAAAATAGTTTGATTGTTTTTTAAGTAGTCAAATTGTTGAAGCACTTTTCTACTCCGATTGAGACACCTCCAAAACATGGTTTTTGAACGCTTCAACAGCTTCTGGCGACGAAAGTCGTTCACCACGCCTTTTTTCTTAATGTGCCGAAATCAAATGAATCATTGCGTGTCAAGTCAGGGCTGTACGGCAGGTGACCCAACAATTCCACGTTTTGTCCGATCAAAAATGCACTGTGGTTCCGCCCGTGGACAAAAATCGAAAATTTTATGGCGACAAATTTGATTGGGATTGAAAGAAATATTCTCTAAACACATTAAATTTTTAATATCCAATATTATTTTTGCCAATTTACAGCGGTAATATGTCAAGTTAAGTCGAAGAAGTTGAGACTTGTATGCGGTGCCTTAAAAACGAAAAATAGATCCGCAAAGCATTCGTAGTTTATGAGTGAAATTAAAAAAGATTGAACAAGTAATTGTACAATTTTCAAAATGAAGCTTATAGTTGAATGCATTGACTATGCTTTTATGAAAAAACATTTTGAAAATTCGTTTTCTAACTTCCTTAAAAATAAATTCTTTGTACATAAATTACTTTTTGTGCTATTTTTAATATCATTACTATGAATTTATGTTGAGTTTTGCTAATGTTGGCCCCGTAAGGGCAAGTCCATATTTCTTTTAAAATACAGGGGAAAGTCTCTAGTTTACGATAAAACGAGATCCAGCTGCCCCCAGCGGCCACCCTGTAAGTTATTCCCCTTATACCACGCCTGTAAAATCGCCAAAATTTTTTTTGCAAGGAGGTATGTTGTTCCCTCAGAACTCAAAATGCAAAATTAAAGCCAAATCGGTTGAAAAAGTTGGCTAAAATCGTCAAAATACCGAATATCGGGAGGTACGTTTATATGGGAGCTATACCTAAACGTGTACCTATATTGAACATTTTTTTGCACGGAGGTATGGTGTTCCCTCCGAAGTCAAAATACAAAATTACAGCCAACTCGGTTAGAAAATTTGGCTAAAATCGTCAAAATACCGAATATCGGGAGGTACGTTTATATGGGAGCTATACCTAAACGTGGACCTACATTCATTAAAATTGTTTTTTCTCTCTTTTGGACTCGTTATAAAACTATGATAAAAATTTCGAGGTGGTAGCTCGATTATAACTATTTTTGGCACTCATTTTCATACAAGTGGGACCACTGTGCACTGGTTCGAATCAATCTGTGAGAGCTCACATTGTCATGGTGCACAATGATTCGTCTTCTCTTGTTTGTTTTTTTTTTTTTCGAATTTCTCTGGAGACTTCAGGCAAACAAATTGTAGTGTACCACTCAGAATTAACTGTCATACGTTCCTCAAGTCGTATGGTAGCAACATGGTCAGTTTAGCCGAAGGAACAGGCGGCCATTTGCCTCAAAGTGCTTTTTCCGTGAACAACTTTCGTTGGATTTGGTTCATCTTCGAAGACCTCCACGGTCGATTGCTGTTTTGTTTCGGGCGCATACGCATAGATCCAAGATTCATCGTCTGTGGCAATCTTATAAACGTCGTTTGAAGCAACGCGATTGTATTTATTCACAATTTCTTTGCACCAATCGAAATGAACCTTTTTTTGAGCGATTGTCAAATTGTGGTGGATCTAACGAGAAAAAACATTTTTGCGGCCAGGTGTCCATGCAGTATAAAATGTTAGTTGGTAAAAGAAATGCCCATGGATGCCTCTTTTTCATGGTATATAACATGGCGATCTTGTATTGTTCGTTCACGCACGGCTTAATTGTTTTGTGGCACAACGCCCATTTATGGACGATTCTCACGACCTTCGCGCTTTAGGGACTGTCGGCCACGATTGAATTCATTAAGACAGTTGTTCATAGTGCTATAGGATGTTCCTTCATCGACATACGATGACTTATTTCATCGATGCACTCTTGCCTTGATTATCCATGTCGAAAGTTGTGAAAAATGATGGGACGAACATGTTCACAAGTAAATTCCATTTAATTTTTACAAAGTGATTTTTTCAAGTCACTGTAAACAACACAACACATGGTCCTATGTCAAACTGTCCTGATTACGTTTAGGCTCAGAACTGTCAAATTTCCCAAAAAAAAATTCAAATGACAAAGTTATCGTGCAGCCATCGTATGCGCCGATTTTTTGAAGCCTTTGTTTGGGCCATTATCTCTGGAATTATGGACTTAGTCCTACGAAAAATTTTATATTTCAAATGGGGACCGTGAAAACAACCTTCTACAAAAAATTTCAAATAGATCCGAGACAAGTGCTCAAACTGCACTTTTTCCAAATTTTGTGTGGGAGATACCCGAACGACGGGACCGATATAGTCCATATTCCAACCGACACATGGCTGGATGAAATATTACGATGTGCATAACTTGGACCAATCAGAAACTCCCTGCGAGAGTTACCTTGCTGATTAGATATTTTTTTGGTGACGTCATTGTTTCTGTGGAGCTTTTAGGTCATTATTGTACCGCCGCACTAAAGTTCCAAATGCGAATTCTTTGGCCAAAAGTCAAACTTTTGAAATTTCGTTTTATTGTTTTTTTCGTTGTCATATGCAAGTAAACACTCTTAAACAATGACAATAATGCTTGTTTTTTAGAAATTTTTATTTACCGTTATAAATAAATGCTGTCAAAATTAACATTTGTTTACTCAGTTGATATCAAAGTCACGTGCGCAGTATTTTTTACAGGTTCTGTTTAAAAATATCGCGAAAACAAAAATAAAAAATATTAAAGTAAAATATGGAAAAGAAAGGTGGTAGTGTGAGGTTTAAATTTTAAAAAAATTTTGAACAATAAATGTTTACAAATGGTATTTTATAAATGCTTTTTGAGACCTTATTATATTTTAATTAATTTTTTTTTAATTCAAATTTCGCTCTAGTCCTAAATAATTTTGTTAACTAGTGACACCTCTATAAAAAAATCGAAATTACTTTGACGTCTGTAGTTAATAAATTTAAAAGGGCAGGTTGCTCTTTGGTGCTCTTTACGAGAGATAATTTTTTATAGGATACATTAGTGTACTAAATTCACAAATTTTTGATTTTTGGCTGGAACAATAAACAGAATATCAAATAAAGAAAATTTTCTGAAGATAAAATAGAATCCAACGATTTCTTAACAGATACTCGCCTAAGTAGTATAAGGCTAAGATATCGCATAGTTTATGAAAAGTTGTGTCGAAACTGGACAAATTTCACAGAAAGTTGACTATTATCGAAGAAAATCGAGAATCGACAGAACCCCAAGTCTCTCACTCTAGACAAGTAAATAAAATAAATAACAAGTAAATAAATAAAAAGCAGCAACAGCAACAAAATGGCTCAAATTTATTAGATCGTGCGGGATCGACGTCGGTCAGATAAAAAGTTTATGTTTGTCAGTAGTGCTTAAGGAAGCAATCTCAAGCCTTTATGGGGCTACAGCAGTATAAAAAGTTGTTTTAAATTTGAATAACAATTTTCATCGAAGAAGAGTTTTTCCTCACAAATTTTCTAGCATTTATACATATGGTAAACTACGGTGGAGTTATGAGAATGATTACAATATACATTTTTTTAATTTTATTTGACTAAAACTTATTTTGATGACCCAAAAAATGAGTCCGTTTTTGTTGGTATATTATAGGATTCTCAAAAACAATATAGTATGGACCTGTAATCCAAATACAAGATAAGCGACCTTAACATATAAAATGAAAAAAAAATGTCCGTCCTATTCAGATGGGCGGGAGCGTTTATAACATAACATAAATATAATTTTACATTGCTACTCTACGAAAAGAATTAAAATATTTATTTTTGAATTCTAAATAAATACTAAATAAAACACAAAAACAAATATATTTACACACAAAAATATGAACTTTTCCCATAAGAAATACTTTTGGCCACGAAAAATCGATTTGAAACCATTGTGCGCCGTAAAGGGGATGCAAGGACAACCTGCTGAAAAAATTCAAAACGATCCGAGAGGAGCACCTATGCTTCATCTTTTCCATTTTACAGAAAAAATTTCAACTTTTGTGGGAGAGGTACCCGAAGGGGTTTGTTTTTTTCTTTTCTTTCGTTTTTTTCATAGTAGGCTGTTTTTTCTAGGGGAGGGTTACTAACCCGACGCCCAAACCCAAGTTTTTAACGTTCTTATGGGTGAACGCGCGGCACATGTTAGCTCACTACCTTTAACGGGTGTTAAAGGCAGTTCCCCAGGTGACACCACGGGGAGGTCAGTGTCCACTTGGGATGAAAGAGGGACCAAGATAAATCCTGGGCTTTGCCATGTTAAAACCGGTCAGGACCGTTCCTTGGTATCTTCCACCCCCTACGCCTACAAGATCGTATCAGGGATATTGTGCGAACGACTAAAGCCAATGGTCAACGAGATTATTGGACCATACCAATGCGGCTTTAGATCTGGCAAGTCCACCATTGACCAGATATTTACCCTGCGGCAAATCCTGGAGAAGACCCAAGAGATGCAGATCGACACCTACCACCTTTTTGTCGATTATAAAGCAGCCTTCGACAGTCCGCTGCGCTCAAAGGTATTCCAAGCCATGTCTGAATTTGGTATTCCCGCAAAGCTCATCCGGCTTTGTAAAATGACTTTAACTGACACGAGGTCCTCAGTTAAAATAGGAAAGAACCTCTCCGAAGAGTTTGGTACCAAAAGAGGTTTCAGACAAGGAGACAGCCTTTCGTGTGACCTCTTCAACATCCTGCTAGAAAAGGTTATACGAGAGGCAAACGTCAAAAGAAGTGGCACAATCTACACCAATAGTCACATGTTACTTGCTTATGCTGATGATATAGACATCATGGGTCGATCAGTAAAAGAAGTAACTGATACCTTTATAAAGGTCGAAGGAGAATCTGCTAAAGTGGGTCTGGCGGTAAACGGTGAGAAGACCAAGTTGATGGTGTCGACGCGCAATGCGTCCATTGAGCTCGGACCGACTGTGGAAGTTGGTTCCTATAATATTGAGGTAGTAAAAGACTTCGTCTACCTCGGCACCTCCGTCAACACAACAAACGACATCAGTTGTGAAATAAAAAGAAGAATTGTATTGGCCAACAGATGCTACTTTGGATTAAGTAAGCAGTTTAAAAACAAAGCCACATCTCGTCAAACAAAAATAACGCTCTACAAAACACTGATACTACCCGTGCTGATGTATGGCTCCGAAGCCTGGGTACTTGCGCAAGCAGACATGGCAGTGCTTGGTGTGTTTGAGAGAAAAATTCTTCGAAAGATCTACGGACCAATCTGCGTTGACGGTGAATATCGACGTCGCATGAACCACGAGCTGTATCTGCTATACAACGACATCAATATTGTTAAACGTATCGAGATGCAGCGATTGCGTTGGCTAGGCCATATCATAAGAATGAGCGATGATGAACCCGCTAAAAAGGCGTATGAATACATGCCACATGGCGGTGCACGCAGAATTGGCAGGCCAAGGAATAGATGGCGCAAACAAGTGGATGATGAGATGAAATGGCGCGGTATTCCAGAGTGCAAAGCAACAAATAGAGAGGAATGGAGATCTCTTCTTAGTTCGGCCTATAGAACAAATGTTCTGTAATGGGCCAGCTAAGTAAGTAAGTACCCGAAGGAGTGGACCGAAAAGACAAAAAAGTTAGGGCAAAATATTACAAAGTGTAAAATTTGGTTCGAATCGGTAGATGAGAGGGTAAAAGAAAAACGAAGTTACCCAAAGAAGCCAGAGGCATTTTCGCAAAAATAACACGTCAAAAATATCAGTAAATTTTGCCGACAGGGATATACCCTCAGCCACACGATCCGAGAAGAGATTCAGTGTGGATGAGATTTAGCTTGACATAAATTGGAGAGATATCACTGGTCAACAAAATGTTACTGTGTCTGTTACATCCTAATTATACACTCAGCAACTATACTAACGAGGGTACTAACCACACAAATGATCAACATTTTTCTTTATGTGTGGTCAAGTGTCTGTGCGAGAATCTTTTGGAAAAGTTTACTGAATCTATACCTAGTAGCCTTGTTTACAGCGATGTGATGTTTTTCGTGGACAAGTCTATGTTTCCTGATATAATGGTCCTATCGAGAAGAATGACTCCCAAAATAAGACACACTATGTCGGTCCATGCTTTTAAGTACCTCCAAAACTTTTGACCCAAAATTCTGAATACATAACACATACGTTTTTTTGGGAAAAAGGTGTTTCAATTCACATAGGCTGAGGGTATACCTCTGTCGACAAAGCCAACTGATACTTTTTTACTTGTGTTTTTACATTTCTTTCTCAAATAGGCAAGAGATTTTCACATCTCCACCAGCTCTCATTTTTTACATATAGCTCAGAGTCATTTGTACGATTTTTACCATAATTTTCGTTATCCATTGTCAACACATTATTTATTTAAACATGAGTTTGTTAAGGAGATCTCGTGTGCTCAATGTAAACGGACTATACAAATTGCTACAAATTGTAACTATACCATGGAAATTTTAAAAGACCAATTTGTAAAAATTGCGTATTTTGTTTACTTTAAAGTGGAATTACGTCATCAGGACAAGCCGGAGATATCTTATATTGCATGCCAAAATGCCTGGGACATCTACGGATATCTTCCAGTAAAAATAAAGATGTAAAAAGAGCATTACATTCGAGATCTTGTCTTCAAAATACCATAATGAATTCTAGACCTGCGTTGAAAATTTTTACATAATTTAAGCTATTTACTGGGTACTACAAAATACTTCAAATACTACGTTATATTGACTTTCAATTGGCTTTTATAATATATCTTTGGTAGGCTCTTTATTAACGAAACCTGATGACTATGACTATTACCAACATGTAATGAAGACTACATAAATATAATTTTCTTTGGTTCAATATTACATTTAATAAATATTTATGAATATTGAAATGTATTAGCATCCGTTATGGAAATATGTTTATCGAATATCTTTCCGGTCCACTATACACACATTATGACATTATTTATGTCAAGCTAAATCACATCCACAAAGAATCTCTTCTGGAAATTGGAAATGGAAATAGTTTTCTATTTTTCACATTGTTGGCAACTTAAGCTATGTAGGTCACTTGTCTCATACTCATTTCCGTTTGTAGGCAAAGAAAAAAATTGCCAACTCAGCAAGGCGCTGACAGTCTGACTGGCCAAAAATTTCAACAATGTCCAAAACTGTTGTTTTTTCTCTTTATATTCTTTCTTTTCTTTTTGTAATGGAGATAATGCCCATGGGGATATTTCAAACACATATAAATGTCCAGTCGATGAACTCTTCCTATAAATGTCCAGTAAAATATTCAATCAATATTCTAAATATTGAATATTTCCCTTCAAAAAAGTTTTCTAAATCTCTATCTCAATAAAAGCTTTACAATGAGTATAGATTGTTTGAAAATTGTGTGATTAATAAATTTGGAAATATTTGCAATTTATACATTGGATTTAAGATATATAATTTTGAAAATCAACGCTTTGTTGTCTCATATAAAAAATACACATACCGTACAATACTGTCAAGCATGCTTGAAGTAAATGGACCGTTTAAAGCATGTATATCTAATGATTTTTTTCATATTAATTGCTTATTAAAATTTACTTATTTTTCACTCGGTTTCACAAATAAAAATAAATTTTATGAGAAAGATAAAAAAGGCCGTTAATTTTTTTCAAGATTGTTAGAGAAAGGTTAATACCACCTGCAATAACATTCTTTTGATTTTGCTGGATGGTGCCAATACATTGTGACGTATTAGTTACATATACCAACAGTTCATACGCCATGTATGCCCCATTATATTTATTATAATACGTTTCCTTTATGCTCGCTAAACATTTCTTATAAATTGTTTTTTTTTTATTTGATCAATATGCATGTTCCGAATTAAACAATAAGTACTACGAAATCCTATTCCAAACATAAGAGCGGGGGGTTTTCACTGTCACAATTATAAAACTCTCACATAAAAGTTTCAACCGCAAATAGCCTTCAACAACAGGCAGACAACAACACTTTAAACAGCTAATTTAACTTTGATTGGAAATGTCATAATGACACTTGAACGAATCAAAGATCCCAAAAATAAATATTGATATGCTCGTGTATCACACAGTAGGTGTTATGATTTCTTTCTCTTGTTTATTTGGCATTCATTGTCAGTTATTTGTTTATTTTTTCATATTGTTGTCTTTGAAAATCTTAGACAAAACGGAAATACAATACCGAAGCAAACTAGAAAAACAAACACCATAACATTACTGTGTAAATGTTTCGTTTGACTACCACAGTCGTAAGAAAAAACAACATTTCAAATCAATAAATAATGGAAATGGAAAATATTCTACAACACAAAAAAGGTTGTGGTGCCTCAGCTACACGTGACGACGAATCAATGGAGAAAAGTGGGGAAGAGAAATCGAAGTAAAAAACTTCTATTGATACAAATCAATTGTTAGCCTTGTTTTTGTTTACCACAGTACAATGAGACTTTGCAGCACCATCAATGAAATGGAAGGAGGGTATTTATTATTGTTTAAACGGGGTAACCACGAGGATTCAAATACTCAATTCCATTTCATGGCAAGTCGAAGAACAGCCTTCGTTAGTGACTCTGAGGCGTTTTTCTTGGGTAAACAATGAAGTCAATATTCTATTTTGTTTGCACAATGGCTTTGTAGGAAGTAAAAAGAGATTATTGCTATATGCTGCTTAGGTGGCTCGATGCAGAATATTTGTTCCAAGGTCCGTACATTGTAATTTTGAATATCACGATTTTTCATTACATAGATGTATTGCATATGTGTATTATTTTTTATTTCAGTCATTCAAAGATATTCTTCTTGGCAAGGGTTCTGATGTATCAATTCGGTTTTGGTTGGAGTCCATGGAAAAAAAGTTTTTCCTCGGCCTCTAAGCTCTTTAGAAGATACCAAAAAATATAAGTATTTACTATTCGAAGAAGGAAATTAACCCAATTCATCCCGAGACCAATTTTTATTTATTTTTTTAAGGAAAAATAGTTTTTAGAGTAATTAGGACCAACTGAAGTCAAAAATCTACTCAAAAAATATACGATTTTTCGTTTTCCCGGAAAATGGTGTGCGAAATGTCGAACACTGGGGCTGATTAACCCTTTGAACCCGGCATTTTTTTCGTAGAGATAAAAATATTTTTCATATTTGGGTGCCACCGTGGTGCAATGGTATGCACACCCGCCTTGCACACGTGAGGTCGTGGGTTCGATCCCCGGCCAGTCAACATCAAACATTGGGCCTTTGTGGTTATAAAAATTAACAAAGTTTGTTTCTTAAGTCTTTGTATTATCGTTATATTTTTATTACTAATGATGTGGAAAAGCATAAACTGATGAGTTAGTTTAATTCTAGAGGAAAATTTATGGAAATGGAATGGAAAATTGGTATTTATTTATTATATATATAGTTCACGAATTAGCCAATTTTGACGTATATTGTGTTGTTCATATAATTTGAAATGCTCATATTGACATTTGTCAGAGTAGAAGCGTTTGAAAGATATTTTCTATTTTGTGTACAGACTCTATACATGATAAAATTGGCCTTCATCCAATACATAAAATTATCATCATCGATATTTGAACAGATATTCGCTTGATATCTTACAAATTCCTAATATGTAATATGTGTATTCACCAAAAAATGTGTCAATCTCCTCTTAGTCCAATCTTCGAATAATAATATAAATACAAAATTTTTCACAAGCCCGAATTTCCAATGACCTTTTGTATTTCATTGAATACCACTAACCAGCATTTTCGACTACTGATTGGTTACGAAACTCCCCCGCAGTCCATCCAACAGCAGCCGCATGCGCAGCATTTAACACCAGCCGTTGTTCCAATCCCAGAAAATGCATCCTTTTGCAATTTAATTGCAACGAACTCCGAGGTAAGATCCATGAAATAGTGGACTTTATGAATCGGAAGAAGATCAAGGTCGTGGCGGTGCAGGAAACCATGCTGAACGAACACAGCTCAGTACGTTGTAATGGTTACAACGTAATAAGGAAGGATCGCACCAAATGTGGAGGTGGGGGATTAGCTTTCCTTTTGCACCAGTCTGTTCAATACAGACATATCTCGCTTGAGCCTGCCTCTAATGATCCGTACATGGAATGTATGGGGGTAGCAGTCAGGTATGGAACTGCCGAGATAGAGTTGCTCAACGTATACATCCCGCCGAAATAGCTGTATCTCAGATTATAAGCCTGACATTAGCCCGCTTTTGGAAGGTCATAATCGTCTGGTCCTGGGGGACTTTAATGCGCATCATGAGATGTGGCATTCGGCCCTCGGAAACGACCAGAGAGGTATAGCGCTGGCTGAGCAGATTGATAGCTCTACGTTTTGCTCGGTCAATGAGGACGCCCGTACCAGAATTAGAGGAGCGTGTCACAGTTCGCCAGACATAACCATCGTGTCACCTGGTCTGACAAATGACGTCACCTGGCAACCCTTCATTTCCCTTGGATCAGACCATCTCCCCATAATTGTCTCCATCAGCAGACCACCCGATTTCATCAACTCTGAACGCCTCACATTCGTCAATCATGGGAAAGCTGATTGGCCGAGTTTCAAAGAGTTCACCAATCACCCCTTCAGAGAACTGCCCAATCCTTCTGATGTTCGGGTAGCGGAAAGGACGTTCCGAGACATCATCAATGCTGCAGCCGCTCGCCATATACCTGCTGGTCGAATACCCGAAGTATGACCAAATTTCCCAGCAGAGGCGACGGGATTAGCAAATGAGCGTGATGAGCTTCGTCGAACCAACCCCGACGACCCCAGAGTCAGGGAGCTGACACTGGAAGTAAACAGGCTGGTCGGCGAACATAAGCGGAACAAGTGGTTAAATCATCTGAAGAGTTGCAACATTGGAGCCGGTATAAGCAAATTGTGGATAACGGTTAAGTCACTCTCGAACCCCGGAAGGAGGGATGGCAGGACCTCAGTCACGTTTGGAGACGTTACCTTGACTGACCAGAAGAGGTGTGCAAGGTACTTCAATCAACTGTTTGTCGAGCACCCCTAGAGTGACAGGGCGAAGAGAAGAGTGTTACGTCACATTAGATCTCTTCCTGCCGAGGATGAACCACCCCAGTTTACAATGGATGATGTTGCGAATGCCATCAGGAACGCTAAATCATCCAAAGCGTTGGGCCCTGACGGAATTTTCATGGTAATGTTGAAACAGCTGGATGAGCCGGGAGTGGAGTATCTCACTAAAGTTCTCAACCTGTCGCTAGCCACCCTTATTGTTCCCGAAGTCTGGAAAATGGGCAGGGTGGTTCCGCTACTGAAGCTACTGAAGCCGATTTCGCTTTTCTCACCTGTAGCGAAGACCCTTGAGGCCTTAGTCGTCCCCAGCATTAGAAATAGCTATCAAGTTGCCGATCATCAACATGGATTCCGTAAGCAGCACAGCACGGCAACAGCGCTGCACGCCATCTCCACACATATTTGTCGAGGACTCAACCAGGAGCGGCCGTGTGATAGAACAGTGATGGTGGCGCTTGACTTATCAAAAGCACTCCACGCTGTTCGAGGACATCGAGCAGATAACCCTCCGGTCAATTCAGAAACGTTGGATAATCAAATATATATGTGGTCGCCAGTCGTACGTGGAATTCAGGAACAAGAAGTCCAAACCCCGCAGAGTGAAAAAGGGAGTTCCCCAAGGAGGGGTGATATCTCCGGAACTGTTTAACCTCTACCTTTCCTGTATTCCGCCCCCTCCAGACGGCATTGAGATCGTAACGTATGCGAAAGATTGTACGATCCTGGCGTCAGGTACCTACCCTGATGACATCTGTGAGAGACTGAACTCCTATTTAACCGATCTTACCACCTTTTTCCACGCCACTCTGTTCACAACATGGACGGCGCAGTATAGAAGAGAGTTGAATATCAGGGTCGATGGTAACAGAATTCCGACCACAAATTGCCCCAAAATTCTAGGGGTCACATTCGACATCACTTTCACGTCGTCCGCGCATGCCACAGCTATCTGCGATAAACTGAAATGTAGGAACAAGGTCCTCAAGTCCCTAGCCGGCAGCACTTGGGGTGCAGATAAAGAAACCTTGTTGACCACGTATAAAGCGATATGTCCGGTCTGTGGTAAGCTATGCGGCGCCAGTTTGGTCCCCGAATTTATGTGACACGCAGTGGGATAAGATTCAAATTTGTCAGAACGCCGCCCTGAGAACAGCAACAGGGTGCCTCCTCAAATCTACAGTTGACCATCTACATGAGGAGGCAAAGATTCTTCCAGTACGGCAACATAATGAGATGCTATCGTTGCAGTACTTGCTCGGGTGTTACCGTGAGAGCCATCCCAATCACCATCTGCTGGCCACCGATACACCCAGGCATATCAAGAAGGATATTCATGCTCTAGAGACGACGGTCCAACAATATAGGAGAGAACCTCAACATCAACAGGCATATCAGGCAGGTTTTGTACAGCATTCACACGGACACAGTTGCTAAGACCATAAGCAATTATTGTGTGAATGCAGTCATCGGATCACATCCCCCATCTATCGCAGCTGAAGAGCGTCAGCTGCCACGACAAACCAGAGTAGTTTTGGCTCAATTACGCTCTGGATATTGCAGTCGCCTAAATTCCTATTGGGCGGGAATCGATCGCACCGTGCAAGACATCTGCCCAGTATGCGGCATGGGCCCGCACGGTACTAAGCACCTATTCAACTGCCTCGCCAAGCCTACTCATCTGACTCCAGTGGATCTGTGGTTACATCCCAGTGAAGTAGCCATCTTTCTGGAACTGGAGATAGACCCAGAGCCAGATTGAACAGGAGAACGAACATACAAACATAATAATAAAACACTGTTACAACAACTGATTGGAACTGTAAATTGTATATTTGTTTTTTTTTTTTTTACTTTATTAGATCAACATCTCAGTAAGATTTTTCCATAAAGGTTGGCTGCAGATATTTAATTTGTTTGACATTTAACGGCATTTTAAAAAATCACTAAAATATTTTATGCCCAAACTTTTACTCGACTACTTATACTTAAACATGCACAACTTCGTCCATCTAGCTATTTATTTAAAAGTAATTTCCATGTTTTTATTCTTCTGAAATCAACCTACCGACACCCACTTAGTATATATAAATATCTCAAACCGTGTGGGAAATGCGCATTCACAAAGATGCGAAATTGCCCACAGGCTACATCGTGCCACAAAGGGTTAATAATATGTATGCCAACTTTGTATGGCAGTCAAAAATTGATTTATTTTCTGTTTTATTAATTTATATTATCATTTTTGAAAAAAAAATGGTTGAAGATTGGTATTGAGTCTTCTTTGGGCCTACAAAACTTTTCCTCAGAAATATGTCAGTACTGGTGCACGTTCTGGATTACCTCTTATAGAACAGGCCGTACAGCCCGATTTTCAGGGATTTAGCCGCATTATCCTATTGAAATGGCTGTAATTTAATACATATTTAGTCTTCTTTGGGGCTACTAAACTTTTCTCCAGAAATTTGTTAGTACAGGTCCACGTTTTATATAGCCTCTGTAGAACTGTACCCGCCCGATTTTAGGGTTTTCAGGGTTTTAGCCACGCTATTCTACAGAAATGACTGAAATTTAGTATTTAGTCCTCTATGGGGCTAAAATAACTTTTCCCCACAATTTGTCTGTTCATTTCTACGTTTTGATATAGCCACCGAAGTATAGGTTAGGCTCTGGTGTTTGAAATTTGGAACAGTAAATTTGGCTTATATATAAAGTCACGCTTGCGCATGTACGAAAATTCCCTGGCCTAGACAACGCCGCGTTTTGACAGATGCCATTTGAATTTTTTTGGAGAATTTGACATTGGCATTTTGACATTTTTTGTCATCCATGACCATGGGTTGTGTTGTCGACAGCGACTTGAAAAAATCACTTTACTTGTGAACATTTTTCACAACTTACGAAGTGGATCATCACGGTAAGAGTGCATCGATCAAATGATGTCTTTGTATGTCGATAAAGGACCATCCTATAGCACTATGAAAAACTGGTTTAATGATCTCAATAGTGGCCGACACTCGCTAAAACACGAAGGTCGCGTGGGTCTTCCAAAAACGGCCGTTGTGCTAGAAGAAAAAACGTGCGCTAACGGATAATGCAAGATCGCCATGTTATATATCTTCCACCAAAAAAACATTTGATATTGGATGGTTTTTCTCATAAGAACCAGCATAATTTGTCAATCGCTCAAAAAGATTCTTGTCGATTGGTGCAAAGAAATTGTGAATAAATACGAACGCGGTGCTTCAAACGACGTTTATAAGATCGTCACTGATAACGAATCTTGGATCCATGTATATGAGCCCGAAACAAAACAGCAATCGACCGTGGGGGTCTTGGAAGATGAGCCAAAATCCAGCGAAAGTTATGCATGGAAGAAATACTTCGAAGCAAATGATCGCCTGTTTCGTCGACTAAGCTGACCATATGGCTACTATACGACTTGAGGTACGTAAGACGATTACTTCTGAGTGGTACACTACAATTTGTTGACCTAAAGTGTCGTGAAAATTCGAAAAATGAACTAGAAAAGACGAATCATTGTCCAACTTGGCAATGCGAGCTCTCACACAATGATTCAAAATAGCATATGTTTGACCGGACAAAACGTGGAATTGATGGGTCATCCGCCGCACAGTCCTGACTTGGAACCCAGTGACTTCACGTGATTCCCTCACATGAGAAAAGCGGTGGTTGTGAACGATTTTCGTCGCCAAAAGATTCTGTAAAAGCGTTCAAAAACCATGTTTTGGAGGTGTCTAAATCGGAGTGAAAAAAAAACTTTTTCAACAATTGATTTGAGCGCATGAAGAAGTGTATAAATCACGCGGGAGACTATTTAAGAAAACAATAAAACTATTTTTGATGGTAAATATTCGCGTTTAGGCCAGATAGTTATAGTGTAGGCCTCGTACATATAATGGCAATAATTCCCCATGATTATTTTTTAATTTTTTATTGAAATCGCGGTGGTGTATCCTTTCCTTACTGTTTTTTTTACTGACTTTGACCTTCCTTGCTCAATCAGAGCAAGGAATACATTTGCGAAATCCACTCGATTTCAACTGTCAATTCCATTGCTCAAACGTCAAATGAAATCCACTCGATTTCAGATGAGTTCTCATTTGACGTATACGCAAAGGAGTTGACAGTTGAAATCGAGTGGATTTCGTAAATGTAAACATAGTCGAACCATTCCATTGTGCTAAACTACCTAAACATTCTTACGAACCTTTATTTACCGTAACAAGTGAAAACGTTTAAAGGTGAAAATGAATATTTTTCACATAATTGGAACACAAAGCGCCGTTTACACAGTCAACCATTTTATGACCTAGACAAGGAAAAGTCTTCAAATTGTAAACACGAAATCCATACCTAACGAAGGCAATAAATAAGAAAATCCATTTGAAAGGTCGACATAAGTCTTGACAACAGGTCATCGTCGTCATTGGTGGAAATTGAAAAAAAAAATGATTTCGTTATTTTTAATAGGTTTATCCATGTTGATATTTTTTGTTGCTGATGTCTATCACAAGATAAAAAGATATGCTTTTAGACCATTTCCCAATTACATTGCAATCAATTTTCACATTTCATTTATTTTTTCTATCCAAATAAAATTGTGGTTTATTAATTTAATTTTTTATTTGCTTATCTTCTTCCGCTGGTTTTAGGTTGCCATCAAGGAGGGTTTCCTGCTGAAACAAACGTGGTCTTTCCAGCGTTGGCGTCGACGGTTTTTTCGCCTGAAACGTAATAAACTTTATTATGCCAAAGATCCCAAGGTCAGTATAATGCACACGAACATCCAAACGTTAAACAACTGAACAAAAAACCTGCAGTCTATTTGGTTGGTTTCCTTTGCCAAAGTAGAGGTTGGCCGAGTTAAAAAAAAAAAAAAAAACGGTTTTGCTTTATTATTTTGTTGTGCAATAACTAGCCTCTAGGTGCTCCTCACCCCTTAACTGTAAACTTTTTTAATGTATTTCTTATGTTTCTCGATAGAACTTTAACTGGCTTCCCATGAAAGTTAGTTGGCCATTGTTTTTAGTTGCTTTGATCAAGGCATCCTTTGACGTGCTTTAACATAACTCATGACGTCCATCTATCATCAAAAGGAATGTAGGGAAATAACCAAGAAGAAAAAAGCAACAATAAATGCAGTTATTGGTTGCGGTCAGTTCATGAATGCTTTTCATCCATGAGATAAATGTCACATCGGCATTTACACTGATTATGTCTATCTCTTATGACAGATGTAATGAAATGAGGGTAATTAAGAGAACATCCGCTATTGCAGGTATTCATTCACCCACTCATTCGATGTATCCTCGAAAGACTAATTGCAAATGTAAGCTTTTTGATAAGTAATTCTTGTTTTTAATCACGTTACAATGTCGAATGTCATCTTAAATGGAGGTGAGTACTAATTGTCCGATTATGCAACAGGGAAGATAGTAAAAATAATAGATGTTCTTTTAAAATGTAAGTAAGATAATTTTTTGTATTCGGAAGCTCTTTCGTGGAAGTTGTCATAGAATGGAAAAAAGAAGAGAAAAATGTATGTATAAATATATCAATTTGGTTATATGAATAAAAATGGGTTTGGGCAACTGAAGTATTTGTGCACTTCAGTGGGATGTAACCACAAAACGATAGAAGTTGCATTCGTGGGGGCGGACGGCCAGTTGTGATTCGTGAATCGGAAATTGTCTAGTCAGCAACACATTATGGTGTGTCCATGATCTCCTCGTGAATATGATCCACGCTTGTCATCTGGTCACAGCCCGTGGCAAAATGGTAAACATTATTTTGAATCTAAGGAAGGATGGACTGACGATCGAAGTGTCGAACATCTGTCTGTAAGTTTTTTTTGGAGGATTCCTCATTGATGGAAGCGAAGTAGGATTCATCTATCTGGTTTGCAATAAGAATATCGTGCGGATTGTTCGTTGCTTTGTCGAGACTGATGTATAGATTTATCATTGATTTGCTGTTGCCTTTAATGGAGATAATAAGCATTGTGCACTGAGCCTAAAAGACCTGGAGTTGAGGACCTGTATATAGAATAAATAGCTGCACCACTAAATAGGAAACTAGTAAAAGTACCACTGGATGGAATTGTGACACTGTAGGAATGAAGTAGACACATGTACAAAACCGTTATACTCGGCCTGGCCAAAATTTTTATGTCCTCCACCATAAAATGTTCTAAACTAAAACGGTATAATTATTTTCTTTCCTGTCCACAATTTTAGGCGGAGATATTTTGTGACCAATAATACCTAAATGAGGTAAAACAAGTAAAAAGTATCAGTCGGCTTTGCCTACAGAGATATACCCTCAGCCTGTGTGGATTGAAATACTTTTTTCCAAAAACAAAACTTATATACTTAGTGGGGTTTTCAAAACGTTGGGCGTATGAATCGAAAAAAATATGGATAGGATTAAAGCTGAAAATTTGCGGGGATATCGATAGATAGGACTTTTTACCATACTACCCTACGAAAAACATAATATCGGTGTAAACAGGGCCACCAGGAAAACCTTCGGTAAAAATGTCCAAAGGATCCTTGAACAGACCCTTAACCACACAATAACGATGAACATTTGTGTGGTTACCCAAAGGATCGGACAGATAGGTCTGAAATTTGAACATAAACTAATGCTTGGTTTACATTTACGAAATCCATTCGATTTGAACTGTCAATTCCTTTCCGTATACGTCAAATGAAAACTCATCCGAAATCCATTGGATTTCATTTGACGTTTATGCAATGGAATTGACAGTTGAAATCGAGTGGATTTCGTAAATGTAAACCAAGCATAAGTTGCCAAAATATTTAGAGATCCAAAGTTTGGACTTTATCGGTTGCTACGTCCATGAAATATCGTGAGAACCATTTTAGCGAATATTTTCGAACTTTTATGGGGGGTACCGGAAGGAGTGGAAGCACCAACTTTTTCATCTCGAGAGTAATCTTGCGCTCCAACCACCTCACACGGTATCTAGGGGTTTTTTTTTTGCAACTTTCAGGCTATTTTCTCAGGAAGTATGGACTTGCCCCTGATGAAACTTGTACCGTCATAAGGGGGGCAGTGAATACAAGTTGCTAAAATAAAAATTGAAGCGATTCGAGAGGTGACCCTAAACTGAACTTTCCGAAATTTTGTGTGGAAGGTACCCGAAGGAGTGGACCGATTGAGTCTATATTGAAACCTTATCTAAGTCTGGTACAGAATTCAGGATGGGCAAAGTATGGACCAAATCGATCACTCCCTTCAAGAGTTATTGTGCGCACAAATTTTCCGAACATTTTCGAACTTTTGTGGGGGAGGTACCGGAAGGTGTGGACTGATATAGACAGACAGACGGACGGACATTTCTCATTCGACTCCAAATTTTCTGAAACACATTTCGTCCAAACATACTTGGGGTCTAAAACCATTATTTCGATGAGGCACATTTTGCCCGTATGAAAGTATATATACCCTCGTTAGCATAAATGCTGAGGGTATAAATACGGAAAATCGGGAGGTACCGTTATAAAGGGCTGTATCAAAAAAGTGGCCCTATATTGACAGTTTTTGATGAAGACGTTTTGGGACCACGGACCTCAAATGTTAAATTACAGGTAGTTATGTCAAAAAATGTAGCTAAAATCCCCAAAATACCGAAAATCGGGAGGTACTGTTATATGGGAGCTATGCAAAAACGTGTGCCAATATAGCCCATGTTCGAACTTGGCTTGACCTATATATGAGAAAGGCACTCGGGTGCAAAAATATAGCGCTCAAGCTCAATTTTGGTGGACGCTAGTGTGATTACAACTGATCAAAAATATATATTTACTTTATACGGTCACAAATATATATTTCAATCCGTTACAAACGGAAAAACCATCCAGACTATGGTGGAGGCTATAATAATAGCTATCCTACTAATTTGGATACTAGTACGAGTACTGTTGGATGGAATTCAAGATTTGGCTAGTCCCAGATGCATTGCTAGCAGAAGTGCAAGTGCGGCTAGGTAACTGGGACTACTGTCTCTGTGGGAGTGCAAGACACCAATGCACAGTGGTCTCACTTGTATGGGAAGGTGCGACAAAAATATTTGTAATCGTCGGATCAATCTGATTTTTTCAGTATATGCTAAAAATAAGTAAAAAATACTTTAGCCAAAAAATCATCAATATGGTTCCAGTTTTTCCTATAGCCCCCACGTAGCGGTACCACCCGATTTCAGGTATTTCGCAGCTTTTATCTACATTTTCGGTCCTAATTGGCTGTACTTTGGCATTTGGGGTTCCCAATGGTCAAAAACCTTCTGCGCCAAAAATTGTGGTATTAGGCCCAGGTTTCGGTATAGGTCTCATATTTCGATACCTCCCGATTTCAGGTATTTTGAAGATTTATCAACATGTTCGGCCCGAATTGGTTGTAATTTCCCATTTGGAGTTCTCAATGATCAAAAACCTTCTGCGCCAAAAATTATGGTCTTAGGTTCAGGTTTCGGTATAGCTCTCATATTACGTTACCTCCCTATTTCAGTTATTTTGAGGTTTTTATCAACATTTTCGACACGAATTGGTTGTACTTTGGCATTTGGGGTTCCCAATGGTGAAAAACCTTCTGCGCCAAAAATTGTGGTATTAGGTCCAGGTTTCGGTATAGGTCTCATATTACGATACCTCCCTATTTCAGTTATTTTGAGGTTTTTATCAACATTTTCGACACGAATTGGTTGTACTTTGGTATTTGGGGTTCCCAATGGTCAAAAACCTTCCGCGCCAAAAATTGTGGTCTTAGGTCCAGGTTTCGGTATAGCTCTCATATTACGGTACCTCCCTCTTTCAGTTATTTTGAGGGTTTTATCAACATTTTCGACACGAATTGGTTGTACTTTGGCATTTGGGGTTCCCAATGGTCAAAAACCTTCTGCGCCAAAAATTGTGGTATTAGGTCAGGGTTTCGGTATAGCTCTCATATTACGGTACCTCCCTATTTCAGTTATTTTGAGGTTTTTATCTACATTTTCGGTTCGAATTGGTTGTAATTTGCTATTTGGAGTTCTTAGTGGTCAAAAAAGTCTCCGACTGGTATCGTGGACAGGAAAGGAAACAAATTATTCCATTTGAGGTCAGAATATTTCATGGTAGGTAAAGTTCGGTTTCATATTAGCTTTGTTCCAGAACTAAAAAGCTTTTACAATTTTTACGACTTTTACACATTTTACACGAAAACCCGTTCCCGTACACAAAAAAGTTGTTCTCTTTAAACAAAAATGGCGCTGAATGACGCTCTCTTTAAAAACTTTTTGCTCGACAAATTTGAGCGTGTAAAAAATAGTAACATGGATGCCGGCGTCTGATTGGCGGGTACGCCGACTTTGACATTTGTTCCAGCCTTTTTGACGTTTTTTTCATATTTGCGTTCCCGAACTTTTTGAAAAAATGTTTGTGTAACAAAAATTTTTTGCTCTTTCTCTCTTTGACGAGTTTTACTATAAAAAAAGTACGGGAACAAAGCAATTATATGCAGCATCATACATATATCAAAAATATACGAATGTAAAAAATACACTCATAAGTAGATCACAAAACAAAAATGTCTAAATCTTTAAAGAAAAAAAACCAAAACAAACAATTAAAACACAAAACAAAGAAGAAACTGAGAAAACAGTAATACGGCATATTTACTGAAACGACCAGAGGCATCGTCAGTATTTTTAATGTCACACACGGAAATGCAAATATATGCAGCTGGAACCAATTTGTTTGTAAACTTGACTCTATTTTGAACATTCTTCAAACAATTTGGAGAGTAGCGAAGGATGGCGATGTTAGTAAAACTCAACTTCAAATTTTAGGACTTGGAAAACAAATCCACAAAAAAGTTTTATAAAAAATGAGATTTGCAGCACATTTTATGCGAATAATGTGTAAAAATTTGTATGTAAAAGTAATTAGAAAACCTGGAAAACTTCCATTTCGAAAAAAAATAATTTTATCTTTTCAATTTTGAGTTACTTGCCTTGTAAGAAGTCACAACCTTACTGATGTTTTTAAAGTTTTTAAGAGATCATACGTAAATGTCAACTTTTTATGTTTTGTTTTGTTAAATACCGTTATAAATTACAAAAACAGTGCTGGAATATTAAAATATAATATGTTTAGAGACAATTTGCTGAATTGTCGCAGAGATTTGCTGATATCGATTTTTCGATTTTTGTCGCAGGTTGGGACCAGTGTGCAATGGCACCAATTTTTGCATCCATTGTGTAGAATGGATGTTATAATTCTCCGGATTACACCTCTGCAACTGAACAGAACAATACGAAGAAATAGGCTAAACAGTTTGCCACGAGCAGTTGAAATTGCTCGGTGGTGTAGGAGACGACGTGATTGATGTTGTCGCGCTGTGAGATGAGACCTGAGCACCTCCTCAGGTGACAATAGTAATTGCAAACGTTGCTTCTTACTTAAGGGGAGTACACACTAACAGTCAAAACTGACAGTTAACGTACTTTTAGGACAATTTTCCGGCAAATAACAACTTTTATTTAGCTAAAAACGTTTGAAATACAATATTTACGGTATTATTTAGAGATTACAAAAGACATTTTTCAGTTAGGCTTTGATATTCACGAAATAGATCTCGATGACTGTCAGTTCTGCTTGTCAATGTGTACTATACTTTAGACAAGCATTTGCCGCAATAAGTCTACTGCACACTGAAACCATCCAGATGATACGATAAAGGGGTTTGTTCGAATTAGGGGATGACGAGCAAAGTTCTCACTGTGAAAAAAAAACTTCAGATTGATACAGCTGCCGCTGTGTTAATAATCTTTTGGAGATTAGGATCTGTCCCGAGCGAAGACCCAATTGTCGTGTGAATGAACTTAGTAGTTTGTTGCTAGGACCGGGGTTTTGTTTAATGACGGCTCGAAATAGGAGGGTGACGAGCAAAGTTCCCAACACATTTTGCTCACCTGTGAAAACAAATTCCAATTGTCGTGGGAACGAATTTAGCAGTTTTTTATGCATGGTGGAAAATGTCAACATAGGTGAGAGATGGCCAGCAACAACAAATTTCCTATGCCCGCGGGCATAGGCAAAGCGATCGTACTCACACATATAGAGTAGACATCTTCGTATGGCTTTGTTAGGTTGGCCTGTTGTTTACATTTTGCAAATCAGTCGATGAGAAGAACGTTGGTTTGTTAGTGTAAAACTAATGTTGGTCGTTCGGATTTTGTATACTCACACAAGCGCAATGTATAATCTGCAAATGTGTGTTTTTGGTCATCAATGACATAGGTGAACGTTTTGTAAAAGCCTCTGTATAATGGAATCTCCTCATTTAAGCCACTGTGAAAGGTTTGTGAAACATTTCAATTGTAGTTGGGTATTGAGCAAGGAATAGAGATCGAATTATGTACCTTTGACTTCAATAGTTCTGCTGATAGTCCCTCAGAATTTTGCTGTACACACTTTATACATTTAATACCATCGTATATAAGAGGTTTTGGAGTTTCGTCACCGGGTTAGCTTGATGACAAAATCTTAGCAAAGAACTGACTCTTAATCCTTAGCGCTGTATCTGTATCAATTACCTAACTTTTTTCAGCTTTGCAGGGGAATATCAGTTTGGTGTTTTACTTGCTGATAATATTTCGGACTTCCTTTTTACTACTTCCATTTCGAAATCTTTCTTTTTTTTTGTTGGAAAAACGATTCTCCACTCTCTTTTTTGCCATATTATTCTCGATGTCTTCATGCTGCTACTGACTGCAGGTTGTCATTGAAGCCTTGTGGAACCCAAGTATAAATTTCAAGGGAGATAATATTCTTTGTCATTGATTGATAGATTTACAGATTCACAGCCTAAAAATAATAAATTAAAACAATTTATGTTACATAAAGTTAACTTTCAGTATGTACATATATTTTATCTAACAATTGCTATCATTAAGAATCTTTAAAATTACTGTATTAAATAAAGATTTCAGATTCATTTGTAGAAACACCTAATATTACCATAAAAGTCTTCAAACCTTTAAATACACACATGACAACAAAGGATATTTTTGCACATCTTCCCTTCCCTTGTGATGATCATTAATATGCATCCTTTTTCCTCATAAATATGATGATGTATTTATCACGCACTCGTTTACGTGCCACTCGTATTGACACAGCTATTTCAAATACCAAACACTTGGTAACATTATGATAACATTTAAAATATCTGCCGGATATCAAGGATATCCTTCAAACTCAACTTTCTCTGGTTCTTGTCTCGTTGGTATTTACATTTGATGGGTATGTGTACGTCTGTGTGTGTACATATGTATATATTTATGTGGCTGAACATTTTGGAGTGATTACATTTCTGAACCTAATTGTTTATTTATTTTTGTCAACTACCCATCTCACTGAATGTCCTTTGACACCCCTCTACTCACCATTTCCAAGTATAGCATGACAAAATAATAACATTTTCATGCTGCCACCGAGGACTCATACAAATTTCCTGTTTGGTAGCATGTCATGCGGCAACATTCTACTCACGATGATGGGTATTAAAATTACAATATAATAAGCTTCAAATAAGCTATTATTGTTGGCAGAGGCAAGAAAAAAAATCATAATATTTCTTTTACGGAATTTTGTTTGTTTTACACTTTCTTTCCGTTCCATTGAGCCAATAAAGGAAATTATCGTTTTTTTTATGATTGAGTGTGTGTGTCTATATGTGTTCAAATAAATTTTGAGTGTTTGTGTGGTGTCAAAGTGTAAAAGAAAACCAATTTAAATTTGAAAGCACACCTGAGTTTTCTCCAACTCCGTTGCGCTTAAGGATTAAAAGTTATAATCCCCTCACAAAAGGTAGCAACACCAGCAGAAAAAGATGTCGGCAGAAACCCCTTGAACATGGCAAATTGAACTCTTGACAAAACTAATACCTGCTTATGATTGTTTATTTATAAAGTCATCATTTTCAGAAGTTTTGCAAGGCATTTGTTTTTGTGTTTGTATGAGTGTGTGTGCCCAATCAATAAACCTTTAGTTGCAATGGAATATCGTAAGTTTTTCAAACAGTTTCTTTGAGTGTATCACAACACATCCATGTGTTGGTTAGTCGTAGTATTTTAGCGCGTGTTTTATGTTTACTACGTTTTTCACCTCTACTCACCATGCGACAACGTAAGTTTACCTGAAACAGAAATTCAGGATAGAGAATACAAACAAAAATTAAATAGACACGTGAGTGTTTTGCCGGGGAAAACAAAAGGACGACACTTATACATACATATATATATAGCAATGGCAATGAGTGAGAGACCGCAGAAGAAGAGGCATTTGTATAAAAGCTAAGAGAGTACTTTTAATGTTGCCATATTGGAGTTTATTGGCATTTTCCTTTACTTTATGAAATAGTAAAAGTTGCAACGAGTTTTCGATTGTTATTTATGATTTTATTTATTTATTCAAAAATTATCCATTATAATTACAAATTATTTGTGTTTACACATTACAAACCAATTATAATAAACATTATTATAAAGGCACTAGCAATAAAAGCTTTCGGCTAATGTCATGTGCTCTGTTCCAGAACCTGCAAAAATATATAACTTTTTAGTACGGTAAAAATTTTAAAATAGTTTAAAATAGTAGAATAGAGTCTTGCAGGTTCATGGGTTTTGTATAACAATGGACTTTGGTACTCTTCATTGAGA
Source organism: Musca autumnalis (assembly GCF_047663935.1). Classification (NCBI taxonomy): domain Eukaryota; kingdom Metazoa; phylum Arthropoda; class Insecta; order Diptera; family Muscidae; genus Musca; species Musca autumnalis. Next base: position 7,420,618 of record NW_027411644.1, on the reverse strand, counting down.
ATTCGATTTAGAGACTTACTTAAGGGTTTTTTTTGCCACTTACAATTAAAAAAAAATATTGGTTCATTTTAATATACAGATAGAATAGAATACGTTGGAAGAAAGAATATGTGCGAGTCGATCGGAGCATTAGGAAGTTGTAAGCGTGGTCTTCTCGAAATGGCATTCTTGAAAGCGTACAGAATTATAGTGAAAAACTTTTAATTTTTATACACTCTACTATAGTATGGAGGGCATGTTAAGTTTGTTTTTCAGTTTGTAACGCACTAAGATATTAATTTGCGACCATATAAAGTACATCGTCTGCTACGCACGAAAAGGTCGTAAGTCCATTTTTAGAATTTTTTCAGGAGGAAAGAAAAACATTGTACCGCTTTCTGTATTAAAAATTTTGTTATTGAAGTAAAAACAATATTCTTCGTTTATTTTTTCCGCTTATTTGATGAAATTCCATCGCGTTTGGGGGATAATTGGATATCTTTGGACTTACGACCTTTTCCTCGTATGGTTTGGAATGTTTGTTGTGACTTACAACCTTCACGGTGCTCTTGAATCAAATTTAAATGGAAAGTGCTTACACCTGGGAAGTTTTTGCGGATTCTGAAACTACAATGTTCATAGATGAGAAAAATCAAAAAACAAAAAAAAAAAAAAAATGCCGGAGCGCTTTTTAAATAAATCGCGATTCAAGTTGACATTTTTAGGGGTTGTTTAGGTTTTTGCAATTTTGCTTGGAAACTGCAAGTCCTATCAAAATGGGAATAAAGAAAAAGTTGTAGCTATCAAAATTCTCTACAAGATTGACATTAATGATATTTTTGTAGGTTTTACAACTTTTGAGGTATAGAAGTTGAAATTGGGACAATTCAAATTCAATTCAATATAAAACAATATCATGACTGTAATTTTCCAACTTCAATTAATATATCTACAAAAATGGTACAACCTAGGAAAAATTACATAAGCCAGTCTTGTAGAACATTTTCACAGCTATAAGATTTTCTCTGGTCCCATGCCGATAAGACTTGCCGTATTCAAGCAAAATCGCGAAACCCTAACAAAAAAACTAAAAATGTAAACTGAGCTTCTTTATCTCAAAAATGGTACAGCCTGAGAACAAATCATAAACGTCAAGAGAATTTTCACAGCTACAACATTTTCTTTAGCTCCATTTGGTTTGGACTTGCGGTTTCCAAGCAAAATCGTGAAAACCTAAAAAAACACCTAAAAATGTGAATTTTGACCGCGATTTATTTAAACATCCCTATAGCGAAACTTCCCCTGTGTAAGCGGTTTTCATAAAAAGTTAGTTAAGGCGCACCCTTCATGACATTGTTTTATAAGGGGGCGATACAGTTAGTGCATTGTCCCAATTTTAACTTCAATATCTCAAAAATAGTAAAACCTACGAAAGTACCGTAAAGGTCAATCTTGTAGAAAATGTTCATACCTACAACATTTTCCTTAGTCTCATTTTGATAGGACTTGCGGATTCTAAGCAAAATCGTGAAAACCTAAACAACCCCTAAAAATGTCAACGTGAATCGCGATTTATTTAAAAAACGCTCCGGCGATTTTTTTTTGTTTTTGATTTTTCTCATATATGAACATTGTAGTTTCTGAATCCGCAAAAACTTCCCGGATGTAAGTACCTTCCATTTAAATTTGATTCAAGAGCACCGTGCAATGCCATGACTGCAATTTCCCAACATAAACTTATATATCAAAAAAAATGGTACAACCTAGGAAAAATTACATAAGCCAGTCTTGTCCCAATTTCAACTTCTATATCTCAAAAGTTGTAAAACCTACGAAAATATCAATAAGGTCAATCTTGTAGAGAATTTTGATAGCTACAACATTTTCTTTATTCCCATTTTGATAGGACTTGCGGTTTCCAAGCCAAATCGATTTATTTAAAAAGCGCTCCGGCGATTTTTTTATTTTTTGATTTTTCTTATCTATGAACATTGTAGTTTCAGAATCCGCAAAAACTTCCCAGGTGTAAGCACCTTCCATTTAAATTTGGTTCAAGAGCACCGTGCATATGTATATAATTGTTTTTGGTATTGTGGGTATTCTAACCACAATTTTTAACCGAACTACCTGTAATTTAACATTTGTGGTTCCGAGTGATCACAAACATCTCCACTAAAAATTTTCGACATAGGTCAATGTTTTGGTATAGCCCCCATTTCGATATAGGTCAATGTTTTGGTATACCTCCAGATTTTCGGTATTTTGATGATCTTAGCTACATTTGATGACCGAACTATTTCTAAAGTGATATTTGAGGATCCAAGTGGTCACAAAACTTCTCCACAAAAAATGTTCAACATTTGTCCATGTTTTGTTATAGCCTCCAAATAACGGTACCTCCTAATTTTCAATCTTATCAGGATTTTAGTTACAATTTTTAACCGAACTAGGTATTTTCAGGATTTAAGCTAAATTTTTTGTTCGAACTCCCTGTAATTTAATATTTAAAGATTCGAAAATTCCACAAAAATTGTGCATGTTTTTATACAACGATATCTCCCGATTTGTGGTGCTTTGAGGGTTTTAGCTACACCTTCTTCTAAACTCGCAGTAAATTGTCATTTGCGGTTCCTAATTGTCACAAAGCTTCTCCACTAAACATGCTCAACATAGATCCAAACCTTGATATAGGCACCATATAAAGTTGCCGCCCGAATGAAGACATTTTTAGGAATATTTTCTGACTAATTTTGGCATTTGGGGTACCCGTGGTTATAAAATATATCCACCTAATGAAAATGGACAAGAATGAAAACTACTTACTCCATTTATGTTGAAAATATTTTATGGTAATGGGCATGAAAAGTTCGGCCCGGCCGAACATAACGCTTTTTGACTTGTTTTCACTATTTTTCTCAATGGATATTGTTTTAATTCTGTTTCGCTTAAGGACATGATTATTAGGTTCCTAATGATCTCACAAAAACATATGCTGATCGATTTATTGGTTTTCCAGCGACAGTGTTTTGTAGGCGGGAATTTTTCAGTAAAATATGCAATATACAAATACCTGTGACTTTTCATATATAAAAAAACAAGTAAAAAAGTATCAGCAGGCTTTGACGACAGTGATACACCCTCAGCCTATGTAAATTGAAACGTCCATCTATTGACAATATCGGATCTACGGATTACGGATTTTGTGGCTCTTTTTGGAATTTGCCGACATAAAATATATTTGGTTTGAAGCTCAAAAGTGTTGCGAAGGATGTTCTTTAAAGAATAGGCCGACGTAGTCTCTTTTTGGATGTGGATCTTATTTTGGGGGTCATTCCATTTGACAGATATTGTGTCCACTTGCCATTTCAGTTAGTCTGAAAGCATGGACTTGCCCACGAAAAACATAATATCTAGCGGTTTTGACAGCTTTTGGGATATTTTCTCAGGAAGTATGGACCTGCCCCTGAAAAAAACATGTACCGTCGTAATAGAATAGAATAAAAATTGTTACAACAAAGATCAAAGCGATTAGATAGCAGGCCTAAAACTGCATTTTACGAAATTTCGTGTGAGAGGTACTTAAAGGAGTTGACATATACAGGCGATTTTCGCACCAGATCTACGTCTCGTAGAAATTTAACGTTGTGCAAAGTACGTACGTACGTTTTGTGGGGGAGATACCTAAAGGAGTGACTCTTCTTCGAACTTAAGCTAAGTTCGGACAAAATATTACGATGACCAAATTTTAGACCCTATCTGCAGATCCGTTCGAGAGTTATAGTGCGCTCCAACCACTACACTTGGTACAATAAGGGTTTTTACAACTACGCGCTATTTTCTCATGAAGTATGCACTTACCCCTGATAAAACGTGTACTGCCGTAATGGGGGTAGGAAATACAAGTTGTAACAACAAAAATTAAAGCGATTCGAGAGCAGGTCCTAAACTAAACTTTTCCGAAATTTTGTGTGGGAGGTACTTCATTTATGTCTGGTAGAAGTTTCAAGATGTCTAAGCAATTTACCAAATCGGTAACTACCTTTAAAAGTTATCTTTCGCACAATTTTTCCGAACATTTTCTAACTTTTGTGGGAAGGTACATGAAGGAGTAGACCGATATGGCCCATCTTCTAACTTAAACTAAGTTTGGACAAAATATGACAAAGGCCAAACTTTGGACAAAATCGGTTCATCCGTTCGAGAGTTATCGTGCGCTCCAACCAACCAGCCAGACAGACAGATGGACGGACATTGCTAAATCGACTCCAAATTGTCTGAAACGGATTTCGTACAAACATACTTTGGGTCTAAAACCATTATTTCGAAGAGGCACATTTTGCCCGTATGAAAGTGTATACACTAGGCCGGGGCGATTTGAAAACCTTCATGGGCCCTTCGCGTTTCTTATTCCTGGGATTGAACTGAGCAAAAAAGTCCACTAGACCATAGGTCTACGGTGAAAATGGAGCCTCCCGATTTTGACTTTAAGTTTTTTTATCTACGTTTTTGGACATTTTGCAATATAACAGCCAAACCATTGAGATTTTCGATCGAACACAAGGACAAAAATTGTAGCCAAGACAATAGTTAAGAATTTTCTAATACATCGCGAAAGCATTGGAACGCTCCTTCAGGCACCTTGAGAAGGTGCAAACTTTTCGAAAAATGTCGATTAATGACACTGTGCTACAAAAGTTGATCAGAAAAATATTCAAGTGTTCTGATGCAAAATTATATCGTGTTGGGATCCATGGACAACGAAAATGCTATTAGTTCGTTTGGGTCACTTCGTTTTATTTTTTATAACGGTAAAAGTAGTGAAAATCTGGGCATATCTTTTTTTATAAAGGATTTCTTTTCCTTTTAAAGGGGTGAATAATATCTTTCGAACAAGTTATTATTTATTTAAATCGGTTAAGAAATGGCTAAGTTATAGTGGTTTAAGTCTGAAACCCCCCACAAAAAACTATAACTGAATTTCTCATAATTTTCAAAAATATGATGTTTTTTTTTTGTTTTGTTCAATATTTATTTTCAAAATTATGAGAAATTCAGTTTGTATTTGTATTAGATAGAAAATCTCAATGGTTTGGCTGTTATATGCCAAAATATCCAAAAACGTCAATAAAAAACTTTAAGTCAAACGCGGGAGGCTCGATTTTCATCGTAGACATATGTGCATTGGACTTTTCCGCTCAGTTCAATCCCAGGAATCAGAAACGCGAATGGCCCGTTAAGGTTTTTTTCCTTCCATACATTACGCCCCGGCCTAGTATACACCCTCGTTAGCATAATTGGTGAGGGTATAGTAATTTTCTAAGAAAAGTTTGGTAGATTTCTTGCATAAAATTCATGAAACAAAAATGTTCGTGCTCAATAAGGGGCTATAACCCCTTATAGCCACATTTTTGTGTTTTGTACAAGGATTAGTATTGCTCATAAGCGAACTTATACTTACTTTGTATTTATAACTATCCTATTTCACTATCTCATTATCATTCGACATTCCATGACTTTCTTTGTTTTCTGGCTTAAAAATCCCACATTAATGTTGGCAACCTTTTTTGTTATCCTTCTACCAATATTTCGCTCACAACTACTCAAATTACTCTCTTGAAAGCTTTAAGCTTTTTTCATTTTATACTTTAGTCCTTTGGGGAGACATGCGGTCTGTGGTGAAAATACAAACTGAACAACAAATCGAAGGCCTATGCAGCTTATAAGGATAGATGCTGATGCGAAAATGTTCAGTCTTTACGAAGTTGAGCAACGGTTAATACACAATCATGGCAACCGAAAGTGACCAACAAAGAAAAAAATGTTGAAAAAAATAAAAAGAATAGACCACAAAGTAAAACTCATAAAAATCACAAATGGACCAAATAAAAAAGGATCAAAAGCGCTTTTAAACAAATATACACATTAACTAAAGCAAAAAAAAAAAACAGTACCTTATCTACAAAAAAAGTCCCTAAACAAAATGCTTACAGTTTAAACAAAAATAAATAGAAATAAAACAAAAAGAAATTAAACAAAAAAATTTCGTTAAAAAAAAAACAAAGAAATACAATAGCCTAATTTAAGTGTTAAATTTATTGTTGTGTTAAAAAATAAAAAATACACATTTAAATAAGTGTTAATTGTAGCTTTGTTCTTAAGAAATCCAATTCTATAGCAACGTGCCAACCTCCAACCAACCTCAGCAAAGAAACCCTTAGCAATTTGTAGCATCCTTAACAATACGGGTAAGATGATGGGACAAGTGCATTTTTTGGCTTACTATGAACTTAAATACTACTAAAATTCAATACGAAAGCCAGCAACACACACACATTGGCAAATACGCATTGACAGGAGAAATGGTACCGGAAATGTGCCACATTTAAACAAAGAGCCATACCAGGCGTTGTTTACTAAGTAAAAACCTTTTCTCCCATTGGTGGGCCATTGTTTCTTTCGCTGATGTTTGTTTGTGTTGTGAAAAAGGTCAAAGTGTGTTCTGGCCTCCGTTTGCGAAAACAAAATTCTTTTTCATGGCTTGCTCACGTTTTCTAAACTTTAAAATTTGTTTTTACATGTTAGTTAAGTTTTTTTTTTTGGTTTCTTTTTTTACTTTTGCCTCCAGCTTTACTAAGTAAATATTTAACTGCTGAAAATGCAAACAAACACACACACACGCACAGGCAACATTACTCCCCAGTGAATGTGTTTATGTATGTATGTATGAAAGTGTATGTTGCAAAGTTTGTCCGCACATGACTCTGGGTCCTTTTTGTTTTTAAGAAAAAAACAAACAAATACCGTACCGCACCGCACAACACCGCATGAAACCTTTTGTGTGTGTTGATTGTGGAAAAATATTTAAACGACTCATGCAGAAGGGTAAACAACTCCTCCCAGAACATTAATGTCAGCATTTGTTTGGCATTACTAAATCTTACAAAATCTTTTCTTCTTGAAGTTTTTGTGGATACAATGAATTCAATGTTCTTTGTATGTAAAATTTGTATTTCTTTAATTTGTATTGGGTATTATGTTGTTGAAATGTTGAGAAAAATGCGGTTAAAACTTATCGTAGAAAGATTAGAGTTTGGTCCCCTTTCAATAATGTTAAGTAAATAGGCCATAATGATTTCCTTTGGAAAAATCTTACAGGAAATAAATATATATTCACAGCGTATCCAATTACAAGTCAGTTTTTCATCAAGCATCATGAAGGAATTTAAATCCCTATTAATACCGTAATCATTGTAACAGATTTTAAAACTCGTCAAGCGTAAAAACCCTTGAAGGAATTGAAAATAGATTTGCCATTTAATAATTACATACGTACATATCCTTTATTTATGTTGAAACTGAGGTATGGGGTATTGCAACTAGCGAGCACTTGTACTATACCAGAACTTTTAAACGAATTTCGGTAAAATAAACTGCTTAAGCCGGATTCAATTGATGGGTTTCCTAAAATAATAATTTGAGTGAAAGCTGTGGTCGGTCTTATGTAAAAAAAAAAACAGGAAAAATCGTTGAAGGAAACGAGTTTTTTTAAAGTTAATTCCCAATTAGTGGCTTTACAACAAAATGTAGAGCTCAATGTTTAAAGATGAATTTGAAGAATACACTTTAAAGATAATGTTTCTAATGTATGATTTTTTATACCCTACACCACTATGTGGGGAGAATATTATAAGTTGGTTTTGGCCAAAAAGTTTGTAACGCATCGAAATAATGGTCGTAGACCCATACTTATATATACCAAAATGAATGTCTCGACGAGCTGAGTCGATCTGGCTATGTGTGTCCCTCCGTCTGTCCATCTAAAGCTTGTAATCACGCTACAGGTCGCAATTTTGATCGGATCGTCACGAAATTTTGGATTTGATGGGGTCCCGGAGGGGAAGAAGCCTATTGATTTCGGTGATGGTCGGATAATATTAAGGGGTCGGAATGGGCAAAAAACTTTATGGATAAAAAGACAACGTTTTTTTTCAAAGCGATAATCTCAGCTTCTGTATGATGTAAAGTAGGTTACGAGAACCTGATCAAACAACGAAGATATCACAATAGTCGCAAATAAAAAACTAATTTTAAATTTTGCGATTTTAATTATAATGACAAATATCACAGCTTTGGTTGGGGACTTTCCAAAAACAAAGCCTGACTATGAAAGTAGAAGATTCCATCCTTACAATGGTGCAAACTAGGTCGGCGTAGGTGCCAAATAACGGAGATATCGCAATAGTCGGTAATACATCCCATTTATCAATTTTTTTGTTGGGAAATCACACTACAGGCCGCAATTTAGATCGGATCGTCACGAAATTTTGTGGGATAATGAGGGTCTCACAGAGGAAGAAGCCCTAGATTTTGGTGATGGTCCGATAATATTTAGGGGTCGGATTGGGCAAAAAACTTATTTGGATAAAAAGAGAACTTTTTTTCCAAAGCGAATATCTCAACTTCCATAAGGGGTATACCATCTTTACAATCATACAAATAGGTTGATGTATGTAGGTGACCAAATAACGGAGATATCGCAATAGTCGGTAATACATCAAATTTTTCCATTTTTTAAATTCACGCTACAGGGCACTATGTTGATCGGATCGTTACTAAATTGGTGGGTAATGGAGGTCCCGGAGGGGAAGAAGACTACTGATTTTGGTGATGGAGATTGATTTGGAGAACAAGTCAACGTTTTATTTCAAAGCAAATATCTCAGCGTCTTTAAGGGCAATACCGAATGCAAAACCTGACAATGAAAGTAGAAAATATTACCTTTCTAACGATATAAAGTAGGCTATCGTAGGTGGTCAAACAACGAATATATCACAATAGTCGCTAATGAAACCCAAATTTTCATTTATGCTCTTTTAATTATAATGACGAATAACACAGCTCTAGTTGTGGACCTTCCATAAGCAAAGCCTGACTATGAAAGTAGAAAATCCCATCTTTACAATGAGATATCAAGATAATCCGTAATACATCCCACTTTTCCATTTTTTAACCACGCTAAAGGTCGCAATGTTGATCGGATCGTCACGAAATTTTGAGGGTTAAGTGGGGGTCCCATATAGGAAGCCTGTTGGTTTTGGTGATGGTCGGATAATATTCAAGAGTCGGAATTAGCAAAAACAAACTTATGTGGAAAAAAATTCAAAGATTTTCCGCTTAGTAGTCGTATTCCAAAGGAAATGACGACAATGGATGATATATCACCTTTATTATGATGCAAAATAGGTTGGCGCACATCCCATTTTCGTATTTTCTATTTGAATTGTACTGACGAGTATCTCAGCTTTGGTTGGATGCGTATCAACAATGAAGACATTCTGAGTTTTAAAATGCTCCCAAGTATATGTCAACTGTAGTCAAATTAAAAAATAAATATTAATTTTTTTTGTTCAGTTCGCCTTAAGTCATTTAGTATAAGAGCCAGATAGGTGAAAACGTTAGTATCTCCCTACAAGAAATGTTTACTTGTGAGAAGCTTATATACCTACCCCTGTACGTGTATTTTATAGCTATAAAATATTCTCCAGTGCCATTTCGATAAGACTTTCCGTTTTTAAGCAAAATCGCGAAAACATAACAATAAAACATAAAAATTTGACCTGAATTTATATATCTCAACAAGTAAAAAAGTATCAGTCGGCTTTGCCGACAGAGATATACCCTCAGCCTGTATATATTGAAACATTTTTTTTTTTCAAAAAAGTATGTATTTAAGGATTTTTAAAAATTTTGGGAATTTGAACCGACAAAAATGTTCATTAGGAATAGAGATCGAAAGTTTTGCGGAGGATATACTAAAAGGAATGGATTTACATTGACCATTAAGTGGATCTCCAGACACTACATATGGTGCTATAGGGGGTTTTTACACCCTTCGCTCTGTTTGCCCAAGAAGTATGGACTTGCCCCTAAAAAACGTTTACTTTCGTTCGTTGAGGCAGCGAATTCAAGTTGTTTCAACAAAAATCAAAGTGATTCGATAGCAGGTCTTAAAGTGAACTTATCCGAAATTTTGTGTTGGAGGTACCGGATAGAGTGGACAAATATAGTCCCTATTTGAACCTGATCTATATCTAGTATATATATTAAGATGTGTAAAGTATAGACCAATTCCGCCTCTCTCTTCAAGAGTTACCGTATGAACAAATTTTCCGAACATTTTTGAACTTTTGTGGGGGAAGTACCTGAAGGAGTGGACCGATATTGCTTATCTTTAAACGTAAACTATGTTTTGACAAAATATTACTAAAGCCAAATTTTGGACAGAATCGGCACATCCGTTCTAGAGTTATCTTGCGCTCCAACCACCTCACACGGTGTCATAGGGGTTTTTTTTTGCAACTTTCAGGCTATTTTCTCAGGAAATGTGGACTCGCCCCTGATGAAACTTGTACCGTCGTATGGGGGGCAGTGAATACAAGCTGCTAAAACAAAAATGAGAGCGATTCGAGAGATGGCCCTAAACTGAACTTTTCTGAAATTTTGTGTGGAGGTTCCCGAAGGAATGCACAGTGGATCCACTTGTATGGAGAAAGTGGCCAAAAATATTTCCCGTGTAAATATCAAGGTAATGCGCTGGTTACAGCTTTGTGCTACTGCAAAGAGTGTTTTAAGAAACCACGAGCGTAACATCTCCCCCTTTCCCCTCTGGAGGGGTATACGGTAAAAATTGTTTTAGGCTGTTAATACAAAATGACATGAACAAAGGTCCTGATTATCTTATGATGCAAAAATAGGCTTGGGGAAACAAAGCAATCTCCAAAACCACATAAAATCCAACCAATTTAGCGGATTAAAAAAATCAATATTTTTGTCTGAAAATTGGTAAAATTTTTAATATAGATCTTTTAGCGTTCTTCCTGGAAGGCACGTACCGCCAACGTAAGACAAATCTGGAAGAAGATTTCTTCATCTTGCCACTGATACCAATTATGTTAATGTACGTGGTCAGATAACTGATTATACGCTAATATATCCATAGAAACCCTATTCTAGGGCAGCTTGAGTCAGCGACGCACCATTTATAGTCTGGCACTAGATGGCAGCTGATCTTAATACTGAATAATCTTAAAGCCATGACCTACTTTGGAAAATTATTCTCGAGGTGGGCACTGGTGGGCATCATGACTAAAACCTTAGGTCAAATTTAAGTATATGATCGAATTGACATTACAAAATACACTAAGAAAATATGCAGCTAACTAGAATTCGACAACACGCTAAAACACTAATTTTTAATGAAAATTAAGCTATTACCTCCCCCTTCAAAATCCACTATAATATTTTGGTCTACGTATTAGTTTCGCGATATTTTGAATATATTTAAATATATTGCATTTAAAATATAGGTTGTACTCACAACAAAAAATATTAGTCAAATGTTCCGACTTTTGAAGCTATTTTTAAGAAGATCGCGTTCGAATGAAATAAAAATTAATACATTTTTAAAAAGGTCAATGTCATAGCTGTCAGAGTTGTCAGATGTTGTACCAAAATTTTGAAATTCATTTTTTTATTTTTGGCCAATGGGTGCATTCACTGTGGAATGGGCCGATTGAGTCTAAATTGAAACATTATCTAAGTCTGGTACACATTTTACGATGGGCAAAGTATGGACCAAATCGATTACTCCCTTCAAGTGTTATCGTGCGCACAAATTTTACTAACATTTTCGAACTTTTGTGGGGGAGATACCGAACGGAGTGGACCGATATAGCCCATCTTCGAACTTAAACTAAGTTTGGGCAAAATATTACGAAAGCCAAAATTTGAACCTAATCGGTTCATCCATTCGAGAGTTATCGTGCGCACCAGCCAGCTAGGCAGACAGGCAGATGGACGGACATTGCTCAATCGACTCCAAATTGTCTAAAACCATTATTTCGATGAGGCACATTTGCCCGTATGAGAGTGTATATACCCTCGTTAGCATAAATGCTGAGGGTATAAAAATGGTAAAACCTAGGAACAAATCATAAAGGTCAATCTTCTAGAAAATTTTCACAGCTACAACATTTTCTTTAGCCCTATTTCGATAGAACTTGCGGTTTCCATGTAAATATCTAAAATAAACCTACAAATGTGAACTTTGACCGCAATATTTTCAAAAATCCCTCCAGCGATTTTTTTCTTGTTTTTCGATTTTTCTCATCAATGAACATTGCTGTTTCAGTATCCGCGAAAACATACCAGGTGTAAGCGGTTTTCATTCAAAGTTAGTTAAGGTGCACCCTGCATGACATTGTTTTATAAGGGGACATACAGTCAGTACATTGTGCCAATTTGAACTTCTATATCTTAAAAATGGTACAAACTACGAAAATAAACATGAGGTCAATCTTGTAGAGAATTTTCACTTCTACAAAATTTTCTTTAATCCCACTTCGATAGGGCTTGCGGTTTCCAAGCAAAGTGTTGAAAATCCAAAAAAGCCCTAAAAATGTGAACTTTGACCGCGATTTATTTGAAGATCCCTCAGGCGATTTTTTTTTTGTTTTTTCTCATTTATGAACATTGGATGTGTAAGCACCTTTCATTTAAATTTAGTTAAGGCGCACCATGTGATACTTTGTTACTTGTTATTTCAAAACCAATTTAATTATTATCCTAAATATTTGATTTCAGATAAATTGCCACATAGCACAGTGGCCAATTTTCAGAAAAACCTGGCCAAAAATCACTGAAATAAATTCATAAATGTACACTAAATATCAAATATTATTTATAGGATCCCACTGCGTGTAGTTATGAAAAAATATATACGTTTTTTGTTTAGTAAGTGGACATAAAACCAGGTCAAAGTGACCCTATTTATGATAATATCCAAAATAAACAGCGGGTTTTAAATATTTTCTTGTAATTGTAATGAAAGGTATGTGAAACGTATTTAAAATGTTCAGTATTGCCAATGAAGTGCGCGTTTTTTTTAAAAATTGATGTCCGTACTTGTTGATTTTTTCAATGTAAATTTTCACAACAAATTAAGAAAAAAGTTGTGAGTAAGGGAAGAGTGAAAAAGGGAATAGTTTTTTTTTAACAATTTTCATCGAAACATCCTGCACATATTTGCACTTTTCGTTTTTACGTGATATTTTGTCTTGCAGATATGTACAGATTTTCTTTGATCCAAAATGCCAGAATATAGTATAGTGTCACTTTCTGGCGTTTGGGTATAATTTAGAGTTTTGATGTATTCTATGACGTGTAGTAAAATTGTTGCGAACAATTTTATAGATTTATTTTATCTGATTCCATCACATTTTATAGGTGATTTTAAAGATTTGTGGAAAAAGAGACCAAAAAGACCTCCTTATGACTCGCACGATCGTTGATTTTTTTAAGAACAATATTCCTTTTTCCTTTTCCGTAAAGTTGCCAAGGACACCACATACTTAAAGTGCAAGGATTCCAAGTGATCTTAACTCAAATATTTCTAAAACTGTAGAAATGGTTGGAGCTTGCAACCCCATTTTAGTTTCTTGTTTTTGTGGCAAAATTGATAACGATATTTCCTTGGTATGTAATGCAAATAGAGATTTCATTTCTTTGGTAACTTATAGTGAAATTTAGCGGAGAACATTTTTGTCTTTGACACCATTTTTCTAAAATGATGCTTTGTATGTTGACCAATCGGACTAAACCTTTGCAATTTTTTTAGATTTGGATGACAATACATGAATATGAAATTAAAACAAAGATTGGTCAATTTTACAGTGTTTTAACGGTGTTTTATTTAACTTGCATTTCAACTCTGGTAACTCATTTTCCACACAGTTGCAGTTGACCAACTTTGCAAACTTTTCAGATTTGGATGACAATACATGAATATGGGCCCAATTTTTCCTACAGCCCCCATATAGCGGTACCACCCGATTTCAGGTATTTTGAAGATTTTATCTTCATTTTTGCCCGAATTACCTGTCATTTGGCTTTTGGGATTTCCAATGATACAGACATTTCCCCACCAAAAATTGTGAACATTGGTCCAGGTTTTTGTATAGCCCCCTTATAACGGTGCCACCGCTTATGGCGATTTATCTTCATTTTTAGGCCGAATTGGCTGTAACTTGCCAATGGGACCACCCAATAGTACATAAACTTAATCACATAACAAGTGGGAAAAGCGTTAAGTTCGGTCGGGCCGAACTTTTTGTACCCTCCACCACAAATTTCAGCCATTTCGGTGGATTATTGTGGCCACAACCTTCAAAATATCGAAAATCGGAAGTTACCGTCCAATGGGGGCTTTATGATGGCGCGGACCTATACCTACAAATTTCTGGGGGGGAGTTTTATACCCCCAACGAAGACTAAATACCAAATTTCAGCCATCTCTGTGTGATAATACCGAAAAATCGGCAGATATCGTCCTATGGGGGCTATATCAAAACGTGGACCTATATAAACATTTTATGGTAGAAATGTTTCTTAGCCTCTGGAAACACAAAATACAAAGTTGCAACCGATTCTGTTGTCAAATGGGATTAATACATTCAAAATATATTAAAATGACGCGTACTTTATATGGGGCGTTATATGGGGGCTATACCAAAACGTGGATCTATATAAACCAACTTTGGTAGGAATGTTTTTTGGCCTCTGTAGACACAAAATACCAAATTACAATCAATTCGGTGGTAAAATGGGACAAATATCTTAAAAATTCCTTAAAACGACGACGCGTCACGCGTCATTTTGTATGGGGGCTATACGAAAGCGTGGACCTACATTACCCGCTTTCAATACCACTTTCAATTCAATACCATTTCCACAGCAGACAGACGGACGGACATGGCTATAGCGATGTAGAATTGCACGCTGATCAAGAATATATATAGTTTGTGGGGTCTACAATTATTATTTCGAGTAGTTACAAACGTAGTGACAAACGTAGTGACAAACTTAATATACCCCCATCCTAAGGTGGAGGGTATAAAAATGATGGACATAGGTACAGGTTTTGGTGTAGCCCCCATATAGCGGTACCACCTGATTTCAGGTGTTTTAAGGATTTTATCTTCATTTTTAACCCGAATAGGCTGTTATTTGGCATTTAGGGATCCCAGTGGTATTGAAACTTCCTCAAGAAAACTTTTGGACATAGGTCCAGGTTTTGGTATAGCCTTTATATAACGGTACTACACGATTTCTATTTAAAGTTGTTATCTAAATTTTCGGCCTAAATTGACTATAGTTTTGTTCTCAGTGGTCAAAAAAAAGTATTTACTAAAAAGTTAAAAATAAAAAATAATTAAAAAAAATTAAGTTTCAGTGTTTTATGTAGAAATGCACTTAAAACTAGAAAATAATTTATCGCTTAGCCTCAATAAGTATATTCTTCCTCATGATGCAATCTCTCAAATAAAACGCTTGCATTTAAATTTAAAATGGTGGCAAAATTAAACGGCAAGCGTTTTAATTGAGATATTCCATCATTTTTAACATATGTATCTAAAAGAGGAATGGGGTTTTTGGGACATTTTTGAGAAAACACTCAAGTGAAAATACAAAATTATTTTTTAACCTCGACAGCAAATAATTACTTGTATCTGATTTATACATGAGTAAAACAGCACTTTTTTAAAAAAAAAAAGACTTTAGAAACATTTGCATATGGAAACGTAGACAACAAACGATATTTATATTTTTCGGCACAGATGCAAAGTTTTATTTTCTTTAAGGGTGTAATAAAAGCAGATTATCAAAAAAATATGTTTTGATTTTTCAATCAAAAGCCGCCTGAATCATTGATATCGAACATTAAACAGTGCCTTTACTTGGCAGAAAAAACAATGTTTGTTTGTTTCATTTGCCATAGAACACTCGAAAAGCTGACATAAAATAAAAATTGTAATTTTAATTTTTAAAGGTGTGAACACCATCTGTATTATTTAGTTTCCAAAAAACTTTGGTTTTCTTTTTCAACATCCAAAAAAGGCATTTCGCCCATAGGCATTCTGTTTACCCTCTGTTTGCCTACAATTTCTTCTTTCCCATTTTGTGTGCCTTTATGTTTTTTTCGTGGAATACTATTTTATTTACCATTGGCATTTGTCATAATATTTTCCAAACTCATCTAAAATTCCACTTTAGACAATGGTGTCCTTGACAAGCAGACAATTTACCGGCGTAATAAGGCCAAGCACCAAAGGAAGTTTTCCTTTTGGCTGAGAAGCGATGAATAAGAAAACAGTCGTGAGTCGTTTTATTCTGTTTGTTGTGAGTGAGCGTTTTCTTTTCAAGTTTTAAGTATGGCTGATAATCATGTGTATGAATGAATGTATGTGCCGATGGGTATGTGTACATTAGGGATAACACCTTTTGTGCATTTTTTGTCAAAATATCAAAAGTACCACCACACAGTCGTGTAGAGCAAAACCTAAAAATACCGTTTATAAAGTTTACGAACCTATTGCAGATAAAAATTGTCTATGCTTTATTGAAATTGAAAATCATCTTAAATATTGGATATTCAACATGAGTCTAATACATACATCGATATATATTAAGTGTTTATTTTAACTTACATAAATCATTTGTATGCATATATTTAAATAAATAAATGTTAATAAAATTTAATAAAAAATTATATAAAAAATAAGAAAAGGCCTTCAGAAAGCGGTTTCCATGCGGGAACTTCTTTCTACAAATCTACCTAAAAAGTGTTTTCGTTATAAAGACAATATTCCCCACATTGTACATTCGTTGCATTTGTTGTTTATAGTCCTAGTGTCCATACATACATATATGCTTTTTACATCATTTTAGCAACATATTTTGACATTTACAAATTGTGTTTATGATTATATTAGAATTGCTTCACTTATTCTAAAAAACGACACACACGCATGGAGGAAAATAAGAATATGACATACATACATATGCCAATCCTATTTGATGTTGATGATGATTGCCTTCCGTTTATGAAAAACGTTATAAATTATGTAAAAGGATGTTCATTAGTAATATGTTTGTTTAAAAAGAAGACTTTGAAGATAGCCTAATTGGTGAACAGACATCTAAGAAATTCCATACGCTGTTTGTTGTTGTAATTTTAATTGAGAATATGTGTATTTAGTTGTGCGCAAACATTTAGTTGCCTAACTCTTTAACTCGGCGGCTGATAAATACACAAATTCTGAAGGTACGTACATCCAGTATTCAAAGTTCATATTCGTACACCCCTCAAAAATGAATAAAATCGTTATTAATTCCATATTTTTATGCAAATATGAAACAATTGATGGAAATTGCTATAATGAAAAAAGATTTAAAAATATCGAAACATATTTTGAATTTATTCCGTAGTTTATGTATACATGACACCTGTGAGTGTGGCAAAGTTCGTATTCGTATTCTAGGTAGAAGCACCATATACCACTAATTGTTGTTCTTTTCGGCTTTTTCAATGTCTGTGCTGTAGAAAAATATAAAAATAAATATATTTTTATTTAAAAATTTGCACGAATAAAAAGTCGGACGAACATTCGAAATATTTAAGAAAAATATAATATATATGATTAACTATGGAAATTTATTCCCAAACTTTGGACGATAATAGGTAATAGCAGTCCTCCTGCAACAATATTCGTGGTCTCTAATGAAAATAAATATTGCCAGCGTTTGGAATTGCAACAAAACGTACTCCGGGCTTAAGCAACATAACTACATTTTTGGTTTATACGTCGTAAAAATCGAAAATTTCGTTCTATATTTGGTCTAAAATTAATTGTAATTTTAGAATACAGTATTGAAAATCATGTTATGTCAAGACATATCGGAAATTATGATTAATAACACTGTGACACAAAATGCAGGTAAAAATATAGATAAGTTGTCAATGAGAACCGTACCTTAAATTTTCTGAACGACATCTTTGCAGAACATTTCGAAGCTGAAAAACGTCATCTTGTGGTACTTTTATAGCGGTTCTTAAAATAAAGGACGCAAAAGACATTGAAGGGAACGAGTCAGAAGGACCAAATGCTCTACGAAAATAATCCTCATTCGAGTTGACAGAAGACATCTCACCTCTTAAATAAGCTAAAATAACAGTTAACAAAGATATAACGCTAATTTCTGATGCCTTACAGGGTCTTCAGCAGAAACTTAATCACGCCATAACTCGGGAGTTCGACTCACGGCGGATCTGTCCTTCGGGATTTTTAATATACTCACCAACGGCTTTCATTCCCAAAAGGAATTATCTCTGCCCCACAATGTAATAGGTACAGGTACCTTCCCTGATGACATCTGTGAGAGACTGAACTCCTATTGAACCGATCTTACCACATTTTCCCACGCGAGGAATATCCAGATTTTCGCCACAAAATCTACAGCCACTCTGTTCACCACATGGACAGCGCGGTTTAGGAGAGTCGAATTTATTTTTCAAACAAGCCATACCATACTTCAGTGCGTATGATTGTTATTAATAAGAAGTGTTTTAATAACAATCATACGCACTGGTATTCCTATGTTAAGAAATACAACAAATATTAATAAAAACAAGAAAGCTAAAACACAAATATGCATAACACCCCAGCAAAAGAAATCCTTACTAAATAATAGGTTTTTATAGTACTTTTTGGTAGTCGTAACTACTTATTAGAGTTTGGGAATTCCCGACTTTTTTTCATTCCCGGGAAATCGGGAATTCCCGGGACTATGGGAAATCGAATCCGTGGGGCATACACGTGACAGAGAGTAAGCAAACATGAAGTACTTACTCCCTTTATGTGTAGTTGTGTCGTCAGTTATCTCTTTGGAACAATATTAAGGGTAAAATACGAAAGGGTCGGAAAGCAATAACAAACATCTTAAAAGACTTTGCGCCAAAATCTTGGAAGAACCAATAAATCATATACGGCATATGGCAGCTGTTCAAGAATATCTATATGTATGTATCCAATTATTCCTGACTAATTTGCGGAGTTTATATAAAATATATGTTTCGCACGATTATCCTAGCAAAGCTTCCTTGATATCAAAGAGTGCTGTCCGATTATATTTTTAAAGTCAACGATATGGTATGTTGTTCTTATGGTTTGAAGAGCGTGTTAATCATAGAACAAATCCGTTTATAGCGAATTTTTATACGGCTGACCTTTTGAGTACACGACTTCACAATTGCAACACGGTGGCACCAATGATTAGAGGCGTACTTATATGAACATTCATTCATACCATAGTTGTTACTGGCTTCCAATCCTAATATACTCCATTTGCCACTTAACATTATACAGTTTTTAATATTGCAAACAATAATTTTGGAGAATACAACAATTCGAAAAGATCCCAGCTTTTATATCTTACCAAATTAATATCCTTCAAGAACGCCATCAATAAAAATATAGACTAGAACAACAAGGAAATGGCTTCAAAAAGTGCTTCTATTCTTTGCCGTAATCAACTAAAAATATAGAATTATGGGAGGTTCGAATTTCAGAGAAAAACACCAATTATGGAGAGGAGCAAAATGTATATATTTTATACGAATTACCGCGATTTTTACAATGGACCCGCAATTACGAATAATCGGGGCACGAATTATCGCGACTCCACTATATTGCCAATGTTAGGCTAAATAACAAATGTCAGTCATTTCGGTGGGATATTGATGTCACAACTTTCAAAATACCAGAAATCCGGAGGTACCGTTCTATGGGGGCTAAATGAAGGCGTAGACCTGTACCGACAAATTTCTGGCGGAAAGTCTTATACCACCAACAAAAACCAAATACCAAATTTCAGCCATTTCGGAGGATTATTAAGACCACAACCTTCAAAATACGGAAAATCGGCAGGTACCGTTCTATGGGGGTTATATTAAGGCGTGGACCTGTACCGACAAATTTCTGGGGGAAAGTTTTATACCACCAACGAAGATTAGTCATTTCGGAGGAATATTGAGGCCACTACCTTCAAAATACCGAAAATCTGGGGGAAAGTTTTATACCACCAACGAAGATTAATTATTAAATTTCAGCCATTTCGGAGCAATATTGAGGCCACAACCTTCAACATATTGCGAGCTGTATCTTGATTTCAACAGACGGGCGGACGGACGGACTGACGGACATGGTTATATCGACATAGTATTTTACCCTGATCAAGAATATATATACTTTATAGGGTCCCCGATGAATATTTCGATTTGTTATAAACGGAATGACATATTTAATTATACCATCCATATTTTGGTGGGAAGTATACAAATAAACATGACTTATACATGAAAATACAAATACCCGTATTCCCGGGAATTTCAAAAAAATTTCCCGGGAAATCCCGTTCAAAAAATTTCGGGAATTCCCGGGAAATCCCGGGCCGGGAATTCCCGACCAGAAACTCTACTACTTATACCTACAGTGTCCGCCAAAACTGAAGCACCCCCTCAGTACATTTTTTAAAATGATATTTTTTTAAGAAAACAAAGTTATAAATTAATTTTTTATTTTTCTTTTAATTTATTTATATTTTTATTTATACACAAAAATAAGGAAATCAGAATTTAATAAACAAAAGTTAAAATTCAAAAAACAACCGCTCATATTTACGACTATGAGCGGTCAAAACTAAAGCACCCCCTAATTTGAAGTACAACAAAAACTATTGAAATCAATATTTCGTTGTGAATCCTCTATCCTGGATGACACAAACACGTCTTTAGGCATAGAGGATATTACATTATTATTGCTGGCGATATTGCTTCCCGCGCTACTTTTTCGGCTTCAAATAAATTTTCTTTGGTTTTGCAATTTTTTTCGGTTGATTTTTGAGTTAACGATCTCGCACACGTCCCAATCGGGAGCTAAGTTGAGGGTATTGGGCTGGCCAATGGATAACTTCTGTCGAATTGTTTTGGAATCACTCCTTAACCACTTTCGATACACGATTTGGCTCGTTATCTTCCTGGAAGATCCATCTAAGTGGCATATCTTCTTCGGCATAAGGCAACATCGCGCGCTTTAATACATTACGATACTTGAAACGATCCATAATTCCATTAATTTTATAAATTGGTCCAATCCCTTGGCCCGAGAAAAAAATCTCAGGCCAATATGTTCCGCATCCATGTTTTACAGTGTCTTTGCAATATTTAGGATTTAACCTTTGGTCCACGCCTTTTATCATCTGAATACTCTAAATTAAACATAGATTTATCGGAAAAAAGCACAGTCCTCCATTTTTTTTTACAATCCAGTTCATATGGGTCTTGGCGAATTCCAGACTGGCTCCTTAATTTTTTTGTCGATATGAAAGTTTTTTTTTTGCTGGTCGTCGACTGAATAAGCCGGCGTCTACCGTTCTTCTGTGAATCGTTCTTTTGTTAATTTTTAAATATAAACGATTTTGTATTTGATCAGAGGATGCTGTAGCATTATTTTTAAGCTAAATTTTACGAAAATCAATTATTTCGCCTGCAATAATTAATAATTAAATATCCTCTATGCCTAAAAGATGTGCTTGTTTCATCCTGAATAGAGTATACGCAACGAAATATTGATTTCAATAGTTTTTGTTGTACCTCAAATTGGGGGGTGCTTTAGTTTCATCCGCTTATATTTGCGACGTAAAATGTTTCTTGAATTTTAACTTTTGTTTATTAAATTCTGAGTTTCTTATTTTTGCGTTTTCCAATAATAAAGATATAAATAAATAAAAAGACAAATAAAAAAATAAATTTATACTTTGTTTTCTTAAAAAAATTATCATTTTAAAAAAATGTACTGAGTGGGCGCTTTAGTTTTGGCCGACACTGTACTTACTAACCCATTATTTTAACAAGGGAATGTCGCACTGAATTACTGGTTATTCTACGTCCATTGCAATAGCTAGTTATTCTATGGCCTCTGCAAGTTGGAAAATAAGCTATAAGCTGTGGAATTTGTTTTTAATTTTAACACACTTTATATTTTTATTTTATTTCGCTCCTTGCTGGATTTGAACACACGAACTTGTCGAACACAATACACACTATGCCACGCGTACGAACATTAAGGGTTGTTTAAACGCTTACATGTGCACCACCAACTGTTCTTTGTGTTGTTAACAAAAATTACCCGGAAGACGTTGAGCGTTGAACACACAAACCCGAGGATTAGTAGTCGGAAACACACGCTCTGTGCCACGGTACTCATAACTTAGTAAGGAGTAATATGCGTGGTAATTTTTGTTTACATTACTTTGTAATTGGTTACATAATGACTAACGGATCCGAGTTTTTGCTTGGTCATATATTTTTTTAATCGTGAGACTTTACATAATTTAATCAAATTCTAATTTTTGAAAATTTAATCAAAATATTTGTTATACGATCCCTATTGATTTCATAATGCCCATGTTCCTGGCATACAAGTTGATGAAGTGCAATTTAAGCTCGTTGAGGCTTCTTTGTTCATTGCTTACCTATCACAAACAGAGCTTGTTTTCAATACAATCGACGAACATTGGCATCCTCCCATGGTCCTTGGCATAGTTTGATATGACAATAAAGAAAACAATTCAGCAGCCGTAATATCCGATTTTCGCACATCTGCGTAGTTATTTGTACAGTTGTATTCTATACAATCATGTATACAGTGGTCGGCTTACGGAAACATGGCATGAGGAGTTAAATAAAAAGTGGAAACATAATTTTTAATGAAATCTTCATGGAAAATATTTTAAATGGTTTATTTTGGCCAAATCGATAGGGTTTTCAGTTAATAAGTTTTTATGTTCGTGTTATTTCAAGTTTAGCATGGTATTTTAACAGACAATTGCTATGCAGCGGCTCAATTCTGTTTCTATGAAAATGTGAAATGAAAATTTTTATAAAGGAAAGAAAAGGTCAAATGAAAAAAATTAAAAAGGAAATATTATTCATTTCAAATTTTCATAGAACAAGAATTTGTTATTATGCTCTGATAATATATCAAAAGACAATTTTACATATATGCCGACTACTGTGCATATTGATACGTATAAAGAAACGAACTCATATATGCACATGAAATTGTGTGTGCCGGATGTTTGTTTATGTATGCGTACTTTTGAAAACAGCAGACAATGTGAACACAATCAAACTAGCCTTTGGTGATTGACAGCTTATTCCGGTGTTTAACGCATTCACACACACACACACATACTTACATACACATATTAAACTCAGGGAACTGGGAAACCCCCAGCATAATATAATACATTTCCACACACCCACATAACTGCAAATACGACATCATATTCAATGACTCAAATACAATATTAAAGACATACAGGCAGGTTGCTAGGCTTGTGAATAGATTTAGGCAAAACTTAATTAAGCGACATACATACATATGTATCTGTCCCAAATTATCGGTATGAGGTGTTAATAATTTGGCCGGCAGGTATACACAACAAGGATTAAGAACGAAAGACATTTATTTCAGCCTGCAGCTGTATTCTTAACAAATTTCCTTTTCATTACCGAACTCATGGAGTTTTTCATTTTCTTGGTATCCATTTTCTTAAAGTAAGTTTCAACATTTACACATTGCCCTGTATATATACATACATAAAATTAGAATAGGGGCGAGCAAGAGCAATTTATTTAGGCAATGCAAAAAAAAAACACTTTGGGGTGGAATTCTCCCGGCCGACTAACACGGGAAACGGAAATGTCTAAGCGCCGTAATTGCCAGTTTGTTGGTTGGCCAGTTGATAGGTAGGCTTGGCCATGAAACTTGAGCATTTAATGGGAATTCTTTATAAAAGCGTTAAATTAATTAGGTGAAATTTAGATTTCAATGTACAATTTTTACGCCAAGCATTTCGAAGAGACGGGAAGTATTTTCGGGAGCGAATGAATGTTTCATTGCAAATTAATTTGTTTGTATAAATAATTGTGAGAGAATAATAAATGATAACAAATTTACCAATTCAAAGGATTAAGGACCACATTTTAAGATCAACAGAAGATTTTTGTGAATTAGTTAATTAATTGTTGTTTTTCCAAGAACAGTTGCTTAGCATAGCTTAGGTCATTGCAAGGAATTTTATGCCAATATAAAAAGGTGGGTGTTAAAACTGACTCATCATCAACGCCCAGACAAAACGAGTGAAGCTAGGAACTTGGTCAATATTGGTGCGAAGGGATAAGGCAGGAAATTCGAAGGACATAAAATAAATAAATGTATCCTTATATTTGTATTTGTGTAGTTTTGTAGCGAATATCTTCCAATTTAATGAATTGTTGTTATAATATAAAATTTCACAATTAATTTCAAATTTTAGGTGTATTTTTAATTGTGAAACTTTAAAAAATAGCTCTCCAACAGATGTCGCATATAAAACTTTTTTTTTTTAATTTTTATAGGAAAGTGTTTACTACGATATCCTAATTTAGGTTGTATTATTGTTGATGGGCTTTTTGGTCAGTTTTGATTTAATGATAATAAAAACTAAGATTTTATATCATTTTCCACCCGACGCACTGTGGGCGAAAGTCAAATCTAGCGGGGAAAAAGTCCGAAAACTGACCAAGAGCTAAGTAAAAATCATTAATGCAGTATTTTTCCAAACATACTGGTAGACCTAAAAATAACAATCAGTATTGCATTTAATGGTTATTGGCCGTTATAACGGTACATTTACTAGGAGTTTTTTTGCAAGTGATAAAATCGACATTTTTTGATGATTTGTATATTGACAAGTAATATGGACAAATGAAAATAAATATGACCGTAATTGAATTTTTTCAGATAGTTTGGAATTAGTGTTTATTAAAAAAATAATTGTAGCATTATTTGATGTTGTAAATATTCTGAAAAAAATCTGTAAATATTTATATGCGATTTTTTCTACTTAGAGCATTTTGAGTAAAGTGAAACTTATGGGAAACACACGGAAACACTACAGGACTTTTTTAATATAAAACCAGTAAGGAAAGGATCAAAGTCGGGCGGGGCCGACTATATGATACCCTACACCACTGTGAATATGTAAAATATATATGGGAGCTATATCCCAATCTTAACCGATTTCGATATAATTTGGCACATTTATTTCCAGAGTTCAGTCACACATTCAAAATTACATTGAAATCGGACTTACGAGTATATAGCGTGTTTGGTGCAGCAAATACGCGAAATAGGCAGAAAAAATATATGGGAGCTATATCCAAATCTGAATCGATTTCGACATAATTTGGGACACTTATTTCTAGACCGAATTCAGTCAAACATTCCAAATTTCATCAAAATTGGACGTATATATAGCGTGTTTGGTGCCGCAAATAAGTGAAATCGGGCGAAAATATATATGGGAGCTATATCCAAATCTGAACCGATTTCGATATTATTTGGCACACTTATTTCTAGACCGATATCAGGCCGAAAATATATATGGGAGCTATATCCAAATCTGAACCGATTTTCACCAAAAGCAATAGCGTCCTTCCTATGGCTAAAAAATTATAGTCTCCAAGTTTTAGCTGAATCGGACAAAAAATGCGACCTGTACGTTGCGAACAAAAATACATGGACAGACGGACAGACTGACGGACATGCATAAATCGACTCAGAAAGTGATTATATGTATATCCCCAAAAGGAACTATGGGTCTATTTCGTTTCCTTTTGTATGTTACATACAAATGCACAAAGACATAATACCCCTTACCACTGTGTGGTGTAGGGTATAATTACATACTCCGAGGTATCTACTCCCAAAATTTCGTCTGCCTTTTTTTTGCCTTTTTCATGTTATCAACAATTTTATAAACCCATTTTTACATGAAAATACGTAATATAAAGTAGGACATTTGTATGGGGGATATACCAAAACGTGAACCTAAGTGAATAATGTTTGGTGTGTAGATGTTTTGTCTATTAAAAACCCGAAAACAAAATTTGCAGCCATTTCCGTTGGAAATTTTTGCTAAAACCTTCTCAATTCTGGATATCGGGAGATACCTATATATGTATGGGCACTATATCAAAACGTTGATCTAGGTCGAACATTTTTGGTACGGAGGTTTTGTGTGTACTTAGAACCCGAAATACCAAAGTACAGCCAATTTTATTCGAAAATATGAAGAATACATTCAAAATAAAGATAATCTCGGGGATAGACCAAAACGTGGACCTAAGACCCCCATCATTGGAACTAATGTTATGTACCCCCTGAAGATCCTAAATACCAAAATACAGCAAAATTAACAGTGAAATGTGGCCCACATACCCAAAATACCTTATATGCGGAGGTACTGTTACGAGGTACTGTTACTCAGTGTAATCATACCTATACAAATAAGTAGCATCTGTACCAAATCACAGCCGCGGGGCGGGGCCGACTTTGAATATGTAAAATATATATGGGAGATAAATAAAAATCTGAACTGATTTCGATATAATATGGTACACTAAGAGGTAGTTTACACTATGTATCAATGTCATATGACACGAAATAAAAACATTCCATATTTACCCACGGAAGCAATGTGGAGACGTAGTTTTTTTAAATTTTTGCTGGTGTGGACGCACAGAGTAAATGGCGTAAGGAAAATCTCCAATATTACACATATTAGCGAATATATAACGATGGGAAATTTCATGTCATATGACATTTACATATAGTGTAAACTACCCCTAATTACTAGACCAAATTCAGTCAGACATTCCAAGTTTCATCAAAATTGGACAGATATAGGGTGTTTGGTGTAGCAAATACGTGAAATCGGGCGTAAATATATATGGGAGCTATATTCAAATCAAACAAGTGGGTGAAGAGAAGACAAGGTTCGGTATTCCAAAAAGCGAAGCACTAACAGAGAGAAGTGGAGATCTTTTCTTAGTTCGGTCTATGGAACAAATGTTCTGTAATGGGCCAACTAAGTAAGTAAGTAAGCTATATTCAAATCTGCACCGATTTCGATATACATGCCTATAAGGAACTATGAGTCTACCTCGTTTCCTTTTGTATGTTACAGACAAATGCACAAAGACAGAATACCCCTTACCACAGTGTGGTGTAGGGTATAAAAATTAAAAACAAAATTTGAACGTTTGCAAGTAAAATATAAAAAAATGGCTAAAAAAAATTCCGATGTCTACATCGCACACTGGTCGAAACCACTGATCTAGCGGCGCGAAAGTCCAAAAATCAAACTATAAAATTGCCAAATATATTCCATTGTGTCGATTACAGACACTTTGCTGACAAAAAATTGTTTTTTTAATTTTTGTTGTTGTAAATACTCACTCAGTTATTCACTATCAAATACAAGAAATTTTGCTGCATCAGATTTTAAAAAATTTGTTGCTAAAAAATTGTCTTCGTATTTGTTTAAATGTTAAATAAGTTCATAATAAAACTGAACATAATTTATTTTTAATTGATAGCGGACGGTGTGACTTATATTATAAAAAATAGTTTTGTGTCAGGAGTTATATAACAATAAATTTTCAAAAAATCTTAAGTGCATCTGTAAACTTGGCCGAACTTGGGTTCGATTATTTTTTGGGGAATTAAATTGGACTCTTTGGATACGGAATAACCACATTAGGGCTGCAAATATTTGCAAATCTTCTGATAACTGCACTTTTAAAATATGGGATTTTACTTGAAATTATTACTAATTTAGCTGGGCATTTGTATGTGAGCTTTGTCAAAATATAGACCTATCATGAACAATTTTTGCAAGGAGGAGTTCTACCCCGGGGTCCCTAAAATACCATATTATAGCTAATGATATTCAAAATACCTAAAATCGGGAGGTACGGTTACATGGTGACTATATAAAAACGTGCACCTATGTCCATAATTTTTGGTGGGAATGTTTTGTGACCACTAGGAACCCTAATTACAAAATTACATCTAATTTGCAACGAAAATCTGACAAATACGGAAAATCGGAAGGTACCGTTATATGGCGGCTATAACAAAACATTAGCCGATATTGTTCATTATTACCCACAGACACAGGCTGTGTTTGTGCACGTTTTTATATAGTCACCATGTAACCGTACCTCCCGATTTTAGGTATTTTGAATATCATTAGCTATAATATGGTATTTTAGGGACACCGGGGGTAGAACTCCTCCTTGCAAAAAGTTTTCATGATAGGTCCATATTTTGATATAGCTCACATACAAATGCCCAGCTAAATTAGTATTAGTTTGCATGGAGTGGGTGATATCTTAGAACTGTGTCGTTATGTTACAGGAAAGAGAAGCGATTTCATTAAGCGATTGAGCCAGTTGAGTGGAATAGGTTGTGGATATCTGTTGTGCTATCCACATCATTTTTCGTGTTGTATCTGTTCGTATTTTATTTGGTGGTGATCCGAGTCGATGTTTGCTCCTCGGAACGATCGTACATCTATCAAACGCCTTATGGGTGAACGCAAGGCACATGTTACCTTACTACCTTAAACGGGTGTTAAAGGCAGCTCTACAGGTGGTTCCACGGTTAACTCACTTAAGCAAAAAGAGGGTCCGAGATAAGTCCTGTTCTTTGTCACGTTAAAGCCGTTCAAGGTCGTTACTTGGTATCTTTCATTCCCCAAGTAGAGCTGGCAAACTATCGTTAGTCTGATTATCGTTTTGATTGCTGTCGAAAAGCTGCGTTTATTCGGCCTTCAAATCATGTTTTTGTCTGAGTTATATGTCGCGAGTTATTTAAAAAATTGTTTCGGAATTCGATTAAAGTCTATCTTTAAACTGACTTTTGAAGCGAGACAGCTTGCTGTGTTTTCCCAGTATATCTTGCATAAACATGCGTTAAGTATAGTGCTGACAAATCGCGTTAAAACAAAGAGAGACTTCCCTCATATGCAGGAGTGCTAGCCGATTATATTTATCTCCTTGATATGGGACCTCATTTTTATCGCTGAGCCCGAAAACGGAGCCACGCGTTTTTTAAATGCTCAGAAATTGTGGCCACCATTTTGCTGAGAGGATTTGTCATCGCAAAAAAGTGTGATGTTCTTGTGAGGGATTGAAATGCTGACCTTCCAAATTTGACAGGGAGGTAATCTTCTTTATGTCAAGAGCAGCTTGGTATGATTGACCGCATTGACGCCTAATTGCCGCTTAGCCAACTCTGTTGAAAGGCTAATTTTTCGTAGTTATAATTTTTTTTCTACTGGGTTTCAATTATTTACAGATGATTCACCAATTATTTTTTTCATATAGACATTGATATGAATTAATCTTTCCCGTCGATTTCACTTCGTTATGTTTTTTTAAATGCCATCGCTAATTGTAGATATACAATTTCAATCTGAGTTCAGGTTCATTAGCTTTGCCTTGTGAACAGTATACACCTACTTATCGTTCGTTAGCGTCCATTAATTTCTTTGTTAATCCATTAATCTGCGTTGAATCTTTATGTCTATTTATCTGTCTTCTTATTAAAAAAAAAAAACACAGCTTTAAAGGAATCAATGCAAATGTTGCCAATTAACCATTAATTTAATGTATTAACATTTGCTTACGTTTCGTATTAACGACTTTATTTTTCACATTATGGCTTTTTTATCTGGTTGGCGGAGTTCAAGGTGATGTTTTTTGTGGCTTGTCGACAAATCTGAATTTCGCTGAAATCAGCAGATATTTAATTGGGTGGTTATTTTTACCATTACCAGGAAAAATTCATTTTTTGTGTATTTTTGTGCATGTGTTCTCTTTTAAGAATTTAGATTCTGTGGGTATTCACCATAAAATGGCATGAAAAGTATTTCCAAAGAACACATGAATATTAAGGTGAGGTCGAAAAAAAAATTTACTTATTACAAGCCATTGCTTGAAACTTCTTGTGATATACAATTTTGAGTATTACTTTCCATTTCTCGCTCTTTTCATTTTCATTTTACCCATCTGTTTTTGTTTGTGTGATTAATATTTTGTGATGGTATGATTAATATCAATTTCATGGTCATCGTTAATCTTGTTTTATGTTCAATGGCTATGGCCTTTTCACTGCTGTCCGTTGTTATTTACCTTGGCCATTTGTCATGGCACATTTGGGGGGGTTGGAAATATCCTCTCAATATACATACACACCTACATTTATACAAATTAACAAATTTATTAATGTATTTTTGGGGTTGTTTGGTATTTTTTCATTTCTCTGGGGTTTCGGTCTCTCTCTCTTTTACTCTGGTGTCGAATGGCTAACGACTTTAATTGGTGTTGGTGAAGTAAATGTATGCCAATTACTGTAAATTGAGATTTATTTCATTACGAACACAGGCAAAATGTATCACTGACGTCTTTTGTGATAGCCACACAAATTTAATGGAAATCAATAATTGCATTTAGGACTTTCTTCTTTTCAGCGTGTGTCCAGTTACGGACTTAATTGAATATAAAACTAAAGGTCAAACTTGGTCCTTGTTTATTGTGTTATGAAACACACATTTTTATTATCAATAATTCAAAAACAGATGTCAAGGTCAGTTTTATGGAAACCAATAAGCAAGAGGGCAGAATGATTTGGGCAGATATTAAAAATGTTGCAGGTCATAGCACAGATTACTATAAATGTTGTTGTTAAAAAAAAAGCAATAAATGATATGCTGCCAGACAATATAAATTTGGTTCAAATCAATATTACACTAATTGGTACAAAGTTTTCGTCTACTGCTAGCTTAATAATTCAGTTTCAGAACAATTTAAAACGATTTAATCGTATTGATCCGTCTACGTCATGTGAACGATAATTCTCGAAGGGTGTGCATTAGGCCGGGGCGATTTGAAAACCTTAATGGGCCCTTCGCGTTTCTTATTCCTGGGATTGAACAAAAAAGTCCACTAGAGCATTGGTCTACGGTAAAAATCGAGCCTCCCGAATTTGACTTTAAGTTTTTTTATCCACGTTTTTTTGGACATTTTGACATATAACAGCCAAACCATTGAGATTCTCGATCAAACACAAGGGCAAAAATTGTAGCCAAGACAGTAGTTAAGAACTCTCTAATACATCGCGAAAGCATCGGAACGCTCCTTCAGGCAGTTTTGGCCTTGAGAAGGTGGAAACTTTTCAAAAAATGTCGATAAATGGCACTGTGCTACAAAAGTTGACCAGAAAAATATTCAAGCGTTCTGATGCAAAATTATATCGTGTTGGGGTCTATCAGAGGTCCGCAAAATGACACTCGCTTTTAATGCATATTCGCGATTTCGTGCTTTTTTCATTGCTTGCTATTGCCATCTCTGTTTAATGCTATTGCTTGCTTTGCCTTTACTTTCATGAGTGTGTGCCAATTGCACACACACAACACACTACAAGAGCTCGTTGCCTTTTTTTTGCACGCTGCCTTCGAAAAAGCACGTTGCATTACAAAAAGCAGTAGATATTTCTGGTCAAATTTACATGTTAATAAACATAAAAAATTAATGTTGAGACAATAAAAACAATTACTAGTTTAGTTTATCCTATTATTAAAGAAACTCAAAGAAAAAGCGAAATTTGGCAAATGTATTCATTTATTCAAACAGAAGATGTTACGATACTGTGTGCTGGTATGCAGTATTGTGCATACTGCATTTGCGAATCGTGTGAATACAAATGTAAAAGCAAGCAAGCATGCACTAAAGCAGTGAATCATTTTTTGGGGTGAATCTGCTTTTTGCACATTCATATTTTTTATATGCAAGGCACTGCACTATTCGCTTTTGGGAAAAAGCAATAGAGTGTGCCTTTTATATGCATTTTGCGGACCTCTGGGGTCTATGGACAACGACAATGCCTTTAGTTCGTTTGGGTCACTTCGTTTTATTTCTTTATAAAGGTAAGAGAAGTGAAAATCTGGGTTTCGTACATTTTCAAATTTAAATGGATATATCTTCTTTTTTCACAACGGATTTCTGTTGAATAATATCTTTCGAACAAGTTTTTTTTTTAATCGGTTAACAAATGACTATGTTATAGTGGTTTAAGTCTGAAAACCTCCACAAAAACTCGGATCGATGGCTATAAATTCGAGAAAATTAAATAGAGAACTAAATTTGAAACAAGTAATAAAATATCAGTCAGCTATGTAGACAGAGATATAACCTCAGTTTTTACTATACAAAAAAAAAAAAAAAAAAGAAACAAGAAAATAAATTACAGGGGGGGGGGGGGGAATCTAAATGTGCTAATAACAACCCTTATTTGTATACCGATCTCGTTGTATAGTCGATACAGCTCGTGGTTCATACGATGTCGATATTCATTCGCATATTTCGAAGCATTTTCCTCTCAAACACACCAAACACTGCCTTATCTGCTTGTGCATATAACCAGGCTTTGGATCCATAAATTAGCAGAAATAGTATCAGTATTTTGTAAAGGGTTATTTTCGTTTGATGAGATGTGGCTTTGTTGTTAATCTGCTTACTTAAGCCAAAGTGGCACCAAAACTATTATTCTTCTCATTTCACAACTGAGGTATATTGTTGTGTTTATGGCGGTGCCGAAGTAGACGAAGTCTACTACTACCTCAAACTTATAGGAACCAACTTTCACAGTTGTTTCGAGTGCTGTGGACACATTGCTGGTATCGACGAGCAAATTGTTCCTGTGGCAGATTTTCTTTCGACGTTTAAAAGTATCTACTAACTCTTTTACTGAACGACCCATGATGCCGATTTCGTCGACATAAGCAAATAACATGTTGTTATTGGCGTATATTGTGTTAATTCTTTTAACCTTTGCATGTCGTATAACCTTTTCCAGCAGCATGTTGAATAGGTCACACCCAAGAGACAGCTCTTTGTCTGAAAACTCTTTTGGTAGTAAACTGTTCAGATAGGTTATTTTCGGATATCAGTTCGTGTCATCATACAAAGCCGAATGAGCTTATCGGTAATACCAAATTCAGACATAGCTTGGAATAACTTTGATGACTGTCGAAGTCTGCTTCATAATCGACAAAAATATGGTAAATGTCGATCTGCATTTTTGGGGTCTTGCCGCAGGGTAATTATCTGGTCAATGGTGGATTTGCGAGGTCTAAAACCACATTGGTATGTCCCAATTATTTCGTAAAACATATGCTTTAGTCGTTCGCAAAATATCCCTGGCACTATCTTGTAGGCAATGGGAGAAGACTTATGCCCCTATAATTAGACCAAGTAGTCGTATCTCCTTTTTCGTGGACGGTTCACAGGATGCTCAGATTCCAGTCGTCTGGTACGCGTTCTTTCTACCAGATGGTGCTATCCAGCTGATGTATACACCATATCAGCGTTTAGTCTCCGCTTTTGAACAGCTCGGCTGGTAAGCCATCGGCTCCTGTTACTTTATTATTTTTCAGCAGGTGTAAGGAAGAAAAAACACGTTGGTCTATTCTTAGTGAGTGCTCGTAAGGCACTGATTTTTATTCAAAAATATTTCACTTAAAAAAGGGGTTGTACACAGGTATTCTTAATAGAAGCGAAATATTTGCTATTTATTTTTGATTAAAAATATGTTTTGACAGCAAATGAAGACATCAGTTGTTATTATTTTATCACCTTCTTTCTTGCATCATGGTTAAAATCAACCTTTTACTGTAGATTTGGGACCATTGTGTTTGAAAGCATTTTTGGTCGGATTCATGACAAACTTTGGGGCTGAGGGCTATATGAAGAGCTGAACCAATACCGACAAGTTTCAGGTGGAAAGTTTTATACCCCCAACGAAGTCTAAATACCAAATTTCAACCATTTCGGTGGAATATTGGGTTCCGCGAAAAATGGCCCCAGTGCAAAATTGCCCCAAAGCAAAAGTGCAAAATGACCCCAAAATATTGTGTACATTACAACAACACACAACTTGGGGCAGTTTTTCACAACTTTTTGGGGTATTTTTGCACCAAAAAATTGGGGCATAATTGCATTTCAATAAAAATGAAATATAACCCCAAACGTTAAAAATGCAAAAAGGCCCCAAAATAATTTTCTATCGATGTTTGGGGCCTTTTGCGTTTCTGAGATATTTTTCAAAAATGAAAATTAAATTTTACAAAAATTTGTTTTATATTTATAATCGTACAATAGCAATTTACGTTTTACTCCGTTGTAAAATATATCAACTTTGCAAACCATTTATTCTTAGATGTTCTGTGGAAGTCGTAAGAAGTGTGAATTTGTAATTAAAAAAATGAACGAAAAGTATAGAGTGCGTATTGGAGAGCATTTGATGTTAGTATGTTTATAAGATAACTGAAATATTATAATAAAAAAACAGATATTATGAACAGCTTGAAATCGGTGTTTTATTTGTAATACTTGTGAAGGAGCATTGGTGAGATTGTTTTAAAAATCGCGCGATTTTAAAACATTCTCACCAATACTCCTTCACAAGTATTACAAATAAAAATCGATTTCAAACAGTTCATAATATCTGTTTTTTGTTTTAAAAATTGATTTCAAATTTGTGAATGAGCATTGGTGAGATTGTTTTAAAAATCGCGCGATTTTTAAAACAATCTCACCTATGCTCCTTCACAAGTATTACAAATAAAAATCGATTTCACACAGTTTATAAAATCTGTTTTTATGTGAAATAGCTATGCGGGGGAAAGATTGTATGATTAATAAATCGGAGAAGCCACTAGAGAAACTTAAAAAATCGCGCTATTTTTTAATTTTCTCTAGTGGCTTCTCCGATTTATTAATCATACAATCTTTCCCACGCTTAATTATTATATATTAAAATAGATTCTAGTTTTAATAAAATATTAAAACAACAACTATGGGATTAAGCCTGACTATTTTGAAAAACAAAATAGAAGTCGTCATCCCAAACAAAAAACGCCAACCCTCCTGATTCTAGTTTACAATATCATACAAGTTACTTGTATTGTATCTGTTTTAATTGTGTCGATATATTTAGATTTATATCAGAAAGTTAGAAGAAATGGTGTGAATATGTATTATGGAAGGGCAATTTTTAAATTGTTGTGATGCTTCCTTGCAAACAGTTAAAGTGTTGTTCAATATTAGGTAAATCGAAACATTTTATTTGTCATTACTGCATAGAAAATGTAAACGATACTATGGTTGGCTGTTTTTGTATTACCAATAAAAATTATAAAATTTTTGGGGCGAAATTGCATTTTTTATTTTGGGGTAAAACTTCATTAGGCAAAATTACCCCAAACTTGGGGCAATTTTTCATTTTATTGTTGGGGCAATATTGCATTATTTTGGGGGGAAATTGTTCGAGGTATATTGGGGTTAAAATTCATTATACAGTTTCAGCCCAAATTTGGGGCCATTTTTCACAATGCCTTTTGGGGCCATATTTCCTGGGGCCATATTTCCTGGGGCCATTTTTCGCGGAGCCGAATATTGAAGCCATAACCTTCAAAATACCAGAGGTACCGTTCTATGGGGGCTATATGAAGACGTGGACCTATACCGACAAATTTCAGGTGGAAAGTTTTATACCTCAACGAAGACTAAATACCAAATTTCAGTCATTTTGGTGGGATATTGAGGCCACAACCTTCAAAATACCGAACATCGGGCGGTACCGTTCTATGGGGGCTATATGAAGACGTAAACTTATGCTGACAAATTTCGGTTGTTCTTACCCCCAACGAAGTTTAAATACCACATTTCAGTCATTTCGATGGGAAATTTAGACCACAAATCTTTGTATATATTTTTGCATATGATTTTGTATGTGCTAATTTATGCAGATATGTAAAAATATGTCAAAATATGCACGATATGCAAAATATGCAACAATTTCTGGGAATAATTCGTTTTATTTTGTGATACAACGAGTTTCTGTTTAATCAGATTTTCTCTACGACCATCCTAACCATATATGCATTTGCATAGAATTCCGCTTTCTAGTTATGATATATGTTTCAGCATGCAATAAAACTCAACTAAAAAAGTACTCTATAATATTCTATTCTTCTTAATTTCATACAAAACAATATGTTTATGTTGTTTTTTTTATGAATTCTTTTGTGTAATGTTATGAATGGTTTATTTTACACAATTATGACATTTGATAAAGGATCAGATCTTGTAAAAAAATGCAAAACAACATTATTTTGTTGGAATGGTACAATAAATTGTGGAATTTCCATTGAATATGGCATGAGTTGTCTGCATTTACATATTCATTCCTTAGAAATACCAAGTAACCAATACATCTTTATGTATAACAAAAGGATTCTTGCATTTGTAATGGATATAAACATAAACATTAAAGAAGCATTTCTTTTTAATGTTATGCACATTCATCGATTGATATGCGTAACCATAACTACGCTTTAAATGCAAATAAGAAGAACAAGCAAATCAACAATAGCAATAATAATGATGCGTTAAGAAAAAAAGACGAACACATGTTGTGCCGATGGTTAGAAATTTTGAAATTTATATGAAATGAACGAACACGCAATACAATGCAAAGAGAATTCCAATAACAAAAGATTATTTTTCCCTACCATAAGAATAAAGAGAAATACTGACATACATTTACATACATACGCATGTCGACTTAACAAAGATATTAAAAAAAATAACAAAAACTATGCTTACATATTTACATTTGAGATATATCCACATTCTCATATGCAGGTCTTTGTGGGTTCAGACTACATTTCTTGGAAAAACCTTCACAAGTGACTAATGATACATCCACACAGGCACACACACACACCCAAGGGACACAAGAAAAAGTGTGAAATTATTACATGTTGTTGTATGAAACCTTGTTTTTGCAGTTGTTGCTGCTGTCGTGTTGATTGCTCAATGAAAAGCGAAATTGTCGTTTTCATTGCTAAATGTTTGGTAAAAGTTCCATTCTTCCTCTTCGTCTTCCACCAAGCAACTGTAAAACTGAAAAACTGACAACCGGAATTATTAGATATTGAGCTATTCCAAGCACGTACTTTGTATACACGCATACCGTTACAATAAAGTTAAAATCGACATCATGTTCTCACACATGTACTTTTGATGAGCAGTTTCAAAGATTTGTTATAAGCAAACGGGGGGAGAAAAGTCATTAAGTTATTTGCAACTACACTGTGCAATCATTGCATTAGGGATACACAAGTAGATTTTATGTACACAAAATATTTTAATTAGCTTTGAGTGGATAGGAAAAAACCCAGCCTATTTTCCAACAATTTGACGAAATCGATGTAGATAGTATATAGTATAGAAACTACGTTAATAAGTAATAATAACACATCAGAGCTTTGTCGGGTTAAACTAATTTATGAGAAGTTATCCTACTCATACTCACTGGATTCGACAATCTATATCTACTGAACTGAATTAACCCTGTTTGTCTTTCCTATGCGCATGAACATAGGAAAGTATGTATGGATGTATGTCGTTGCGCATTGTATATGTAAACGTACTATAACACTGTGCAACATTTTTAAGGTGATCTTGTGCAAACAATTCGAACTGAGGATTTTTTTAAAAGTACAGACCCAAACGACAAGATACCCTAGTTGCGTTTTGTTGTGTCAGATCCAGCTCGGATTTTATGGCCCCATCTAAACATAGTTAAATATTGAGTTTTTAAAGAAATTCGGGACTATATCTCTAAAACCAATGCGAATCTTCTTCTGACCTCTGAAGCAAATTTGTAGGTAAGGACAAGAATAAAATATTTGGAGAAATAATGAACTCGAAAAAATACATTTATTGCCTCAAATTTCAAAATATATGCAAAAATGCCACAATTTTTATACATTTCGCACCGTATTTTCAAAACCGTTAATTTTTTCTGAATATTTTCTTTTGAAAAAATATTCCCTGGAATGTAATACACAACTCTTCAGAACATGTCATTGTTGAAAAATGCCTCTATCCTGTTTTTTTCAGTACATTTAATAAAAATGTCAATAATGTAGTGAAATCCGAAATGCCAGAATAAAGGGTTGGTGTGAACTGTGTATTTCAACGTGTTGTAAAAGATATGATGCGAAATATCGCTGAAACAACATGAAGTAAGCATTTTAGAGTTTCAGAATGTTCTAGAGAATTGTTGAGAACTTTATTTGGAAGATTTTTACAAAAGGTTACTTGTTTCAACTCCCAATAGTTTAGCCGATACTGACCAGAATTTCAGCAATTATGTAAAATTTTCTATATTTTATAGATTTTGATTCCCTAGATGGAGTTTTTCTTATGTGGTGTTTCAAAATATAAGTTCTACTAGTTTAGGGCTACAATATTGCTAAAGACAGCAAGGCCAAATTCCTATCCGTTTCTGAGATAAAGGCCTGATAAATGCAAAAAAGTGTAGATTAAGCCCGGTTTAGATGAGGCCATAAAATCCGAACTGTATCTGACAGGACAAAACCCTACTAGGGATTTTATAGTCTAATTATGTACTTTAAAAAAATGCATACTAGAAGTTGTTTGCACTTTCAGTGTTGCATAGTGTAATTTTATCAAAGGTTTTTAACATCTTTGAGTCTTGGCATAAGATGTTGTATCCATATTGGCTTTAATTCCTTGGAATCCTTGCATTTTAGGTATGAAGTGTCTTTTGCAATATTACTAACAACAATGCAGGGTATCTTTTTATTTGAAAAAATTAACCCTCATGCGAGTCACTAAACTTGTCTTTTTGGTCCCTGTTTTCAAAAACGTCTAAAAAAACCTTTAAAAATTGGTCGTATGAGATCAAAATATTCTACAAAAATGTTTGTCGTAAAATTTTACCAATGTCCTAGAATACCTCAAAACTCTAAATTATAACCAAATGCCAGAAAGTGACACAAGCTAGATATCCAAGTAAAATACTTTGTTAAGAAAATGACGTTTCAAAATTAGATATTATAGGTAGAAATTATTTGTTAAACTTTTAGACTCCTAAATAAAATTTATTCCATACAAAAGAGTCTAAAAGTGTTACAAATAATTTCTACCTATAATATCTAATTTTGTAACGTCATTTTCTGAACAAAGTATTTTACTTAGATATCTAGTTTGTTCCGGGACTTACTGTGAAATTTTGTGTAGAATATTTCTTCTTTTAAAATCTTTCGTCTAAAACATAATTTCATGTGACTTTCATGCATCAACTCGAAAAAAGAACAAAACAAATTTATTCAAAAAATATTTGGGTGTTTTGTTGGCAAACTTGGTGTATATATTTTCTTGATATATATTGCAAATACATATTTTATTTATTCGCATTTTATGCCAAATAATTTTGTACAATATTTTGATCTGATACGATCACATTTTAAAGGAGTTTTTAGACGTTCCTGAAAAAAGGGACCGAAAAGACCCGTTTAGTGACTCGCATGAGGGTTAATTTTTTCATAAAAAGATATCCCGCATTGTTGTCAGTAATATTGCCAAAGACACTATATACCTAAAATGCAAGGATTCCAAGGAGTCTGATGTCGAATATTTCAAAACTTGTAGAAATGGGCGGAATTTGCCACGCCTATTTAGGTTATTTCCCGAAGTAAACTTTCAAAACGCCGATACACGTGTCTTCTTTTTTTCGGTCCTCTTTCGCAATCTGGCCGAATTATCTTGTAATTATTTTTTGTGTTGTGAAATATTTCAATTTCATTAATTCTGCTCGTATTTAAATTCTCACCCACTGGAATATGTATGTGTTTGTATTATTGAAAAATATGCGATAACAGCATTCGATTAAAAGGAAACAAAACATTAACTGCATCTGGCATCTAATTTATTGACGTTTCCTTGAGAAACAGTCAAACACTTTTTCTCATTAATAATCATAATACTGATACCCATAGCAACTCAAAAGTATTACATCATGAGTTTAACGTCATTGATTTTCGAAAAAGTTAAATATTTTGTAATAAATCAGGAAACATATTTAATTAATTGGTAAATTGAAATAATTGCAAACAACCTACGATGGGACTAATATTAAATTTGGTTGTTATGTGAACACCACTCTTTTTCATACTCCACAACATTTAAGAAGGATTTTTTATACCAAAAAATTGTATATTTGACATTATTTGAAAGAAGCAATTTTTTGGTATTACTGTCATTATTTATGGAAGTTTTTGATCAGTTGAATTAATTGAGCTATTATGACCTAAGGAGTTTGTATTGAAAAAGTGATATCACTTTTCATGATATCTCAATTTGTTGGTATTGTTTGTAAAAATATTGTTAAGAAATTAAGGTTTATTTTACATAGCTCCCTGTAGACGTTGTTCTATTCACCGATACGATTTGTACCAAATAACACGAGGGTTCTTTTTAGATTACGATTTCACAACGCTATATTATTTTCACTTTAGTTATTCACACAAGACTTCACTTAGTTTACGCATTACATCACTCAATCGCCTAGCCATCTCTCTCCCATATTTATACCCGCTTGCGTATAAATAGACTGTTCTGGTATCCTTCATATGGGAAGTTCTCTAATGTTGATACTAGATCCAGATGCACAAACTCGTATACAAACAGTTGAATGAATGTAAACAACGCATCAATAGGGCAGAGGCAATAAATGTGACGTCAAGTAAATGAGAGAGCGAGTACAAAAACAATTAGCTAAGTAAACAGTGTAAATTAAGACTAAGCGATAATTTAATGAATGCAGTAAACTCCATATATCAGATACATGCGTAACAATATCATAGCAATGCCACGTCTAAATCCGTCCATGCAACCATCTTAATCAGACCTAACATAGCATTTGTTTCATGAACGGAACTAAGGATAGTATATTATCGGGAGTAGAGTGTTCTCATAAAGCAAATAGATACATTGAGTCGAGTATTCTGCGGTAGTCTGTTGTAGTTGGAGCATGTCCAGGTCTGGTGTTGTGCCAGTTCGTATTTAATATGTTACGTTAAATCGGATGCGAACCTTTGATGCAAAAAGGTAGTGATCCCAAGTGAACTGGTGACAGCCACGTGTCCCTATGCATATCAAGGTGTTCGAATCTGGTGCAGCCAACTACCATGTTTTTTGCCCATTTTCCCCCGTTGTTAAGCCAATGATTTCTTCCTTTCCAATTTTGTATGTGAAATTTCGGCAGGAATGGTCTTCTCATCCTCATTGTACTGATCTTGAAGAATTTCGCTTTTAGCTGAAGTGTCACCAGTTTTTCATCCGCCGGGGCCATCAGCATCTCTTGTTCATGGCACCTTAATAGTATAATATAGGGTTATGTATAATAGGGTTAAGACTTTTTTACATTTTTTCTCAAAAATTATTTTGCTATCAACGACTAAAATAAGGTTTATTTTATTTTAGTATTAAAAAAGTAACGCACAAACCACTTTGAATTTTTTTAGAAAAAATACTATGAAATACATTTTTGTTTCAAAAAATTATTTACGGTTTCCTATCATTGACTATAATAAATTTTATTGCATTGAAATATTTGAAAAGGTCCCCCACAAATCATTTTTGATTGATATGATATCTATAGCTCTGTTCCAGAACTAAAAAGTTTTTACAATTTTTAACACTTTTACACATTTTGCGTTCCCGTACACAAAATTTATATGAAAATCCTTTACGACTTTTACAACTTTTACCACTTTATAAAGTACGGGAACAGGCCATATATAAATAAAAACAAATGTCGTTCGTTGGTAATGGCATCGGTTGAGAACGGCTGTGCCGATTTCGATAATGTGCGCCATAACCCGACTTGGGTTTTTATGCAAAGAAAATTTGACCACGCCCACTTTTATACCCACATTTTTCAATTTTCAATTTTTATCATTTCTACAAAAACTACTGAACCGATTTTCCTGAAATTGCCAGGGAATGTACAGGGATGGCTCTGGTTAAAATAGGCTACAAATTTAGTTGAATTTCGGAAGAGGGGGGGGGGTACTTCCCCTATACCCTCTTTCTTTAAAAAATGCTATATCTATATAAATAAAGGCCCCCACTCATTTATCAGTCTGTGCCGTCAGTCCGATCAACCCTTTCTGTATATGTGACTGACAAGTGTGTAGCACGAACCATCAGTCAAGTCTAAAAATCTTGAACTTCTCCTCCAACATCATTTTCTGTTTTTCAAAATTGTTTTTTGACAATTTGAAAATAATTCACCCAGACCGATGCACAGTGTCCGATTTTCCGAAAAACCTGGCTAAAACTCTAAATATGAATAGATTTTGACCTAACCTTTGGTTCTTATGTTTTTCCGGCCGCTGATTACATTTTTGATATTATTTAACCCTCTGGCGGTCATTTAAGGGGTCTTCCTGGTCCCTCCTCCTATAAAATGTGATCTTATCGGATCAACATATTCTACAAATTTGTTCGCCATCAATTTTTACTATGGGTCCTAGAATACACCAAAACTCTATACCTTACCTAAACTCCAGAAATATGCAAAATTATAAACACATTTTAGGGTTAAGGGCGTACTTCATGTGAGTTTTGGCAAAATCGTCATACAAAGCATCATTTTAGAAGAATGCCGTCAAAGACAAAAATGTTCTCTGCTAAATTTCACTATAAGTTACCAAAGAAAAGAAATCTCTATTTGCATTACATATTAAGAAAATATCGGTATCAATTTTGCCAAAAAACCAAGAAACTAAAATAGGGTTGCAAGCTTCCACCATTTCTACAGTCTTGGAAATATTTAAGTTAAGATCCATTGGATTCCTTGCACCTTAGGTGTATAATGTCTTTGGTAACTATACTGACAAGAATGCGAGGAATATTTTTCTTAAAAAAATTAACCCTCGTGCGGGTCATAAAAGGGGTCCTTTTGGTCCCTTTTTCCACAAATCTTTAAAATCTCCTATAAAATGTGATCGGATCAGACCAAAATATTCTAGAAATTTGTTCGCCATAAAATTTTACTATAGGTCTTAGAATATACCAAAACAAAAAAAAAACAAATTATACCCAAACGCCAGAAAGTGACCCTATACTATATTCTGACATTCTGAATGAAAGAAAATCTGTACATACCTGCAAAGCAAAATATCACATAAAAACAAAAAGTGCAAATATGAAATTGTTAAAAACCCTTTCCTATTTTATGAAATGATAAATTACACGGCCCAACTCGATCTTACTCACAACTATTTTCATAATTTATTGTGAAAATTGATCTTGAAAAAAACAAGTAAAAAAGTATCAGTCGGCTTTGCCGACAGAGATATGCCCTCAGCCTGTGCAAATTGAAACACTTTTTTCACAAAAAAACTTATGTATATAGGGGGTTTCAAAATTTTGGTCGTATGAACCGACAAAAATGTTGATTAGGATTAAAGTTCAAAAATTTTGTGGAAAAGGTACTTAAAGTGATTCAATAGCAGGTCTTAAAGTGAACTTATCCAAAATTGTGTGTGGGAGGTACCCGAAGGAATGGGCAAATATAGTCCACATTCAAACCCGATCTATATAGGGTAGATATATTAGGATGCGTAAAGTATGGATCATATCGATCCGTCACTTCAAGAGTTATCGTGCGCACAATTTTTTCGAATATTTGTTAACTTTTGTGGGGTAGGTACCTGAAGGAATGGACCGATATGGCTTATCTACGAACTTAAACTAAGGTTGGAAACAATATTACGAAGGCCAAAATCGGCATTTCCGTTCGAGAATTATCTCGCGCTTCCACCCATAAAAATTGTGGCATAGGGTTTGTTTTTCAACCTTCAGACTATTTTTTCAGGAAGTATGGCCTTGCCCCCGAGGAAACTTGTACCTTCGTATAGGGGACAGTGAATACAAGATGTTATAACAAAAAGCAAGGCGATTCGAGAGCAGGTCCTAAACTGAACTTTTCCGAAATTTTGTGTGGGAGGTACTCGAAGGAGTTTACCGATTGAGTCCATCTATGAACCTCATCTAAGTCTGGTAGAAATTTCATAATGTGCAAAGTATGGACCAAATCGGTTACTTCCTTCAAGAGTTATTATACGCACAAATTTTCCGAATATTTTCGAACTTTTGTGGGGGAGGTACCGGAAGGAGTGGACCGATATAATCCATCTTTGAACTTGAACTAATGTTGGACAAAATATAACGATAGCCAAATTTTGGACCGAATCGGTAGATCCGTTCGAGAGTTATCTTGCGCTCCAATCACTACACACGGTGTCATAGGGTTTTTTGTAACTTTCAGGCTATTCAGGCTATTTTCTCAGGAAGTATGGACTTGCCCCTAATGAAACTAACAGCATCGTATAGAGGACAACGAATACAACTTGCGTAAACAAAAATCAAAGCGATTCGAGACCAGGTCCTAAACTGAACTTTTCCGAAATTTTGTGTGGAAGGTACCCGAAGGAGTGGACCGATT
This sequence comes from Musca autumnalis, assembly GCF_047663935.1. Taxonomy (NCBI): domain Eukaryota; kingdom Metazoa; phylum Arthropoda; class Insecta; order Diptera; family Muscidae; genus Musca; species Musca autumnalis. The sequence goes on along the minus strand of NW_027411644.1, from coordinate 7,376,399 downwards.
GAGTCCATATTGGAACCTCATCTAAATTTGTTAGAAATTACACGATGTGCAAAGTATGGACCAAATCGGTTATTCCCTACAAGATTTATCGTGCGCTCAAATTTTGCGACAATTTTTGAACTTTTGTGGGGGAGGTACCTGAAGGAGTGGACCTATATGGCCCATCTTCGAACTTAAATCGAATCTCGACAAAATATTTCGATACCCAAAATTTGAACCCAATCGATTGATCCGTTCGAGAGTTATCGTGCGCACCAGCCAGCCAGACAGACAGACAGACGGACGGACATTGCTAGATCTACTCAAAATTGTCTGAAACGGATATCGTACAAACATACTTGGGGTCTAAAACCATTATTTCGATGAGGCACATTTTTGGTCGTATCAAAGTGTAAATACCCTCTTTAGCCTAAAGGCTGAGGGTATAATTAACAAGTACGGACATCAATTATTAAACAGCGCACAATTCATTGGCGACTCTGAACATCCTAAATACGTTTCACATACCTTTCACTACAATTACAAAAAGAAAATATTTAATAACCGTTGTTTATTTTGCATATTGTCCAAATAGGGTCACTTCGACAAGAAATGAATATATTTTTTCATAACTACACGCACTGGGATCTTATAAACAATATCTGACCCTTTTTAGTGTAAATTGATCATTTTTTTCGATTTTTGGCCAGGTTGTTTGGAAAATCGGACACTGTGCGTTGGGGGTTCATTTTGAAATCAAAACTATTTTGATTTTCTTCAGTCTTGAAAAACTCACACATACATTCACAAATGTTCGAAAAGTTACACATACTATCACAAATGCTGTCGGGCAGACTGATAGGTGAGTGCCCAGCTTAACAATCAAATGTCGTTCGTTGGTAATGACATCAGTTGATAACGGCTAAACCGATTTCGATAATTCTTTCTGTAACCCGACTTAGATTTTTATGCAAAGAAAAAAATTATCACACCCACTTTTACGCCCACTTTTTTCATTTTTAAATTTTTATATTTTCTACAAAAACTACTGAACTGATTTTTTTGAAATTGCCAGGGAATGTACAATTATGGTCCCCGGTTAAAATAGGCTACAAATTCAGTTGAATTTTGGAAGTGGCGGGGTACTTCCCCTATACCCTATTTTTCTAAAAAATTTATATTTACAATAATTACGAATGTATCTATTTGGAAGTTAATTTGCGAGACAATTGTGGTTGTGTCTCCGACCTTACCCACTATTTTAGGACCCAAATACTTGACCACACCCCCTTTTTAAAATATGTTACATCTACAAAACTACTGAACCGATTTTCCTGAACATTTCAGGGAATGTACAGAGATGGCCCCCGGTAAAAATAGTATGCATAATTTCTTGAATTTTGAAGGGGACATATTAAAAAAAACGCCTTATCTTTATGAATAAAAATCAAATGCTGTCATGACCTAACTTAAGTTTTTATGGAAAGAAAAGTTTTCAACCCCCACATTTTCCAATTTTCAATTTAAATCTTTTATGCAAAAACTACTGACATTGTCAGGGAATGTACAGGGATGGCCCCCGAAAACAGGCTACATATTTTATTGGATTCCATATTTGCAAAAAATATGCATGTATCGGTTTAAAAATTTACGGATTTGTCCAGAATCTAGGTACTTCTTTAGGGCCTATGGACCTGACCACGCCTGCGCGTGGAAAACTTAAATTTTAAATGAAAAAAATATTTTTGAGACTTTTTAAGCATTAAAATTTATTTCTCTAAAATGACCCATCTTTCGCACCGCAAGTTCTTAGAAGTCTATGTAACAAAGTTATTATTTTATTCTGTGTTGATTGGGTCTGCCAATGGAAAAATTAGGTCCATTGTTAATGACACCAGTTCCACAAATGCCTAAAAATTTAAGCTGAAAACATTTACATTCGCCGCTCTTGTTATTTATTTATTTATTTATTTACAGTCGAACTTCTCTATAACGAACTTCTCTATAGCGAATTATTCTCTATAACGAATAAAAATTTAAAACACATATTTTTTCCACCCATTTTCACCTTTTTACCTTTCTACAACGAACTTCCCTATAACGACTACTTTTCCATAACGAATTGTTTTTAATGCACATTTTTGCCAAACTTATTATTTTTAACGAAGTTTACACAACAAATGAGAAACAAAACACATTCATCAATACTTTTTGATTGAAGTTCACAGTAAAAAAGAGAGGCAAACCTAATTCGATAATGAACAAAGTATTGACAACTTTTATTTGTAATTTTCACTTACATATTTATGTTTGTTTATGTATTTATTGTACCGATTTTTGACGGTAATTAAAAAAATGAACAGGTCATTTATAGGAAATAAAACGCCTATTTTTGGGATTTTAATTATGCAGATACTTTAGGATTTGAGGCAATATTTTCTGTTATATCATACGTTCGTCCTTCTCGCTATTTTCAAGTATTAAATATTTGTTTGCATAAAACTGTTTCCCTAGACTTTCTTCCGTTCTTTTCGCCTTTTCTTTTTTATTCATATAGATGTGTTGCACTTGAATACTGTGTTATGTTTTACACAAAGTATTTATTATAATTTCTAGTGAATATTTAGTTCCAAGTTGTACATTCAAACCTCTACCGCTGCAAGAATTTCTTACTTTTATTTATTTTATAAGTATAATTTATCATACCAAGTAGGTGTTACCCATTTAAGTTTAGCAGGGATTATATTATTATTGTGTATAATGGGATGTTGGTATTTGTTGTTGATTTCCGTCGAAGTTTATGTAAATGCCATCACCCCTCACTCTGTCATACAACTAAATAAATGCGACAAATATTATGAACGCATTACACCCCGTGATTCTCTCTGTCTGATACTGCTTGCCATGACCTTATGAGTGCATACAGCAATTTAAATATTAATTGCATTTTAAATTCAAATCGAATACAATGTTGATATATTTACAAAACAGTATCCTTTTATAATGCAAATATATTTAGTTAAATACATGCATGTGCATGCACATGTGTGTTTGTGTGTTTACTGCATTTCAAATTGGCGTTTAATAAATGCATCATCAATTTAGTTTGGGGTAGTATACCATCATTACACACATTACACATGCAAACATTTTACCTTGCCCATTTGAGAACACTTTGCGCTTGCTTTAGATTCAAATATTCTCTTTATAAGGTGATTTAGCTGGGGGACAGTATAAACACCTCAATAAACCTCGCTTACACAAACAAGGCTATCGCAGAATACATAAATTCAGTTTATGTCATTCAAGGATACGCGTTGCGGATGAATGCAACTGTGACCATAACGTCATACAAACGACAGTGTCATATTTGTATAGTATCACCCTTAATTAATGATGTAATCATTCGTGTCAGGAGGAGAGTAAAATTAGAACACGACAACCGAAAATTCATTGGAAATTTTTTGCTTCAGGGAAGCAATTGTTCATAAAACAGATTATTATCAGTTCTGTTATGACAAAATAAATTTTAATCGAAAACATGTTTATTCTGTATCAAAGAAGCTTATCTTCTTTTTTTTCAGAAACACAAAATATGACTTTAAAATATTTTCTATAATCTGCAACATTTCAACGATTTTGTATAGCTCTTATTTTACTTTAAATCTATAGATTTTGGTAAAAGATTAAATATTTGAATATTGACAAATATAATATATTATACATACATTATTAAAATTATGCATTAGTTCGTTTCACAAAAAAGAAAGAAACTGTTTCAGTAATGACCTATTTTTTCGAAAAACGGATATTAGCCAAGGAGTGCTCTCAACCATTAAAAACAGACAAAAGTCGAAAAAAGAAATAAAATATTCTTCTATTGTTAACCACTGTCCTATCTGAGGCATTTCCAATATACCAAGGAAGCAATTAAAGGACAATTGTGTAAAGCAAATGTGCAAATGCCAAGCGAACGTAATGGAAACCCTCATGAATCGCATAACTAAACGTTACAAAACAATCCATTTCAACATTTTCCGCAAATGCGGAGGAGTAAACGGACGAAAAAGATAGACACAGACATTTATGACTACTCAAAAAGAGGTATCCACGTAAAACAGACGGAGAACAACAATTCTCCCACATTGATGACAAAAAATGCATGATAATCATCAGCGTGTATGTTGTTGTAGTTTACGTTATTGTTTCATTTTTAGATTCCAATTAACAACCATTAAATTCGTCCAGGTAATAACGTCACAGAAATGAAAGAGATATATGTGTAGTTTTGAAAACGTCACTAATCATTATTTGAATAGCTTTTTTTGCATTAATCATATTTGTTTTGCCTAATTGGTTTAAAAGTTTGGGAAACAATGGATAAGTTGTATTCACTCTGCCACATTTTGTATGAAATATTACAATTCACGACGACGCAAGTTTTTTTTGGGACAAAAGTTGTACATCGTATTATTTCTTACCGCCTCGAATTATGTGCTAATGTTGAATTATGTGCTAAATGTTGACACAAAGTTTGGAAAAGAGTGCAGTTAAAGGTCTCGTCTGGGACATTTTTAAATTTTCGGCAACATGTTGTGTATGCGACCCTACTTGATATGGTACAATTTTTTGGGTGCAAATCCATACTTCCTGAGGAGTTGGCCAAGACTCAAAACTACTGTGTTTTCTTCTGTTCTTTAGGTCCGACACTGAGGGTATAAGTCTGTCGGCACAGCTGACCGATACTCTCTTGTTGTTGTAACAGTGTTTATTATGTTATGTTTGTATGTTCGTTCTTCTGTTCAATCTGACTCTGGGTCTATCTCCAGTTCCAGGAAAATAGCTGCTTCGATGGGATGTAGCCACAGATCCACTGGAGTGAAATGAGTAGGTTTGGCGGGGCAGTTGAAAAGGTGCTTTGTGTCGTGCGGTCCCATGCCGCATACTGGACAGATGAATTTAGGCGACTGCAATAACCTGAGTGTTGCTGAGCCAAAACTACTCTTGTTTGTCGTGGCAGCTGACGCTCCTCAGCCGCGATAGATGGAGGATGTACTCCGAGATCTTTATTCACACTATATTTGCTTATGGCCTTAGCATCTGCATCCGTGGGAATACTATTTAAACCTGCTTGATATGCCTGTTGATCTAGGGGTTCTTTCCTATATTGTTGGACCTCCCTCTCTAGAGCATGAATATCCTTCTTTATATGCCTAGGCCCGATACATTCCTAGCCAGCAGATGGTGATTGGGATGGCTCTCACGGTAACATCGAAGCAAGTACTGCAACGAAAGCATCTCATTACGTTGCTTTACTGGAAGAATCTTTGCATCCTCATGTAGATGGTCCATTGAAGACTTGAGGAGGCACCCTGTTGCTGTTCTCAGGGCGACATTCTGACAGGTTTGAATCTTTTTCCAATTCGTATCCCATAATCACGGGGACCAAACTGAAGCCGCATAGATTACCACAGACCGACCTATCGCGTTATATGTGGTTAACAAGGTTTATTTATATGCACCCCAAGTGCTGCCGGCTAGGGCCTTGAGGACTTTGTTCCTGTTTTTTCAGTTTGTCGCAGATAGTTGTGGCGTGTGCGTGTCAAGTGTGACCCCTAAAATTTTGGGGCAGTTTGTGGTCGGAATTCTGCTACCGTCGACCATGACATTCAACTCTCGTCCAAACTGCGCTGTCCATGTGGTAATGGATATGGTCTGATCCAAGGGAAATGACAGAGTGGCTGTAGATTTTGTGGCGGAAATCTGCATATTCCTCGTGTGGAAAAAGGTGGTAAGATCGGCTAAGTAGGTGTTCAGTCGCTCACAGATGCCATCAGCGAAGGTACTCTGGGGTCATTGGGGTTGGCTCGACGAAGCTCATCACGCTCATTTGCTAACCCCGTCGCCTCTGCTAGGAAGTTTGGTCTTACTTCCGGTATTCGACCAGCGGGGATATGGCGAGCGGCTGCACCAGTGATGATGTCTCGGAACGTCCTTACCGCTACCCGAACATCAGAAGGATTGGGCAGTTCTCTGAAGCGGTGATTGGTGAACTCTCTGAAATTCGGCCAAACAGCTTTCTTATGATTGACGAATGTGCGGCGTTCAGAGGTGATGAAATCGGGTGGTCTGCTAATGGAGATGGTCTGATCCAAGGGAAATGACGGGTTGCCAGGAAACGTCATTTGTCAGACCTGTATAGGAATTCTGTAACTTTTATCGATTCAAAAGCTGTTAAAATTTCTTTTGTTTTTGTAACAACTACAAAACAAACAAATGAAACAAACAATGATTCAAGTTGTTAAAAAGTTACAGAATAGGTCTACAGATGACACGATGGTTATGTCTGGCGAACTGTGACACTCTCCTCTAATTCTGGTAGGTGCGTCCTCATTGACCTGCAAAACGTAGAGCTATCAAGCTGCTCAGCCAGCGCTGTACCCCTCTGGTCGTTTCCGAGGGCCGAATGCCATATCTCATGATGCGCATTAAAGTCCCCAAGGACCTGCTGATTATGACCTTCTAAAAGCATGTGCGGTTGTTGTCGTGGGGGCTGCGGGGGAGTCTCATAATCAGACGACGAGGGAGTTTCGTAATCCGATGGCAATTCACTGGGGACTGTATTCACGCAGCATGCAGCAACATAGTCCCTGTCGTTGTCCCTCACGTGGACAAGTCCAGAGCATCCCCTTAGATGCACCCACTCCTGACATTTATTGCATCTCACCGAAGGATGAATGTGGGTGAAGATGCGGATGTGGCAAACCGAGCACAAATATATTGGTCCTGGGGTTTCCTCCGTCCCGACACGGACCAAAAGAATTCTGAGCTGGCATTCCGGGATATGTTGCTCCCAACACGGAAAAACGAAACAAATACAAACATATGTACACTGAGGTGGCAGCCGCTGGCCGGAACGTTAATGTTGTGTGGTTCCGGGTCAATCCGGTACGAAAGAACCCTCTGCCGTGGGATTGTTTCTTGTTTTATGTTGCCTCATGGGAGTTATTTTTTAATGGTTTCAGGTCAATCTGTCACGATTGATCAGTCATTTTGGTTGGTATCGGCAGGGTTTTTAATGAGATGTCAATGTTCACTTAATATGTATCAAAAGTTGTTATTATTATTATTATTATTATTATTATTAATTTGTTTAAAAAAATTGTTAAAAATATTGTTTTTATACCCTCAGCATTTATGCTAACGATAGTATGTATATACACTTTCATACGTGCAAAATGTGCCTTATCGAAATAATGGTTTAGACCCTAAATATGTTTTGACGAAATCCGTTCCAGACAATTTGGAGTCGATTTAGCAATGTACGTCCGTCTGCCTGGCTGGCTGGAGTGCACGATAATTCTCGAACAGATGAAGCGATTTGATCCAAAGTTTGGCTTTCGTAATATTTTGTCCAAATTTCGTTTAAGTTCGAAGATGGGCAATACCGGTCCACAACTTCCGGTACTTCTCCCCAATATTTAAAAATGTCACTAAAATGGTATACACGATATCTCTTGAACGGGGCAACCAATTTGGTCCAAACTTTGGATATCCTAATATTTGTCCAAATTTAGTTTAACTTCTAAAATTGCCCATATTGGTCCTCTCCTTAGGGTACCTCCCCCCCAAAAGTTCAACATTTGTGACTAAGTTCAGTTTAGGGTCTTTCCGAAGATCCTTTGCAAATGTATACCGATGTAGTTCGTTGTGGTCCTGTTTACAGCCATATTTTGTTTTCTGGGGAAAAATCCATGCTTTCTGGAATACTGTCCCAAAAGTTATACAATGACCCACTGAAACGATATCTATCGTAAAATATGACTCAAAATAATATCCACTCCATAATGAACTATGTCGGTTCATTCCTCCACATCCTCCACAACACTTTTGAACTTTAAACTTAATACACATTTTGGCGGCAAGTTCAAATGTCCCAAAAGGCTAAAAAATTCTGAAAATACCCTAAATAAATTCGATCTCTCCGTAGATGAAAGTTTCAATTCACTGAGGGTATATCCCAGTCGGCAAAGCCGACTGATACTTTTTTACTTGTTTGTTTACAAATATTGTTTTTTTTTAATATTAAAAATATTCGAAATAATACGAGAATCTAATTTTGGACTAAATTGATCTGAGAGTTATCGTGAATACTATTTGTGGGCGAGGAGGCGCAAGGTTTGTACCGATATTGTTATGGATAAATAACATTTTTCACTTTTTTGTCCAGACCACAACAATTGCCAAAAACCCTTTTATTCTCCAAAAAGTTCAAACCACACTTTTGTCCTTTAAGGACCAGATGTTGAAGGATAATATATTATTTTTTTTTCCTTTTTGCAATCTCCCTTTTTATATGAACGTTTCTGTTTTTGATGAATGTTGCAAGGCTCAAATGGTTAGGTTACCAGACAATGTTGTCACAAACATTTTATATTTCTTGACAATAACATGTTCTACATACTTTCTAATAGCAAAGTGTTAATCTAATTATCCTTAAACAATTAAAAAATTCTTCAAAAAGTTTCCCAAAATTAATTAAAAAATTTTAAACGCCCATCATATACAAAGATTAATTGTGTGAATTTCAATTATGGTCTGTGAAATCATTTTGTCTACTAAAACCCGCATGTCATATGTTAAATTGTCTGCACCAAAACTTGAAAAGCAATTACGTATTTTGAATGAACTTTGTAATAACGAGAATGAATGAATGGTATATGACAAACATTGTACATTTTTATAGAAATTTAATGAGAATTTTCAAACAAATCGAACATAAATTTCTTGTGACGTCAGGTGGTACTTAAATTGGTGCTTAGTGTTATGAAAATAGCTGATTTTAACTGAAAAATGCTTTAACACATGATACATTAAATAAATCGAGGTGGAGAATGCCCGCTTTACACGCTGAATAAATGGGTTTGCATGTAGAATTTATGCACAACTCGTGTCGTTAAAAACGCGTTTTGGACTCCAGTGTCATTGAGATATACATATATATATGCAGAATCTGCATGCACTCTCATATCAATGAGAAAAGTCTTCCCTTGCCCTTCCCTTTTACATTTTGATTCATAATTCTGCCAAATGCAAATTAAATATCCTGAAAGTCACCTATTTTTGTAACATTATTACCAAAAAAAAACCGTTTCCCTCTTTTCTAAAACGGATTTTATAATTTGTGAGTGGGCAATCAAATTTTGTCTCAGACGACTAAATTCTCCTTTCAATTGCAGAAATATTTTAACTTTAATACCATTCTTTATTCATACTTATTTTCGGTAAACATTTACATATGCGTATATATTTTTATTATTTCAATAAAAGAGAGGATAATAAATAAATATTTAAAGTCTCCTCGTTAAAATTTCCTTGAAAGTAAAACAAAGATTCAACTACAATTTTCAACATTGGCATTGAATTATTTCTACCTTAACCTTTTGCGGAGAAGCGTATTCAGCACGCCAAGAACACATTTTCAGTTTGATGTTGACATAAACCTGTTAAAATATTTACTAAAGTTGACCCCATACGAAACTAACCAAAATGTCACACAGACCAACAACCAGGTATCATTAAGACGAATATGGCTGAACACATTGAAAACGTTGGATACTTTGTATGTATGTACATCAGGGTTATGACTTTTTTACAATCTGACATCCATGCAATGGTATGCACACCCTTGCCTTGCACCCAGATGGTCGTGGGTTCGATTCCCTGGCCAGGCAACATCAAAAAATTTTCAACGGTTGAGTATTTCAGCAATGTAAAACTTCTCTATAAGTGGTGTCTTAGAACATGCCGTTCGGACTCGGCGATAAACAGTGGCCCCATATCATTGAGCTAATATGAATTGGGCTGCATATGAGAGAAGTCTCCCTTGTCCCTTCTGGGATGTTTGTGGAAAAATTATTATTATAAAATATCAATATTGTTTTAGTGATTAAAATGCAAATTTTTATTTATCCTTGCTACAGGAAATCATTTTTAAGAAAAAATATCGAAAAGTCATAAACCTAATGTACATATGTGTGTAAGTTTTAAGGACACAACCATAAATTGAATTCATAAAATATACATACATGTTTGTGATCTTTTCTCACGTAAACCATTACACATACATATGCAAATGACTATGGTGGCTACATGCTGTGTTATGAGTTGTTTTGTGTACATGTTTTATACCTGTTAAATATTTAAGTATAAAAGTTTATAAGCTGTAGTGTTTCATCACTTAAAGGATTTTAGTTGAACATGATATCTCTATACATGAGCAGTACTGAAACAAAAACATTATTTTAAATTTTTAATGCCCAACTTGTGGAAGCAGACAACCGTAAAGACAATACCACAAAGTAGAAATTTATCCTCTAACAAGTTAAAAAGTATGAACCAGTTTTGCCACATATACCCTTGGCCTATACGATGAAATAATTATGACGAAGATAGAGTGTGTTCCGATGTTTTACTTAATTTTTCTTCTAAATTCTGTTAGTTACAAAAAGAACAAGTTTCAGCCTATGAAATTAAAAACAAATTCTGATTATTTTCCTTAGATTTTAAAGTATACTTAGGATTGCTTCACATATCAGATCTCCTATACCAGGTACTAAAAGTAATGGACCGACATAGACCATGGAGGTGACATTGCGGGTTTTTACACCCTTCTGGCTGTTTTCTCAAGAAGTATGGACTTGCCCCTGAAACAACTTTTACCATTGTAATTGAGGCAGCGAATGTAAGTTGCTTCAACAAAAATCAAAGTGATTCAATAGCATGTTTTAAAGTGAACTTATCCAAAATTCTGTGTGGGAGGTACGGGATGGAGTGGACAAATATAGTCCATATTCGAACCTGATCTATATCTGGTAGGTATTATGAGAATATGTAAAGTATGGACCAAATCGGTCACTCCCATTAAGAGTTATCGTACGCACAAATTTTCCGAACATTTTCGAACGTCTGTGGGGGAGGTACCGGAAGGAGTGGACCGATATAATCCATATTTGAACTTGAACTACGTTTGGACAAAATATTACGAAAGCCAAATTTTGGACCGAGTCGGCAGATCCGTTCGAGAGTTATCTTGCGCTCCAACCACTACACACGGTGTCATAGGGTTTTTTGTAACTTTCAGGCTATTTTCTCAGGAAGTATGGACTTGCCCCTAATGAAAATTACAGCGTCGTATAGAGGACAGCGGATACAACTTGCGTAAACAAAAATCAAAGCGATTCGAGACCAGGTCCTATACTGAACTTTTCCGAAATTTTGTGTGGGAGGTACCCGAAGGAGTGGACCGATTGAGTCCATATTGGAACCTCATCTAAGTTTGGTAGAAATTACACGATGTGCAAAGTATAGACCATATCGGTTATTCCCTACAAGAGTTATCGTGCGCACAAGTTTTGCGAAAATTTTTGAACATTTGTGGGGGAGGTACCTGAAGGAGTGGACCTATATGGCCCATCTTCGAACTTACATCGAATCTGGACAAAATATTTCGATACCCAAAATTTGAACCGAATCGATTGATCCGTTCGAGAGTTATCGTGCGCACCAGCCTGCCAGACAGACAGACGGACGGACATTGCTAGATCTAATCAAAATTGTCTGAAACGGATATCGTACAAACATACTTGGGGTCTAAAACCATTATTTCGATGAGGCACATTTTTGGTCGTATCAAATTGTAAATACCCTCTTTAGCCTAAAGGCTGAGGGTATAAAGATCCTCGCTTCGTCAGAAATTATTGGAATTTTTTTGGGCCAATTTCTCTAGAAAACTGTTTCTGTTTTAATGGCGACAACAAGGACTACTTCTGGGAAATTTAAAAAGGAGTGAAGATAAGAGTTTACTGCACATTCAAACGAAAAAATAGTCAAAAACCATAGTATTATGAAGCCCATTATTGACATTATCAGAGTGTGTGTGTTTACGAAAATAAAAAAATACAAAATGAAAAATAATTACAGTTTTCAGTGGTGTCGAAATGATTCCAAGAATTCAATTTAATATTTGGATATTTGTCGTCCGATTAAAATATTTATATGTATTTTTGTTCAAAAAAGGATCCGAGAACAGACATAACAATATCTTAGCATAAAATTTGAAACTATTGGAAAATATAGCAGAAGGGGGGAATCTGAATATTTTACTAACAAATCCAACATATGCTACTTGAATTGAGGAATATTTTATTAAGGACATGTTGCACTATGTCAAAAGAAAATGATTGCGAACGAAAAACCCCTAAACTTTGGTTTTCATGGCAATATTGGCTATGTGTTTTCTTTATAACAACTACAAAATTTAAAAATCATACACGAGTTTAGTTTTTTATACCCTCAGCATTTATGCTAACGAGGGTATAAGCACTTTCATAAGGGCAAAATGTGCCTCATCAAAATAATGGTTTTAGACCCCAAGTATGTTTGGACGAAATGTGTTTCAGACAATTTGGAGTCGATTTAGAAATGTCCGTCCGTCTGTCTGGCTGGCTGATGCGCACTATAACTCTCGAACGGATTAACCGATTTGGTCCAAAATTAGGCTTTCGCAATATTTTGTCCAAACTTAGTTTAAGTTCGAAGATGGGTTATATCGGTCCACTCCTTCCGTTACCTCCCTCACAAAAGTTTGAAAATCTTGGGAAAATTTGTGCGCACGATAACTCCTGAAGGGAGTAATCGATTTCGTCCATACTTTGCACATCGTGAAATTTCTACAAAGCATAGATGAGGTTCCAATATGGACTCAATCGGTCCACGCCTTCGGGTACCTCCCACACAAAATTTCGGAAAAGTTCAGTTTAGGACCTGCTCTCGAATTCTTTTGAATTTTGTTGTTACAACTTGTATTCACGGCCCCCCATACGGCGGTACAAGTTTCATCAGGGGCAAAACCATACTTCCTGAGAAAATAGCCTGAAAGTTTCAAAAAACCCCTATGACACCGTGTGTAGTGTTTGGAGCGCAAGATAACTCTCGAACGGATCTGCCGATTCGATCCAAAATTTGGCCTTCATAATATTTTGTCCAAACTTAATTTATGTTCGAAAATAAGTCATATCGGTTCACTCCTTCAGGTACCTCCCCCACAAAAGTTCAAAAATGTTCGGAAAAATTGTGCACACGATAACACTTGAAGGGAGGGACCGATTTAGTCCATACTTTACGCATACTAATATATCTACCAGATATAGATCAGGTTTGAATATGGACTATATTAGTCAATTCCTTCGGGTACCTCCCACACAAAATTTCAGATAAGTTCACTTTAAGACCCGCTCTTGACTAGCTTTGTTTTCTGTTGAAGCAACTTGCAATCGCTGTTTCAATTACGACAGTAAACGTTTCTTCAGTGGCAAGTCCATACTTCTTGGGAAAATAGTCCGAAAGTTGTAAAAAACCTCTATGACACCATATGTAGTAGCTGAAGGGCACAAAAACTCTCGAACTGATTAACCGATTTGGTCCAAAATTTGGCCTCCTGTCCAAACTTAGTTTAACTTCTAAAATGGCCTATATCGGCCCTCTCCTTAGGATACCTCCACCACAAAGGTTCAACATTTGTGTCCAAGTGCAGTTTAGGGTCTTTTTTACTTGTTTTTCTTTCGTTTTCATTTTCGTTCGACATAGTGAAACAGGCTGTTATTTATTTTATAATACCACCAATAGGGTTGGTAGCTTCTTTGTATGTAGTAGCTATCGCAGTCAATACTTCACGCGAAAAATTTTCTCCGAATGTTTTATTGAAATGCAAACAACAAATGCTACAACTCCTAAATATGAAGTTTTATGGCGATCGGTTAATGTTCACACGTGACCCCTGATGGATCTTTATTTCCATAGTAATTTTCATTTGAATGTCAACCAGCAGTTATTGTCCAAACGATGCTCAGGAAGCGGGTGTTAACGTTTACCGATCGCCATTAAATATCATATTTAGGGTTTTTTGATCAAAAGACAAAAATTGTAGGGTTCACACCTCAATAAAAAAACATACATATTTATATTTTATGTAGAGTGTATAATAGGGTGATGTATTTTAACCAACCTCATATGCCTTTATCATATTTTGAGGAGTTTTCATTTAAGACTATATTAAGTACGTGAGTAACTAGAAAAATGTCTGGCCTAACAATGAAAACGCGAATATTTACCATTAATAATAGTTTTATTGTTTTCTGTATGATTTATACACTTTTTCGGGCTCTCGAACCAATTGTTGGAGCACTTTTTCACTCCAAAACATGGTTTTTCGACGATTAAACAGCATCTCTTGGCGACGAAAGTCGTTGACCACGCCTTTTTTCTTGATGTTGGGGGAATCAAGTGAAGTCATTGGGTTCCAAGTCAGCGCTGTACGGCAGATGACCCATCAGTTCCACGTTTTGTCCGGTCACAGTCGACCATTTGCTTCGGAGTGCTTTTTCCATGAACATTGGTGGATGGTATTGGAGTAACCAAAGGTTGAGCTCTCAATTTACAGTTTGTAGATGTTATTTCTTCTTAGCACATCCATTCGCATGTTAACTTGGTGATGTCAAACCGTTCCACTATAGGCCCAACAACAAGTTTCTGAGGCAAAAAGTCTATTTTTCAAGTCATATATTTGAATAAAGTAGTAACGGGATTAGATTCCTGGCACTTTGGGCCACTTAATAGGAAAAACATTTCAACCTGACAACGCTTCGTGATCAAATATCGGGATGTCAAAGATATTACATCTAACATTGTACAATTTTATAGTATTCAATCAAAAAAAGAACAAAATTGTTTCGCTCGAAAAATAAACACAGTTAACATAATAAACGCTTTTTTAAATGGAAAATACGTGGAAAGATATGCTTAGTACGATAGTGATTAAGATATAAAACAAGTTTGACGCGATAAAGAATTGTTGACGTAGAAATGTGATGAGTTTTTATACCCTCAGCCTTTAGGCTAAAGAGGGTATATACACTTTGATACGACCAAAAATGTGCCTCATCGAAATAATGGTTTTTGACCCCAAGTATGTTTGTACGATATCCGTTTCAGACAATCTTGAGTCGATCCAGCAATGTCCGTCCGTCTGTCTGGCTGGCTGGTGCGCACGATAACTCTCGAACGAATCAATCGATTCGGTTCAAATTGTGGGTATCGAAATATTTTATCCAGATTTGATTTAAGTTCGTAGTTCAAAAATGAAGGGAGTAACCGAATTAGTCCATACTTTGCACATCGTGACATTTCTACCAGATATAGATGAGGTTCCAATATGGACCCTATTGGTCCACTCTTTCGGGCACCTCCCACACAAAATTTTGCTTAAGTGCAGTTTATGGCCTGCTCTCACTGCAGCCACTTGTATTCACTACCCCCATTACGACGATATAATTTTTTTCAGGAGCAAGTCCATACTTCCTCAGAAATCAGCACGAAAGCTGCAAACAACCCATATAATACCATGTGTCGTAGTTGGAGCGCACGATAACCCTCGAACGGATCAACATATTTGGTTCAAATTTTGGGTCTTTCAATATTTTGTCCAAACTTAGTTTAAGTTCGAAGATAGACCATATCGGTCCACTCCTTCCTGTACCTCCCCCACAAAGGTTCAAAATTTGTCGCCAAGATTGTGGGCATGATAACTCTAGGAGGGAGTAACCGAATTAATTTGTGATGCAGCAGGTAGCACTTGCGGCCCCTGTTACGACGTTGTAATTTTTTTTTCGTGGGCAAGTCCGTACTTCCTGAGATAATGACCCAAAAAGGTCTAGAAAATCCTACCGGCACCACCTAAACTGGCTAATGTGTCAAATAACCCTTTAAGAGAGAAATCGATTTAGCTCAAACTTTGTAAATTGAAAAGTAAAATTGTAATACATTTAAATTCAGAAAATGAAGTGCAACATTTTTAATTATATAGTCTGTAAGGAAAATATCCATAGACTAGTAAATAAAAAAATTATTTCCTACAGATTTGTATTAGGTCCGTATATGTACTACATCGGATCACTCCTACGGGTACACCCTACCCAAAGTTTGGAAAAAATGCACTCGTCTTGGATCATTCTGAATTTTGTTGCAACATGTAGATTTTGAGGCCCTTTCCATCCTGGAAAATTTTCCCAACAGCTAAAAAACCTACAGAATTATTGTGTTAACTTTTTTTCTTCGGGTACGTGGCTGAGGGTATATCTCTGTCGGCTCAGCTGACTGATACTTTCTTTCTTGTTTTGTTTTATTTTGCTCTCTGCTGAATTTGATATTGCGAACTTCTGATTTGTAGCCACGCGTACGTACAAACATTAAGGGTTCTTTAAGCGCTTACATGTGCACCACCAATTGTTCGTTATTTTGTTAACAAAAACACAACCCACATATTTGTTGTCGTATACACACGCTCAGTGCCACCGTACTCATTACTTAGTAATGAGTAAAGTAAGTAGTTTTGCATTGCACTCCTTTAAGAAATAACCCATTATTTTTCAGCTTACTGAAAATGTAGAAAGTAGCTTGTTTGCATAGCTTTCTAATGGGTTATTCTGTTTGCATAGCTTCCTAATGGGTTATTCTGCTCATGTGGCTTCCAAATTTTTGCTGGGAAGCCTAAAACACCCTAACAACTAGCCAACGGAACACACATCAAATTTTATGTATTTTTTCCACAAAAATATAATTGCAAAGCGGTTTCAACATTTAAACATAATGAATGTTATTCTAGGCGAACCACTTGGAACTATAGAGTATAGAGTGTTCTCTTAGTTGTCATTGAATGCCACGCTAAAACACCATTATTTTATATCTAACTGAACTAAAAAAGTGTGTTTCAAAATTTCGTGTAAATACATAATTATATATTTTCCAGGTGCTTAGTTTTACAAAATGTAATAATGAAATAAAAAAAGGACCAGAATTTCATAGCCTCTTAAGTTTCACTCTAAATATACATTTCCCTGTTGTTAACTACCGTTTATCACCCTCTCCACTTATTATGTTGGCACTTAAAAGATGTTTAGCACTTATTATGATAATTTCGTCTATAATTACTGAATGAATGAATGAATTTTGACATTTTCTAAAAAATTTTCTGTGTGTGTGTGTACACCTAAGGTGTCCTTATGCATGCCGAGGCATAATATTTGTCTTAATTGTGTCAACCAAATACCGGCTGCAGTGTGAGGATGTATACATAAACTTCGAGTAAACTCCGAATGATAATTCCAACCTTTAAACGCATTAAGAGATAGACGTTAAGAAATCCATTCCTCCCTTGTCGACCTAAGATAAGATAACGATATATAGGTATATACGTATGTGTGTCTGTGAGTGTATTTACAACCTTGTCGGTTCCATTAGAAGCATTTTCTAGTCTCTTCGGTTTGGTTCATAAAGATGTTGATGTAAATGAAAATAAAAATGCCAAGAGCCATACTTGACACGCATTGGAATCATAACTATGGGCGAGCAACAACAACACACAAACAGCAGGAGTTGTTTTACAGCCACTGCCTGCTGTTATGTGCGTGTGTCTGTTTGCTTAGGGTTTTGTTATCCTCTAAGGCAGGTGTTAGATGACTATACAATCGTAAATGTGCGTGAGTTCCAATTTCCCTTGGGGTGTTATTTTATTTGTACAGACATTGACACTACATTCTCTTACACACACACACACACCGACATTTACTGACTCGTACCATTATTACAATTTTGTGTATGTGTGTTTGTACTTTTTGCAACCAAAAATATTGCAAACTTTTTTTGATTACAAATAGAATTTGCTTTCTTTTATTACCGTACATATCTGTCACGTCGCAACAATTACAAGAATTATATCCTAAATGTTATCAAAGAAACTTTTTCGATTTATTTTCCGAGAAAATATTACAGGAAACCTTAATTTATATATGATTTGTTGCAAAGTTTCTTTTTCGACTTTTTATGAGCTAAGAAGCCAAGTCCAAATACAAGAAACTCCATTTAACTTATTTTTTCCATTCACAAAGTTTAGTCGGCTTGGAAAAGGAACATTAAATATTTTTAGTATCCACTGGGGATTCGAGCCTACGTTGTCGCAGAAAATGTTTTCGATGTCTTAAAATCCTAAGCCAATATCAACTTGTTAATATTTTGAACTGGCAATCAAATACAGTTGTAGTGCTACAAAAGAATATCGTTGCAGATAACACTGTAATACAGAACTAGAAAAAATATGTAGGATTTCGGTTTTGTTGGAGTCCATGAAGACGAAAATACCTTTGTTTTTTTTTAGGGAACAGACGGACGGACATTGCTAAATCGAGTTCATATTGTCTAAAACGGATTTCGTCCAAACATACTTGGGGTCTAAAACCATTATTTCGATGAGGCACATTTTGCCCGTATGAAAGTGTATACACCCTCATTGGCATAAATGCTGAGAGTATAAACATATACCTATGTACATATATATTTTTGTAGATTTGACCCTGATAATGCAATTAAAAATTTGCGAAATTTTGGGTAGAAAATGAATAAATTAAAGAAAGAACTAGAATGACCTCAAGCTCAAAAAACTCTTTTTTTTCTTAAATATCAGTTTTTTCTTTAGGATAGTCAAATATCATTCAAGCAAACCATATCTATTTTAAATCTGTTAAGAAATGGCTATGCTATAGTGGCTGTAGTGTGGGAAAAAGGTGCATAGAATATACCAAACATTTATGTAAGCTTTCGAAAATGGGAAATAATCAATGAAATCGCTTAAAAAGAACATGAGCTATGCATTTTTGTGTTTTAATTTTTTGGTTGTTTTTATTAATATGTATGGCTTTGTATGTCTTAACATTGTAACACCAGTGCGTATGATTGTTATCATAATCTTTCTAATTAAAACAATCATACGCACATTGACTACAATGTGAAGGAATACAAAATAAGAAAACCAAAACGCTAAAAAATTATTCAAGTACCGATTCTAAGAGAATGAAGTGAATATGAGCGCCTCGCTTAAGCTTTACATATCCTAACAGTTAGCCAACGGAAAACACACATCAAATTGAATTTTAAGATAAATAACCCGAAGAGCAATTTAGTATAAATTTAGGAGAGTTTATTGGTTTCTTACCACAATCGTAATAAATGTCAAATCCTTTTGTTTTCCACTAATTTCCTTCAATTTTGAGAATCATAAAAATCTCCAAAAATACATTAAGTCATCACCCTATTATATACTCTCTATAGCCATACAATT
This sequence comes from Musca autumnalis, assembly GCF_047663935.1. Classification (NCBI taxonomy): domain Eukaryota; kingdom Metazoa; phylum Arthropoda; class Insecta; order Diptera; family Muscidae; genus Musca; species Musca autumnalis. The sequence goes on along the minus strand of NW_027411644.1, from coordinate 7,357,192 downwards.
GTGGGTAGAACAAGATTTTAAGGGACCCCTATTGTATGTCATAAGTTCCCAACTTTTCCTCTCCATCACCCATCCTTGTTTTACACTTTTATTTATTAACCCAAACTACGAAACGAATAAAGGTTTAAAACAAGGCAAATTGGATTAATGCAATACGGCAAAATATTCGTCGTAGACCCCCATTGCGGTATACAAAAATTCATATCCCGACAATATAAAGCGATGTTGAGATGTGTGTCCATTTGTCTGTCCATCCATTAAAAATTGTAATCAAACTCCAGGCCACAATTATGGCAAAATCTTCACGAAATTTTGTACGGAGTTCGGGTTCTGACCAGAATAGAATCGATAAGTTTTTGGTGATGATCGTGAAGTACACTATGTAACACTAAAAATGCATGCATTTTTTATAGTAAATATTGAGACTAAAAAACCCTTGTAGGGTTTTGTCCTGTCGGATCGAGTTCGTATTTTATGGCCTTATCTAACCGGGCTAAAACTAAATTTTTTTGCATTTATCGGTCCTTTATCTCAGAAACGTTTAGGAAGTTGGTCTTGCTTTCTTAAGCAATATTGTAGCCCTAAAGTAGTAGAACTTATCTGTTAAACAAACCACATAAAAGAAACTCCAGCTAGGGCATCAAAATTGATAAAATATAGAACATTTGATATAATTTATGGAATCGAATAGCTTTGTTGTAGCAACTTGTATTTTCTAATATGGACTATATACGTCAACTCGTCCGGGTACCTCCTCTCGAATCGTACTGATTTTTCTTGCAACATGTTGCACTCAAGATCCTTATTACGATGTTACAAGTTTTTTGAGTGGCATGTCGACACTTCTTGAGAAAATGACCCGAAAGACGTAAAAATCCTAGGGACAGCAAGTATAGTGGCTGGTCCAAACTTTAGATCTCGAAATATTGTGTCCAAACTTAGTTTATGTTCATAAGTGGGACCTAACGGCCCACTGCTTGGGGTACCACCCACACAAATGTTCAACATTTTTGTTTAAGGGTCTGTTCGAGGATCCTTTGGAAATTTTTACAGAAGATACTCCTAGTGTCCCTGTTTACAGCGATAATACGTTTTTGTGGGTCTAAATTATGTGGTGACCAACTGAAATGACTCCAAAAATAAGACACACTTCCAAAATGGACTATGTCGGTCTATTCCTTTAGGTAATTCCCCTACAAAACATTTCAGCTTTAATCAAAATTCTGAAAACCTCCTAAATACTTTTTTTTGAAAAAGATGTATTTTAATTCACTTAGGCTGAGGGTATATCTCTGTCGGCAAAGCCGACTGATACTTTTTTAATTGTTTATAGAAATTTTAATTTTGAAGAAGCGTGTATATTCATATGTGTATGTAGTCAAAAGGTCCGTTATCGTGTATATCATCTTCTATATATTTGACCAGATGGCTAAAATATGTCGCTATATGGTTGTGACGAAATTCTGTGGACGACTAGTTTCCATGGTAGTGGTGCAGGCTATCAAATGGTCGGTTCCGTACGACTATAGTCCTCTCTGACTTGCTTTTTTATACCCTCAGCCTTTAGGATAATGAGGGTATATACACTTTGATACGATGAAAATGTGCCTCATCGAAATAATGGTTTTAGACCCCAAGTATGTTTGGGCGAAATGGGTTTCAGACAATTTTGAGTCGATCTAGCCATGTCCGTCCGTCTGTCTGTCTGTCTGTCCTGCTGGCTGGAGCGCACGATAACTCTCGAACGGATGAACCGATTCAGTTCAAATTTTGGCTTTCGTAATATTTTGCCCAAACTTAGTTTAAGTTCGAAGATGAGCTACATCGGTCCACTCCTTCCGGTACCTCCCCCACAAAAGTTCGAAAATATTCGGAAAATTTGTGCGCACGATAACTCTTGAAGGAGTAACCGATTTGGTTAATACTTTGCACATCGTAAAATGTGTACCATACTTAAATAAGGTTTCAATATGGACTCAATCGGTCCACTCCTTCGGGTACCTCCCACACAAAATTTCGGAAAAGTTCAGTTTAGGACCATCTCCTGAATCGCTTTGATTTTTGTTTTAACAACTTGTATTCACTGCCCTTCATACGACGGTACAAATTTCATCAGGGGCAAGTCCATACTTCCTGAGAAAATAGCCTGAACGTTGCAAGAAAAACACCTATGACACCGTGTGAGGTGGTTGGAGCGCAAGATAACTCTCGAACGGGTCTGCCGATTCGGTCTAATATTTGGCCTTAGTAATATTTTGTCCAAACATAGTTTAAGTTCCAAGATAAGCCATATCGGCCCACTCCCTCAGGTGCCTTCCCCACAAAAGTTAAAAAATGTTTGGTAAATTGTTCGTACGGTAACTCTTGAAGGGAGTGGCTGAATTGGTCCATACTTTACACATCCTAATATATCTATCAGATACAGATTATGTTCAAATATGGACTATATTTGTCCACTCCATCCGGTACCTCCCACAAAAAATTTCGGATAAGTTCACTTTAAAACCTGATATGGAATCACTTTGATTTTTGTTGAAGCTACTTGCATTCGCTGCCTCAATTGCGGTGGTAAAAGTTTTTTCAGGGGCAAGTCCATACTTTTTGAGCAAACAGTGTAGTGGCTGGAGATCCATTCTTTTTAGTATCTCCTTCTCTAAACTTTTGATCTTTAATCCTAATCAACATGTTTGTCGGTTCAAACTCCCAAAATTATTAAAACCTCCTAAATACATTCGTTTTTTGGGAAAAAAATGGTTTCAATATACACAGGCTGAGGGTATATCTCTGTCGGCAAAGCCGATTGATACTTTTTTACTTGTTTATTAATATTTTGTATTTCTTGAAGCAGCAATTTCAAGCCACTTCGGACTGAAATTTCCGCAGTAATGTACAGATCATAAATTAGGCTTACAATTTTAGTTGGTATACCTCTACAATTTTATTTCCTTTGGTTTGCTGCTGTTTTCGTTTGGTTTTATTTTTCGTCCATTTGGTCGAGTGCTCTTCTGGTCTACTTCGATTTCACAAGCGTCATCCTTGTTGTTTTATGGACATATTCCTTTAGGTATGGTCTATCCACCTCGGTCTTCTATGTTTCATGATAGTTTCCCAAGAGCTTTGTTATGATGCTTAGCCGGAATATACAACAACGTTCGAATAATTGTTGGTTATGGCATGCTTCGAGTTTTTTAGCTTGGTTTGCCAGAATATGTTTGAGCTTCTTCATACTACTGACATTCGTCCGAATACTGTTCTCGCTTTGGTTAGTATATTGAATACCACTGTGCAACATTTTTAAGGTTATCTTGTGCAAACAATTTGAGCTGAGGATTTTTTGAAAGTATATACCCAAACGCCAAAAACCCTAGCTGGGTTTTGTTGTGTCAGATCCAGCCTGGATTTTATGGCCCCATCTAAACATGGTTAAATACTGACTTTTTAAAGGAATTCGGAGCTATATCTCTGAAACCAATGCGAATCTTCGTTTGACCTCTGAAGCAAATTTGTGGATAAGGGCAAGATTAAAATATTTGGAGAAATAGTGAACTCGAAATATAACATTTTTTGCTTAAAATTTTACAAAATATCGAAAATTTCCCTAATTAGTATACATTTCGCACCATATCTCCAAAACCGTTAATTTTTTCTGAATATTTTCTTTTAGAAAAATATTCGCTGGAATGTAATACACAACTCTTCAGAACATTGACATTGTTGTAAAATGCCTCTATCACTTTGTTTTCAGTACATTTTTTAACGACGATTTAAATAAACTGTTGGTGTGAATGTGTTTGAAATACGTATTGTAAAAGATATGATGCAAAAATACCGTTGAAACAACATGAAGTAAGCATTTTAGAGTTTCAGAATGTTCTGAAGAATTGCTGAGAACTTTATTTGGAAGATTTTTGCAAAAGGTTACGTGGTTCAACTTCCAATAGTTTAGCAATTATTTTAAATTTTCTACATTTTATCGATTTTGATGCCTTAGATGGAGTTTTTCTTATGAGGTCTGTCCAAAAAATAAATTCTACTAGTTTAGGGCTACAATATTGTCAAAGACAGCAAGGCCAAATTCCTAATCGTTTCTGAGATAAAGGCCCGATAAATGCCATAAAATCCGAACTGGATCTGACATGACAAAACCCTACTAGGGTTTTTGTAGTCTCAATATTTACTTTCAAAAAATGCATACTAGAAGTTGTTTGCATTTTCAGTGTTGCATAGTGTAATATTTGAGGATTCCAAATAAGCGTCATCCTGGTTTTGTTATGGGAAGTTTCGTTTAAGTCTATCCGCCTCCATCTTATATGTTTCATGATAGTTCCCCAAGATCTTTGTTATGATGTTTGGCCAGAATATACATTATATGATCCTTAGGCAGTTGTTTGTGAATATCTACAACTTTCGAATAATTGTGTTTGACAAAAGATAGGTTTCACTATCATGTAGCAGAATTGGTGTATGGCATGCTTCGAGTTTTTTAGCTTGGAATATGTTTGAACTTCTTCATACTGCTGGCAGTCATCCGAATACTGTTCTCGCTTTATTTAGTATATTGAATACTTTTGTTTCTGCGCCACAATTTGTGTTTAAGCTCCTTCTGAGATAGAAACGTACAACATTATCAACTGATTTGCCTTGTAACTAGATGTGTACTGTCAACCAGCACCGCGAACCAGTCTCTCCAGGTATTCTAATTTTGGCTGCATATCTTATATGAAGGTATATAGAATTCAGTAAACCATCTCTTCCCAATGCTTTGTTGTTTTTTTAGTGAAGGTGCACCGCATAACAAAGCATTGGCAAGGTTTTTTTATGTGTTTCTTAGTGATTCCTGCTGTGCTTTTCATTATTTTTAGTGATACATATTCGATTTGTCAGACTACCAAATTTCCGGCGAAAACATTTTTTCTTAGTATCATCACGATTTTCTGATGGAGCACAAAACTGTAGTATGATGTCATGTATCTTTTATAATCATGCCATTATCTATGATCATATATCCACTTTCACTTTGAAATAAATTCTTAATGTTCTTCCAAATACATATATTGAAATTTATTTAACTTTTGTGGTGAATAAATTTTACGCACTTCATTCAACTTGACAGCTCTTGCTCTTTAAGAAACCAACTCAGTTTAACTTAAAACTCATTTAAATAAATGTTTATCTTGGCCAAAAGCATTGAGTAATTTATATTTATGTATGTATAGCTTAGTTCACTGCATTATTTATTTATTTCATTCACGTGCAACAGAACAGAACTTCATTAAGCTTTGAAACAATCTATTTCCGCTTAGGATGTTTTCCAACACCACTTCACTGTGATGAGAGATAAAGGCATAATAACACTGACATATGAGGATACTTAGACCGCAACACACAGACATACATACTTTCGCGCAGATAATCCACTACCCCAAGAAATATAATAATAATGACCTTCGGAGCTATATCTCTGAAACCAATGCGAATCTTCGTTTGACCTCTGAAGCAAATTTGTGGATAAGGGCAAGATTAAAATATTTGGAGAAATAGTGAACTCGAAATATAACATTTTTTGCTTAAAATTTTAACATATGTTACGTAGTTTACGTTAAACAACATTTTACACACAAACGCACAAACACATCTAGAAACGAAACAACATTTGGTCATCCACATCAAGACACACACACATGACGGCTTCTGTGATATTGTCATGTAAAATGGATCAGATGTTCTCTTGGTGATGAAAGCAACAACCAAATGTGTGTAATGCAAATGTGTTTCTTCGGATCTTGGATCCTAAACTTATAAATAAAACATTTAAAGAAGAGTACACATGTAGACAACTTGTGAATGGAATAAAATAAAAACCATGTAAGTGACAATAATAATATATTTTTTGATGATATGTGGCAGGTTGCTCACTTTCAATTCCTTTCCTATGCGATTTTATGCAAAGCCAGGTTGCTTTTGAAAATAAATCCGCAATTATAAAACCATTATATTATAAAAGTTTGGATTTGTATTTCTTAAAATAACGATTGTTTGTCGTATTCGCCTTCCGAAAAAGCTTACATTCATCTTATAGAGCAAGTTTACCTTTTTTTGTTATTGTGTTTCTATTATTGTTGACATCTGGTGATATGGTCTGACAGCAATCACTTTTAACAACAATTTTGTAAAGTGAACTCAGTCAAAGATACAACAACAACAACTTTTTTGGCAGGGAGAGAAATAGACGTTTACATTAGCATAAAACCTTTTAAGTTAATTTGTTTTGTTGTGTCACTTGAAGATTCGTTTTTATTTTTTTTCCAAATGTCTGTTCGAAGTTGACAATTTTTCGTAATCACATTTTGAAAGGGAGTTTGACGTCATAAACAGCGTATTGAATGACGTAAAATATAAGACGGTACCATATTCAGAAGAAGGAATTGTGAATTTTAGGTTATTGCAATAACGAAAGGTCATTGGTGTGATGTTTTGAACTGTCAAAGGTTGAAGTGATTTATACATTAGAGTGATGACTTTTTTACAACATTATATACCTGTATGATACTTTGATGAGTATTTATTTAAGATTAGATAAAATCTTAAATATATGTGGTTATTCGATAAAGAAAACCTCACACATTTTTGCCAATAATTTGAAGTCATAAATAAACACAATTTTAAGAACCACTTACATACGTAAGTGATATATAATTGAAAATAAGCGTTGGAGCCTCACGATATAACCAAAATGGCACAACATTTTTTCTCACTTAATGTTTCATCATATCATTGCATACAGATCGTTTTACATCATATATAATTTTATTTCATATAACATATCAATTAAAAGTGGTTTGTTCGTGACCTTTTCAATATTATTATATGCAATAATAGGCAAAAGTCATTCATTTGTCACGGTGTGCCTTAACCAAATTTAAATGGAAGGTGCTTACACCTGGGAAGTTTTTGCAGATTCTGAGACTACAATGCTCATAGATGAGAAGCATCAAGAAACAAAAAAACCGCCGGAGGGATTTTCAAATAAATCACGATTTAAGTTCACGTCTTTAGGGGTTCTTTAGGTTTTCACGATTTTGCTTGGAAACCGCGAGTCCTATGTAAATGGGCCTAAATAAAATGTTGTAGCTGTAAAAATTCTCCACAGGTTTGACCTTTATGATATTTTCGTAGGTTTTACCGTTTTTGCGATATAGAAGTTCAAATTGAGACAATGCACTGACTGTATCGTCTCCTTATAAAACAATGTCATTACTGCAATTTCCCAAATTAAACTTATATATCTTGAAAATGGTACAACCTAGGAAAAATAAATCATCCAATCTTGTAGAGAATTTTCACAGCTTCTACATTTTCTTTAGTCCCATTTTGATATGACTTACGGTTTTCAAGCTAAATCTTGAAGACTTAAGATAAAAACCTAAAAATTTGAACTGAACCTCTATATCTCAAAAACGGTAAAGCCTACGAAAATATCATAAAGGTCAATCTTAGGGAGAATTTTCACAGCTACAACATTTTTTTTAGGGCCATTTACATAAGGCTCGCGGTTTCCAAGCAAAATCGTTAAAACCTAAAGAACCTCTAAAAATGTGAATTTAAATCGCGATTTATTTGAAAATCCCTCCGGCGATTTTTTTTGTTTCTTGATATTTCTTATCTATGAGCATTGTAGTTTCAGAATATGCAAAAACTTCCCAGGTGTAAGCACCTTCCATTTAAATTTGGTTTAGGCACACCGTGTTGTGCAATAGGAAATAATTTTTTTAAAATTTTTTCCATTTAATACTTTTTTTCCAAAAAAAAAAAATCAAAGTGAAGTTGTTTAAGTATGAAAGAATAAACATTATTTTAGTGATTAATATTATTAAATTAAATTATTTTTGAGAAAAAAGGACAAAAAGTCATAACCCTAATTTACATGTAACATTATATAGGATCATCAAACACACAAAAAAGTAAACTATACACCTTGTCATGTGGGAGGTTGAGTTGTATTGGAGGGTTGGAGTTGTATAAGTCATGCAGAAAATTGGTCACTCGTTTGCACCAAATATGTTTGGGCGAAATCCGTTACAGACAATGTCCGTCTGGTTGGAGCGAACGATAACTGTTGAACAGATGAACCGATTTGGTCCAAAATTTGGTCTTCGTAATATTTTGTCCAAACTTGGTTTAAGTTCGAAGATGAGCTGTATCGATCCAATACATCATGTACCTCCCTAAAAAAAGTTCAAAAATGTTCGAAGAAATTCAGCGCACGAGTAATCGAGGGAGTAATCGAACTGGTCCATACTATGCACATCGTAAAATGTATGCCAGACATAGATGAGGTTCAAATATAGACTCTATCGGTCCACTCCTTTGGGTACCTCCCACACAAAATTTTTGTTGTAACAGTTTGATTTGACCGCCCCCATTACGACGGTACAATTTTTTCAGGGGCAAGTCCATTCTTACTGAGAAAATAGCCCGAAAGGTGTAAAAAACCCCTATGATACCAGTGTTTGCAGCGCACGATAACTCTCGATGAACCTATTTGATCGAAAATTTAGACTATGTCATATTTCGTCCAAACTTTGTTTAAGTTCGAAGATGAGCTTTTTCATGTGCCTCCCCCACAAAAGTTGAAAACATTTCACTAAAAGGGTGCGCAAGATAACTCTCGAAGGAAGTAGTCGATTTGGTCCATACTTTACACATCGTGAATTTTCTACGAGACATAGATCAGGTTCGAATATGGACTTTATCGGTCCACTCCTTCCGCTACATCACACACAAAATTGCAGAAAAGTGCAGTTTTAGACCTCCTCTTGAATCGTTTTGAATTTTCTTGCAATACGTTGTAATCGAGTTCCTTATTACGAAGTACAATTTTTTTTTCTTTGAGGGGCAAGTCCTTACTTCCTGATGAAATCCCTGCGGCCACCATGTGTATTGGTTGGTGCACACGACAACTCTCGAAGCGGATACTGCGTTTTTCGTAACTTTGCTTGTTGTAATATCGTCGGTGTTTTTTTATCCATGTCATTTGGCGTATGGAACAAAAAGAGACAAAAACGAATTGTTCCGCACCAAAAATGATGGCGTTTGGAACAAAAAATTGTCCATTTTTGCCAAGTTACGGAAAAGTGTGGCGTATGGAACAAATTGTTTTAAAGGACTTGGTTTAAAAACTGAAGAATAATAGTTTATAATTTTATGTTATGTTTGTTTTATGTTGCGTTTAAATGTTTTATGTTAACTTAGAAATGCAAAATATCAATCCGTTTTGTCCGATCGAAATTTTTACCACAAAAAATAGTGATAAGTGGAGGAAATCCCTTAAAAAATGTTAAGGAAACCTATAATAATGGTCCCTATTGTATTTATATGATAAAAATAAATGTTTTATTTAAAGTCCTGATTTTTAAACTCTACCGCAGCACTTCATATAAGGGAGGTGGAACACGATTGATAAAAAGTGTTTTGGTTGAAATGTGACAAAACGTGTTCCATGTGACACAAACTGCCAAAAACATGAAAAAAAGATTCCATGGAACAATTCAGCAACTTTTTGCAATTATAAAAATTTGCCATAACTTCTAGACTATCACAGATATCTGACTAAAATAAACTACTGATATATTCTATGAGTTTAGTTAAGTAGAACTGAGCTCTTAAAGTATTGGATTATTGTACCATTTTTATCCTGTATGACCTTAAACATTAACTTGAGTTTTTCTCGAAACAGGCAAATGGCGTATGGAACACTTAAGCATGACACCGACGATATGTCTTCCAATATTAGATGAAATTCTAAGATGTTGCTTATCGTTGCACTCCTTAAACATTTTCGTTTAAGTGCAGTTTTAGGTTTGTTCGAAGATCCTTTATAGGTACATCTTGTGGTCCGAAGGTCCATCTCAATGATTCCTTCTACTTGTAATGGTCCAAAAGCTCTACATATGTCGAAGACTATCTGTACTGAATGGTGGGCGCCCTATCTATTGACAGAAATGACTCCCAAAATAAGATCCACTTCCCATATAGACAATGCGGTCAATTCCTTCAGGTACCACCTACGCCACACTTTTGAGCTTAATTCCGAAACCACATTTTTGTTGGCAAGTTCATGCGTCCAAAAAGGGCCACGAAATTCTGAAAATCACCTGAATATATAAGTTTTGGGCAAAAGGATGTTGGGTGTATAGCCGGTATTCTATCTGTAGATAGATTAAAGTTTCAATTCACACAGGCTGGGGGTATATCTTTGTCGGCAAAGCCGGCTGATACTTGTTTACTTTTTTTGCAGACTTTTCAGACAGAATTAAAAAAAAAAAACTCTTATTAAATTCTGAAGTTTTTTTTCCGACAAAAGAACGTCAAAAGAAAAGCTCTCTCGAGTTTACATGGTGATTTTTTGAGATTATTTTTTGGTTCCATGTCATTTTACGAATCCAGCCGGAGGCGTGAAAGATTTATTAAGCAATGTGTGTCCCAATCAAGGAAAAGTCTAGCTACAAACTGTCGTTGGACGGTCTACTCAGGATACCAATTTCATTCTCGAAAGTTGAGAGCATGTTTGGAAAACAAAATTAAAAGCAGGTTGCAAGTAAATTTCGGCAAAAAATCTATGAACATGGGAAGTACCGTTATATAGTTGATATAGGAAAACATTATCACAATTATTTATGTAGTTAGGGAGGGTTTTTAACGCCAAGATGACGACACGTTAAAATGTGTGAAAGGATTTCGTTAGCATTTTTCCAATTCGGTGAATTCCTACCCTGCCGAATAACACATTACAAAGTTATGTAATCAAGATACTTCCTGCATTACTAGATACTTGAAAAATAATAGGTTCTAAGTAATGAGTACGGTGGCACAGAGCGTGTGTGTCTGGCTGCAAACTCGAGAGTTGTGTGTTCAACGCTCACTGCCGGCAAATTATTTTGTTGTTGGTGCACATTGTGGTCTGTTTGGCTTCAACTCAGAAGTTCATATTTTCAAATCCAGCAGAGAGCACAATAAAAATGTGGAGTGTGTTGAAATTGAAGACAAATTCACCTCAACTGTGTGTAAAAATAGAACATATGTTTTTTAGCTTATTTTTAGACTCCTAGTGACCAAAGAATAATTTGTAATAATGGGTTAGTAAGTTGATTTGGAAGTAGTTTCTATAATAAAAAATAATTGGAACAATTAAAATACAGTATTTTATTTACACTGTGTGTAATGTTTTGAGTCATGTTTTATTAATCATATTCTGACGCCGTAGTTTGATAAAAGGCCAAAAAAGAGAAGACTCTATCTCATCAACATTCGCGGTTATAGGCCTCCAAAGGTTTGAGGCTTTGATGTCAAAAGGCATCATTTAGTCAGGATTATATCTTCCAAACCGCTAAGAAATTTGATTTACTCTCAGAAGCAAAGCTATAGCCCTTGTCCTAAAGAACAAAACTTGTGAAGACATAAAATCCATCAAACATTTTTTCTCGGGTTGTGGTCTACAGATATTAAACCAATCAGAATTGAAGCAAACAATCAACTACAAAAATGTAGCTTAGATATCAATAAACAACTTTCTAGAGAATACGAAGTATGTAGAAACTGTCCTTAAAGGTTTGCCCTGGTTCTGGTCCACAGATAATAAACCGTTCAATATTCAAGAAAACAATCAACCACAATAATGTAAAAAATATATCAGTAAACAACTTTCTGGAACATATGAACTGTCTGCAAAAATAGATTCAAAATAGAATTCAACTACAAAAATTTTTTCTTGAATTTTGAAGAGTTTGTTATTTACAGACCTGAGTAGGGGAAATTGTTAACAATAATTGATTTGGTTGTTGCATTTCAGCTTAAAGCGTCATTCCGAGAGTATTCATATGTTCTGAAAAGTTGTTTATTGAAATCTTAGGTACATTTTTGTAGTTGACTGTATTTTTAAATTTTGGAGGGTTTGGTAATTATGGACCAGAATCGGAGAAAAATTTTGACCTTTAAGAACCTTTCGCAGACAATTCGTATGTTCCTGAAAGTTGTTTACTGATATCTTTGCTACATTATTGTGGTTGATTGTTGTCTTGAATATTGAACGGTTTAGTATCTGTGGACCACAACCAGAGATAACGGGATATGAATTCCATTTGCTTTGCTATTTTGACCTTTAAGAACCGTTTTACAGAGTTCTTTTGTTCTATAAATATGTTTATTGAGATCTGAGGTATATTTTTGTCGTTGATTGTTTGCTTCACATTTGATTGGTTTGATATCTTTAGACCACAACGACGATTATGACCTAGAAGATGAAGCTTGATGGATTTTATGTGTTCACAATTTTTGTTCAAAATGACCCCTTTTGACATCAAAGCCTCAAACCTTTGGAGGCCTATAACCGCGAAAGTTGATGAGATAGGGAAAAATGGCGAAACACGTGTATTCTACTTTTTGGTATTCTATCACGCTGCAGTGTCAGAATATGGTTAATAATTTTCGTATAAATGCACTAAAAACTAGGAAATATTTTTTCTCTTAGCCTCAATAAGTATATTCTTCATGATGGGATCTCTCAAATAAAACTCTTGCTGTTTTTTATTTTGGTAGTTTTTTCAGCATTTATAATTAAAATGCAATCGTATTATTTGGGAGATCCCATCGTGATACTTATAGAGGCTAAGAGAAAAAATATTTTCTAGTTTTTAGTGCATTTATAAATAAAACACTGTATCCTAATTTTTTAATTATTTTTTTACTTTTAATTTTTTAGTAAATAGATTTTACTATTCCGAACAACATCCTCTGAACTTCTGAACAACCTCCACAGAACCTTGAAACAATCTTCTCAAAATTTCCGAACAACCTCCACCCAACTTCTGAACTACCTTCTCCGAACTTCCCCCTTTCAACTTACCCTTTCCACCTTTAATGGAACTCCATAACCAAATTACAACCACTTTAGGCCGAAAATGTAGATAAGATCTTCAAAATACCTGAAATCGGGTGGTACCGCTATATATGGGGGCTATACCAAAACCTGGGCATATGACCGCAATTTTTAATGGGGACGTTTCTGTATCATTGGGAACTCTAAATGTCAAGTTACAGCCCATTCGGGCTAAAGATGAAGAAAAAATCCTTAAAATACTTTAAATCGGGTGGTAACGCTATATGGGGGCTTCTTCATGGGGGTTTCATATTCACGTATTGTCATCCAAATCTGGAAAATATACAAAGTTTGAGTACATTAAAATAACATTGACATAACTGATGTTCAACATGTCCTTTTAGTAGTTTAATTGACATTTGAGATCATCAACAAATCCCAAATCTTCTTCTTACTTTACGCCTCCACTGTGTGTACATGTTCAGTCAACTTACAAATCATTCTATCACTTCTATGCGAATTGAAGCATATGATGATGATGATGCAAGTGATTATTGTGAAATAGCAAACAGATGGGTTAACAAGACAAATGTAAACTTTATCCAACAACCAACCATCCAACAAGCCAACCGGCTAACCAACAAACTAAACAACTCAAGGACATTCATGTAGTATGCGAGGCGACACGTATGTGCTGCACAATATAGTTGTTAATGTTAAAAACGTGGGTACTGTGTTTATGTTTTTTTTGTTACGTTACACATTCACGTGTAATTACTGTACAAGGTGATTCCAACTAAAGGAAATGTTAAGTTAACACTCGTAAATGTAGCAACAAAATTTATAAACACTAAAGCTGAACAAAACGACCATAAAGACCACAGCAGAAAAGAATTTTTTAAAAGCATGGCTACAAAATGAAACTACGAAACTGTAGTAAACATTTGGCCATAGCCAAGGCTAACACGATTAAATGAACGCCCAAAATGAATACTATACGTATGTGTGTATGAATGTGCACGCAGTACGGAACATGTTTGCTGCAGCAGGAAAGCGGTTGTAATATTCATCCATCATGACCTTTTTCCATAAGCCTCAATAGTAAATCTGATGTTGAGTTTTTTTGTATCGAATGTAGGGATTATTTAAATTGACATGCATTTCAGTAATAAGAACACACCAACAACAACATCAAGAAAAAACCTCAATGACATCCACATTTTTTTATGTAGGATTTCAATTATTTTTATATAAGTTTGTTTATCAAGCTAGGTAAAACCATTATATTTATGTATTTAGCCAAAATCAGAAAAATATATTTCAACAATAACAAAATCGAAAGCTATATTGGTTACATAGCCATTAAATACATATGGCTCATTTACTCAAAGAGTGACACATTTCAAAAAATCCAGTTTCGAGAAAACTGCATTTTTTTAAGTTGTCGATTGAGATCCCAAGTTAAAAAGATTATTACACAAAACCTAAAATAACTATTACGGCCATATTTTGTAAACAGCTAGTCAAGTATTTCACTGCTAAATTTCTATGCAAGATCAAGCATGATTTGAAGTGTTTTAGTGCTTCATAAACTCAAAAAAACATTTTTGTTGAAATTTCTAGAGACCTCAAAAGGCCACAAGTCGTGGATTTTCTAAAGAAATTTCTAGAGACCTCAAAAGGACACAAGGCTTGGATTTTCTAAAAAAAATTCTAGAGACCTCAGAAGGCCACAAGGCGTGGATTTTCCAAAGAAATTTCTAGAGACCTCAAAAGGCCACAAGGCGTGGATTTTCCAAAGAAATTTCTAGAGACCTCAAAAGGCCACAAGGCGTGGATTTTCCAAAGAAATTTCTAGAGACCTCAAAAGGCCACAAGGCGTGGATTTTCCAAAGAAATTTCTAGAGACCTCAAAAGGCCACAAGGCGTGGATTTTCCAAAGAAATTTCTAGAGACCTCAAAAGGCCACAAGGCGTGGATTTTCCAAAGAAATTTCTAGAGACCTCAAAAGGCCACAAGGCGTGGATTTTCCAAAGAAATTTCTAGAGACCTCAAAAGGCCACAAGGCGTGGATTTTCCAAAGAAATTTCTAGAGACCTCAAAAGGCCACAAGGCGTGGATTTTCCAAAGAAATTTCTAGAGACCTCAAAAGGCCACAAGGCGTGGATTTTCCAAAGAAATTTCTAGAGACCTCAAAAGGCCACAAGGCGTGGATTTTCCAAAGAAATTTCTAGAGACCTCAAAAGGCCACAAGGCGTGGATTTTCCAAAGAAATTTCTAGAGACCTCAAAAGGCCACAAGGCGTGGATTTTCCAAAGAAATTTCTAGAGACCTCAAAAGGCCACAAGGCGTGGATTTTCCAAAGAAATTTCTAGAGACCTCAAAAGGCCACAAGGCGTGGATTTTCCAAAGAAATTTCTAGAGACCTCAAAAGGCCACAAGGCGTGGATTTTCCAAAGAAATTTCTAGAGACCTCAAAAGGCCACAAGGCGTGGATTTTCCAAAGAAATTTCTAGAGACCTCAAAAGGCCACAAGGCGTGGATTTTCCAAAGAAATTTCTAGAGACCTCAAAAGGCCACAAGGCGTGGATTTTCCAAAGAAATTTCTAGAGACCTCAAAAGGCCACAAGGCGTGGATTTTCCAAAGAAATTTCTAGAGACCTCAAAAGGCCACAAGGCGTGGATTTTCCAAAGAAATTTCTAGAGACCTCAAAAGGCCACAAGGCGTGGATTTTCCAAAGAAATTTCTAGAGACCTCAAAAGGCCACAAGGCGTGGATTTTCCAAAGAAATTTCTAGAGACCTCAAAAGGCCACAAGGCGTGGATTTTCCAAAGAAATTTCTAGAGACCTCAAAAGGCCACAAGGCGTGGATTTTCCAAAGAAATTTCTAGAGACCTCAAAAGGCCACAAGGCGTGGATTTTCCAAAGAAATTTCTAGAGACCTCAAAAGGCCACAAGGCGTGGATTTTCCAAAGAAATTTCTAGAGACCTCAAAAGGCCACAAGGCGTGGATTTTCCAAAGAAATTTCTAGAGACCTCAAAAGGCCACAAGGCGTGGATTTTCCAAAGAAATTTCTAGAGACCTCAAAAGGCCACAAGGCGTGGATTTTCCAAAGAAATTTCTAGAGACCTCAAAAGGCCACAAGGCGTGGATTTTCCAAAGAAATTTCTAGAGACCTCAAAAGGCCACAAGGCGTGGATTTTCCAAAGAAATTTCTAGAGACCTCAAAAGGCCACAAGGCGTGGATTTTCCAAAGAAATTTCTAGAGACCTCAAAAGGCCACAAGGCGTGGATTTTCCAAAGAAATTTCTAGAGACCTCAAAAGGCCACAAGGCGTGGATTTTCCAAAGAAATTTCTAGAGACCTCAAAAGGCCACAAGGCGTGGATTTTCCAAAGAAATTTCTAGAGACCTCAAAAGGCCACAAGGCGTGGATTTTCCAAAGAAATTTCTAGAGACCTTAAAAGGCCACAAGGCGTGGATTTTCCAAAGAAATTTCTAGAGACCTCAAAAGGCCACAAGACGTGGATTTTCCAAAGAAATTTCTAGAGACCTCAAAAGGCCACAAGACGTGGATTTTCCAAAGAAATTTCTAGAGACCTCAAAAGGCCACAAGACGTGGATTTTCCAAAGAAATTTCTAGAGACCTCAAAAGGCCACAAGGCGTGGATTTTCCAAAGAAATTTCTAGAGACCTCAAAAGGCCACAAGGCGTGGATTTTCCAAAGAAATTTCTAGAGACCTCAAAAGGCCACAAGGCGTGGATTTTCCAAAGAAATTTCTAGAGACCTCAAAAGGCCACAAGGCGTGGATTTTCCAAAGAAATTTCTAGAGACCTCAAAAGGCCACAAGGCGTGGATTTTCCAAAGAAATTTCTAGAGACCTCAAAAGGCCACAAGGCGTGGATTTTCCAAAGAAATTTCTAGAGACCTCAAAAGGCCACAAGGCGTGGATTTTCCAAAGAAATTTCTAGAGACCTCAAAAGGCCACAAGGCGTGGATTTTCCAAAGAAATTTCTAGAGACCTCAAAAGGCCACAAGGCGTGGATTTTCCAAAGAAATTTCTAGAGACCTCAAAAGGCCACAAGGCGTGGATTTTCCAAAGAAATTTCTAGAGACCTCAAAAGGCCACAAGGCGTGGATTTTCCAAAGAAATTTCTAGAGACCTCAAAAGGCCACAAGGCGTGGATTTTCCAAAGAAATTTCTAGAGACCTCAAAAGGCCACAAGGCGTGGATTTTCCAAAGAAATTTCTAGAGACCTCAAAAGGCCACAAGGCGTGGATTTTCCAAAGAAATTTCTAGAGACCTCAAAAGGCCACAAGTCGTGGATTTTCCAAAGAAATTTCTAGAGACCTCAAAAGGCCACAAGGCGTGGATTTTCCAAAGAAATTTCTAGAGACCTCAAAAGGCCACAAGGCGTGGATTTTCCAAAGAAATTTCTAGATACCTCAAAAGGCCACAAGGCGTGGATTTTCCAAAGATATTTCTAGAGACCTCAAAAAGCAACCAGGGGTTGTACTGAGCAAAAAAGTCCACAAAACCATATGTCTACTGTGAAAATCGAGCCTCCCGATTTTGAAGTTTTTTATCTAATTTTTTGGACATTTTGGCATATAACAGCCAAAGTATTGAGCTATTCAATCCAACGCTAAGACAAAAATTGTAGCCGATAAAAAAAATTATGAACTCTCTGGTACATCGCAAAAGCCTTGGAACGCTCCTTTAGGCAGTTTTGGCCTAGGCAGTTTTGGTCGAGTGGACTTTTTTGCTCAATACAATCCCAGGAATCAAAAACGCGGATGGCCCATTAAGGTGTTAAGATCGCCCCACCCTAATATGTATGTATAACAGTATTTGTTGTTTTGGTTTATTTTTCAGTTATATACATATTAAAATATAAATCATATTGCAATAAAGGTCAAATATATAGTTTATATTTTTTAACACAAGTTCTCAACAAAGTTATGACGCAAATTACCTGCGCTTTTTTGCTTATTTTGTGATAGCTTATAATAACATTTTGCCAAATTCAAGGTCGCTATTATTTAATCAAGCATAAATCCAAATTGGATCACAAGCTTGATGTTACAATTGCCAACAGACAAACGATAATACAACGAAATACCGAACAGTACAAACTTTTCTAAACAATTCTCATAATCCTTTCAAGCGCAAACAACTTTAACATTTAACAACATTTCCAATTAGTTGAAGTCAAAATAACACAGCGCATTGCCATTGAAAGGTTATTTTGCCACACGTCATGTTCAGTTGATATATAATAGTGCAACAAAACCCCAACCTGTGTAAACTATTATTAAATCCAATATAAATTTTAGTAATAAACCAATGTACCTGTTAAAATTTATTGGCGTTTTGTGGCCAATTAGAACATTCATTATTTTCTAATAATAAAAATCCATTGCATCCATTTCCGGGAAATGAGTAAAATTAAATTACCTCATGATAGGAACTTTTACTCAATAATGAATTTAGTTTGAAACGCCAAATGTTGAAAAATACAACAATATAATATTTTGTAGACGTCACAATTCAATTTTATCTAAAAGGTTTATTAATTTGATTTGGTAACGAAGTCTGATGCTATTATGTGCGTCTATTTTACGTTTGGAAATGTTATGACTTGAAGACACGAATAATAGCAATTGTAATTGGTTTCTGCCATTAGCCAAAACTAAAAACATTGAATGTCAAATTTTTTACAACATCGGGCATCTCTGACTGATATGAGATTGAACTTTGCAAAAGTGTATATGTTTCATTCCAGCGGTACTTCTTAGAAATAGCTCCAAATGTCAGAACATGTTACTTATAACTTAATTGCTAATAATCAAAAGTGTCCACCTCGTGAATATTTTTCCAATGTAGACGATGGATTTAAGAGATTAATGCCTGAGTTTAAATACGATGGATTTAAGAGATTAATGCCTGAGTTTAAATATCGGCTAGCCGGGAACCACCGAAGACAGTTTTAGACAGTTTTTTTGTACATTTTCATGCAACAATTAAACTTAGGTCCATTGTCATTCCTATTTTTGCATCATGGATAGTCGGTACTTTAGTTGATGACATTTTATATTATATATAATAATTGTTCCACAAACATCCCAGATGGGACAAGGGAGACTTCTCTCATATCAATGAGTGCACGCCGATTCATATTGGCTCAATGATATGGGACCTACTTTTTATTGCCGAGTCCGAACGGCGTGTCTTACGACACCACTTGTAGAGAAGTTTTTTCATGGCTTAAATACTCAGGAAATGTCGCCAGCATTACTGAGGGGGAATTTTATATTAACATCATAAAAAGTGTCATACCGAAAATCTTCTTCAGAGCAGAAGGGATAATGCTACGTCCATTGGTTCTTAAAATAATCTTCGCAGCAGTGAAAAGCTTTAACCAGCGCATTAGCTTGCTTTGGCCACTTCCTTCATACAGTGAAACCACATATAATAAATTTTCATACAGTGGTAATGTCGTCTCTATTTTAAAATTAAAAATTATTATTTTAACTTCAACTTATTCCGAGTATACAACATGGTCTTATCGTTGCACAGTATCCTTTTTTCCTGGTAAAAATTCTGAAACTTTTGAGTTTTTTTACTATTTTTCATCAATATATAAAAACTTATATACTTAAAAATACCTATTTGTGTAATAACACTGTAATTAATTCTTACCCATTAATTTAAAAAAGTGTTAAACGGACGGAACGGGACGGGTACAAAATTATATATGGGCTGAAAGAGGACACTTTCGGACCACTAAAGTTAGAATTTAAAAAAAAATAGTTCTTTACGAAAAAAATTCGATCATCAAGCTTAACTCTAAACGAGAAAATTAATAAAAATCATTAAAAATGATCTTCGCCCTCACTGGCAAAATTTCAAAAAAGAAAAATAAAATAGTTCACTACGTGTAAACGCTACGATAATTTATTAAAACGTTTCTTATAGGCAACAATTCTACCGGCCTAACAAAAAACAATGAATACAATATCTGTTATTGTTTCCGAGAAATAGCTATTTCTTTCTCAAGAAATTTCTAATCTTTACATTTCCAAAATTGGGAAACAAAACTGTCGTCTTTAGGAGCTCGCCACGCCCACAACTTCCAATATGTTGACCTAATTTTTTTGTTTCCTTAGTTTTAATATGTTTGCCATTGAATCCTATACAGAAATTAACAAACGGTGACGAAAAAATTTGAGGTTTGTGTCAGAAAATCGTTTTTTGAAACCATTGTGCGTCGTTTATATCAGACCCACTTTGGAAAATATTTTTTATACCCACCATAATATGAAGGTTATCTTAAGTTTGTCATTCCGTTTCCCTATAAAATATATATATATATAGCCCATCTTCTAACTTGACCAAAGACACATGTATACAGAATTTCAGCCCTCTATGTCTACTCATTCGAAATATAGCGTCATTACAACAGACGGACGGACATGGCTAAATCGACTTAGACTTTTACGCTGATATATTCCTGATCAGCGTAAAAGTCTAAGTCGATTTAGCCATGTCCGTCCGTCTGTTGTAATGACGCTATATTTCGAATGAGTAGACATAGAGGGCTGAAATTCTGTATACATGTGTCTTTGGTCTGAACATAGATCAAGTTCGAAGATGGGCTATATAAGTATAGCCATGTTTTGGTACAGCCCCTTACAACGGTACCACCTGATTTCAGCTATTTTGCCGTTTGTAGTCACATTTTCGGACAAAATTTGCTATAATTTTTAGCTACGTTTTCAGGCCGAATTAGCTATAATTTGGCATATACATTTTCTAGTGATGGAATAACTTTTCCCCCTAAAATTGCAGGCATAGGTAGGTACTTAACTGATTATTCCATTTTAGTTCAGGGTATTTCATGGTAGAGGGTATTAAAAGTTCGACCCGCCAGACTTAACACCTTTTTACTTGTCTATACCCTACACCACTATGTGCGGATGGTATTATAAGTTGGTTTTGGCCAAAAAGTTTGTAACGCATCGAAATAATGGTCATAGACCCATACTTATATATAACAAATGGAATGGTTCGACGAACTGATTCGATCTGGATCTGTGTATCCGTCCCTTCGTCAGACCGTCCGTCTGTCCATCTAAACCTTGTAATCATGCTACGAGGGCGGTTCGGTTCTTTTTAGCCTATCAATGAAAGAGAATAGTTAGTTTTTCAAAAATTTTTTTATTTTTTCAATATAATCTCCTGAAACTTCAATACACTTAGTCCAACGCTTTTCTAGCAATTCTATCCCTTGATTAAAATAGTTTTCCTCAAGGTCTTCAAAATAGTGGTTTACAACTGTAATTGCATCTTCATTTGAGGTAAAAAGCTAGCCAGCAAGGAATTTTTTAGATTTGGGTAAAAGTAAAAGTCACTGGGAGCTAAATCAGGAGAACAAGGTGGGTGGTCAAGCAACTCGTACTTTAATTCGTTGATTTTAGCCATTGTTAAAACACTCTTGTGCGCTGGTGCGTTGTCTTGATGAAAAATTATTTTTTTGTGTTGTAAGCCAGGACGTTTTTCTCGAATTTGTACATTTAATTGATCCAAAAGGTTGCAATAGTACTCTGAATTTATTGTTTTACCCATTTGCAGATAGTCAATCAATAAAATACCTTTGAAGTCCCAAAAAACCGTTGCCATAACCTTGCCAGCCGATTGAATTGTTTTTGCCTTCTTTGGGGCACTTCCTCCAGCTTCAGTCCATTGTTTGGATTGTTCTTTTGTCTCTGGAGTATAGTGGTGGATCCATGTCTCATCAACAGTTATGAAACGACGCTTAAAATCCATTTTATTTCGCTTAAAACGATCCAAACAAGCTTGAGAAATGTTCATCCTTATGCGTTTTTGATCGACTGTTAACAAATGCGGCACCCATTTTGCAGAAAGCTTTTTCATCTGTAGTTCTTCATGCAAAATTAAATGGACACGATCATTTGAGATGCCCATGATATTAGCAATTTCACGCACTTTTATTCGTCGATCATTTAATACCATATCATGCACTTTGGCTATAATTTCTGTTGTTATTGCTGTTTTTGGACGTCCACTACGTGGTTCACCTTCAATGCTTGTACGACCACGTTTAAATTCAGCAACCCAATTTTTTACTGTTGCATATGAAGGAGCACTTTCACCTAACACATTCACCATATCATTATGAATTTCTTGTCCCGATAAACCTTTTTTATGTAAATATTTAATGACAGCAGGCATTTCTAATTTTTCCATTGTAAAAAAAATTGCGGATGCGTTTTTTTTTTTGAACACCTATTTCTATATGAAGGAGTTGCCAGATCGAAACAAAATTTAACATGTGTTCATAACAGAGATGGAAGTTTTCAAAACACTTTTTTCTGTTTATACCGCGCTTTTTGTGCTAGGCTAAGAAGTTTCCGAACTGCCCTCGTACAGGTCGCAATTTTGATCGGATCGTCACCACAACCAATTAAAACGGAAAATGTAGATAAAAACTTTAAAATACCTGAAAGCGGATCGATATGTATGGACTAAAGAACTGTTTTAAAGCCTCTGAAACGCAAAATATTAAAAAACAACCAATTCGGTGGCCAATTGGGACTAATACCTTCAAAATTCCTTAAAGCGTCACTTTGTATATGGGCTATACCATATAAATGACAAACTTAATATACCCTCCATTATATAGTGAAGAGTATAATAACATTTTCGTAGGTGGCAATAGAAGTTTT
This sequence comes from Musca autumnalis, assembly GCF_047663935.1. Lineage (NCBI taxonomy): Eukaryota > Metazoa > Arthropoda > Insecta > Diptera > Muscidae > Musca > Musca autumnalis. The sequence goes on along the minus strand of NW_027411644.1, from coordinate 7,334,566 downwards.
AAATGTTTTCAGGGTATATTTTTCATAACCAGTGGGTCCAATTATTCCACTGACAGACCTTATCCAGAGAGTCTACATAGAATAAATTATAGACTTTTAATGAAGAATAATTATAATTTTAATGCGAGAGGTATGAAGGAGTAGTCATAAAATGTCGGGTCCAACAGCGCAGCAAAAAAATAATATAGCATTTTAGTCGGGATTACAGTGTCTAAATGCTATTAGAAGTTTCATACCATCTTAGAACAGGATCTAGTTTCGGGAATCATTCTTTTCGTGCCAACCAGACCATTATATCAGATTTTGGGTTATTATATCGGGAAGCTTAGACTTGCCCTGAAAAAAATGTATACCTGCCATCAGAATCACCAGGACTAACTTCTATGTAGCACGCTTCATATTTAGTTTTATATTAAAACCATAATCTAAATTTTCCCACCACCACATAAATAAAAGAACCAAGCATATACGAGTATACATATTTAATTATATGTATACTAATGTAAAACACCATGGAATTTTTATATTACATTTTCTAAAAGTATTTTAATTTAAATTGTGGTAACATCTGTTATTGGCAACATGAAAAATATGAAATGTGTTCTCTTCTGCCTAAAAACACTCTCGTTGATAACCTATGGCTTTTGACTTTTTAATCAACCGCCATGCATCATGGCCTGTAACGGTAGAGTGTGGAGGTGTCTATAATAATAAAGTGTGTTGCCCGTAGCTTTGAAGGCTTTTAAACATTAATTGATATTTATGTATGGCTGTCTGTCTGTCCTCAGAAATTATAGAAATGCTAAACAAAAACAAGAAACTTTTTCAAACAAACCGAATGGTTTTATCTCCTGGGGGGAATACGACCACAAACCATGATAACAGACTTACTCGTACATGTTTATATATTGGAGTTTGGTAAAAACTTTAGCATTTTTCAAATATATTTGAAAACAAAATGCCAAGTTGTATTTCAAGACAATAACACACAAAATGCATGTGTGTTTTATTTTATGTTTATGGAAACTTTATTAAAAAAAAACCAAACAACTACCTTAAGGATGTTTTAGGATTCAATGCCACTTTTGCTGAAAATGTATATGTTTGAGGACACACTATAAATGTAATTCAAGAGAAATCATAATTGAATACCCTTATGATATTTGCTTTATTGAACTAATACGATATTGATCTTCCAACCACGGTTGTAGAAATGATGATTAATCCGTACGTTATCGACCCTTGATTTGATATGAACTCCTAATTATGATCGGTGGTATTTTTTCAAGATATATCTACTCCAATTAACTCTCTAAAATCAAGGTGTATCACTGTCAAAAAATAGGGTAAGACGCTAACAATTTCAAGTCGATCGGAGCAAAATTGGCTGAGATATGACCGTCCAATATGAAGAAACCGTGTGTTTTGTGTGTAGAGGCGCAACTTAAAACGCGTTTTTCTCGAACTGGCATTTTTGGTGTCGGCGCCAACGATAACTTGAAAACGAATGGACTGATCTTCATATATTTTGGTGAGCTTTTCAAATACATAAAATTCTTCTCATTGGACAAAAACGGTAATTTTTATCCGTTAAAATCAAAATTTTGACTTTGACAGTTTACATTTTTCATGCAACACCGCGAAGTATTCATCGTAGATTCTCCATGTGGTATACCAAAATTCATATACCGACGAGATAAAACGATTTTGAGATTGTAATCAAACTACAGGCCGCAATTATTAAATTTTGTATGGAGGTCGGACTCTGACCACAATAGAAACGATTAGTTTTTGGTAATGATCGTAAAATATTTAAGTGGTGAAATGGACCAACAATAAAATGTTTGTCCGATTTTGAAGCGGCTCGAAATTTTAAGTAATATTTAACGGGTTAAATGGACCAAAACTTTTGTGAGAAAATTGCTAAAGTTATTAGTGCAATTTTTTCATTTCATTTTTTGCATAAATTTTATTTAGCAAAAACTGAAAACATTAAATCTTAAGTTTTGAGAAATAGAAATAAATTAGCAGTTTTTTATTTTATAAACAAAATTTATCTTGTGATCTGACCCATTGATCGCATTGTTCTTCGGTTAGATAGCCCAATTTAATTGCTTCCTCCTAAAGGGTTGTTCCGTTTTTGTGGGCAGTCTTGGCAATCTTTGCAGCCTTATCGTAACCAATGTGGGGATTCAAGGCGGTAACCAACATAAGGGATTCGTTCATGATCTTGTTAATGCGGTCTCTATGGGCTTGGATGCCTTGGACGCAATTGGCAGTGAAGGTGCGGCTTCCATCAGATAACAAACGACACATCTGGGACCGGAGCCCAAGAAACGAATATCGTTGGCAATTTTCATTAAACTAACGGCAATGGTGTTCAACACACCGTGGACTTCCACCATGTCATCACGAGCTGCTAAAGCTTCAAATTTATTGGGGGCGTTGACAAAAGCCAAGCCGGTCAATTGGGCAATTTTTGCGGCACACTTTTCGGCAAAACCAATGCGGGTGTTGAGACCAGTACCCACGGCAGTAACACCCAAGGCCAATTCATATATACGTGGCAAGCAGGCATCAATGCCATCCAAGGCATAGGCCATTTGTTGGGCATAACCACTGAATTTCTGGCCCAATGTCAAAGGGACAGCATCCATGGTGTGGGTACGGCCAATCTTAATAATATCCTTGAATTCTTCAGATTTGGCATTCAGGGCATCGTGAAAAATTTTAATGGCAGACTTGAGGTTGTTGTTCAATTCCAAGGCAACCGAGATGTGAATAGCGGTGGGGAATGTATCATTGGAACTTTGGAATTTGTTGACGTGGTCATTTGGATGGACCGGATCCTTTGAACCCAATTTTCCCCACAACAATTCAATAGCGCGATTGCTAATGACCTCATTGACGTTCATGTTACTTTGAGTACCGGAACCGGTTTGCTAAATATCCAATGGAAAATGATCATCATAAAGCTTTCCTGAGGTCACATCATCAGCAGCCTTTGAAATAGCTTCACTTATCTTGGGATCCAAAGCGAATTCCTTGTTAACTTCGGCAGCAGCCTTCTTCAAGATACCCATGACTTGGACCACAGGTTTTGGCATGCGTTCGGTGGGTTCCAATGGGGAAGTTGATTTTAGAGCGCATTTTTTGGGCACCATAATATTTATCGCTGAGTACTTTCAATTCACCGAATGTGTCGGTTTCAATGCGATAATCTTGAAGGGTCATTCTTCTTTATAGCAAACGTATTGCAATACTAAACGTTCCGTTTTGTGATATAATAACACAAAGTGAAAAATGAGTGACTTTGGTTTCAGATTTCAAAGTCAACAAAAATGAAAATTTTACTCAACATGATCGACTTGTTTCCCATTCTGAGTCGATTTAGACCTGTTTTATCCGTCCGTCTAACCGTTCTGCCGGTGTCTATCTAAAACTTGCAATCACTGTAGAGGTCGCAATTTTAGTGATATCGCTCCAAGATTGAAAAATATTTAGGGGCAAAAATTGACTAAGATTTTTTGTATGGGATTCGGGAACTTTTGCACTATGAGGAATATATTTAGTCCTAGACAGGGTTTTCGGACGAAATTGCTTTATTTTTAAAGCAGAGAATACTTTACGCTGATACTAAAGGTTTTGGTTTAGCTACACACAAATTCGAGATATGTCCTAATGAAGACAGGTGACAAGATTTATAAGAAATATCATTTTTTGGACAACTATTTTCTAAAGGCCATAACTCCTAAAGTAACAGGTATATCTTTGTAAAACTACTTAATTTCTAAATAGTGGATTATTATCTCTACAACGATGTATAAATTTTCCCATTTCGACCCGTTTCGAAAATGTCACAAAAAATTGTCTCGAAACGTTGCATTTTCATACGATCTCGGCTGTACGGCGATGGCTCAACTATAGGTCATATATTTATTGCCCTGACTGAGTATCGCAATGTAAATGGCAGTGTTTGAAAGAAAAGCTCCTTCGCTTTAAGATAAAGTATCAGGATAAATTCTGTCCTGATATGACTTATCTTTTAATGAAAAATATATCTCGAATCTTTGCATTGTCATAGGACCTCGACCGAACGCTTTTATTTGTGTTTTTGTTTGGTGTGACCAGAGTTTTGGAGTCGAAGTCGGAGCCGGAGTCTTCGAGTCGGAGTCGAGCAATTTTACTATAGTCGGAGTCTGAGTCGAAAAAAATAACTCGACTCCGACTCCGGGCAAATTTTTTTCCTACAGTTATTAACACATTGTTTATTTTATTCTTATATGAAAAATATTCGAACAAAAAATTTTGTTCGCCGGTTTATTCATATTATAAGAAAACTATGAAAACATTTAGGCAAAACTATAGTTGTGTTCCTTTACTTACCTGAGGTTACCATTTTTACCATTTGTTAACATTTTTAACTTGCAAAACGTTCCTTAACCCCAGTGGTAAAACTGGCAGCAATTTTTAAGAGAGTGAGAGGGGAGAGAGAGCACAAATTCCTTTCTCTTCTACCACAGGCTACCAGACAAATTTCTGCAGGTAAAAAATGGTAGAACTGATTTTTCGACATTTGTTTGAAGATTATGTCACAATGAAGAAAAAATGAACGAAAAACAGAAGAAAAATGCGAACACTGACAAAACAAAATTAAAAACTGTGATGTAAAAGAAGATAATTGCATTTGTATGTTTCTTTTTGACATTGCTACCAGATATACCATATTTTCGTTCCTTTACTTTTCTGGTAAAAATGTAGACATGGTTTTTAATTTATATTATTTTGAGAAAAGAACGTATAATGCCCACAACAATGCCCTTTACTAAGACATACATATACTAAGACATGGTCGCTCATTCAATCTGTTTATAGAGGTCATAACTTTTGAAATAATATGAGTACCTTATTGGGAACCGCTCTAATATGAGTACCTTATTGCAAAAATATCGCTCAGAAAATTTTAGGTACGGCTCTCATTGACAACTAATCGAAAACTGTCTTTTGTGTTTTTGTATGTTCTGTAACGAATATACAACAAGTAAAAAAGTATCAGTCGGCTTTGCCGACAGAGATATACCCTCAGCCGGTATATATTGAAAAAAAAAATGTTTCCCAAAAAACGTATGTATTTAGAGGGTTTTAAAAATTTTGGGCATAATCATTAGGATTAGAGATCAAAAGATTTGCGGAGGAGATACTAAAAGGAATGGATCTACATTGACCATTATGAATGTGGATCTCCAGTCACTACATATGGTGCCATAGGGGGTTTTACAACCTTCGGGATGTTTGCTCAAGAAGTATGGACTTGCCCCTGAAAAAAGATTTACCATCGTAATTATGGCAGCGAATGCAAGTTGCTTCAACAAAAGTTCAAAAAGTGATTCGATAGCAGGTCTTAAAGTGAACTTATCCGAAATTTTGTGTGGGAGGTACCGGATGGAGTGGACAAATATAGTCCATATTTCAACCTGATCTATATTTAGTAGATATATTAGGATGTGTAAAGTATGGACCAATTCGGCCACTCCCTTCAAGAGTTACCGTATGAACAAATTTTCCGAACATTTTCGAACTTTTGTGGGGGAGGTACCGGAAGGAGTGGACCGATATAGCCCATCTTCGAACTTAAATTAAGTTTGGGCAAAATATTACGAAAGCCTAAATTTGAATCGGTTCATCGGTTCGAGAGTTATCGTGCGCTCCAGCCAGACAGACAGACATACGGACGGACATTGCTCAATCGACTCCAAATTGTCTGAAACACATTTCGTCCAAACATACTTGGGGGTCTAAAACCATTATTTCGATGAGGCACATTTTGCCCGTATGAAAGTGTATATACCCTCGTTAGCATAAATGCTGAGGGTATAAAAAACAAATTATAGTCTTTTTCTGAACAAAAACAAGGTAAATGCACAAAACGACCACGAAAACGCGACAAAATCGATTAGTTGTCAATGAGAGCCGTACCTAAAATTTTTGTAGAACATTCCGAAGCTGAAAAACGTCATGTAGTGGTACTTTTATAGCGGCTCTTAAAATAAAGGACGAAAAGGACATTGCAGGAAGCGTGTTAGAAGGTCGAAGTGCTCTACGAAAATAATCCTCATTGGATTTGACTGAAGACATGTCATCTCAAAAATAATCTAAAATAACAGTGAATAAAGGAATAACGCTAATTCCTGATGGCTTACAGGGTCTCTAGCAAACACTTCATCACGCCATAACGTGGAAGCTCGACTCACGACGGATCTGTCCTTCGGGGTACTTAATATACTCACCAAGGCTTTTCTTCCCCAAAAGGAATTTTCCGTGCCCCAGACTTTCACCTCCATTTTGTTGCACAGTGATATTTGTATATCCTGTAATTAGGAAAAGGACCCTTGCATATAAGATATGGCCCCAAGAAGATGATTTTGTTTGGTCAAGATTTCAATACATCAAGATAACGATTATCAATATTTAGCCCGGATAATATTCTTTTATCATGTCGTATTCTTTATTCATGTCGTGCACAAAACCCGCTCTAACATAGAATAGACCACCCTCCAAATAAATCCCCACCTCAATCATTTTAGAAAGCCTGGCGGCTGTGCATGATTTTCATAGAATGAAATAAAACAAAAACCAAGGCATTCTGTCCGGCATTCAATGTTTAGATGTTGACAAAACAAAGAAGTAAAGCATGAAACGTTACAATATTCTTAACGAGAATAATGCAAACAAATGTTTTTTCTCTTTGTTCATTCACACGAATGCTTAGGAAAAAAGAAAGGAAGGACATACATACAATATGAATATTACATACATATGACAAAGCCTGACATTCATTTGGATGACGTTTGTCACTTTTATGGCGTGCATAAGTGTTTGTATGCATGTATGTGTTCGGAATACAACTACAATACATCCATTTGATTAAAAGTTTAGGCTATTGTAGTGGTATTAGTATTGCGATTATGTTCATTTTCAAAACCTTGGATTTATGAGAATTTTGTGGGCAAAACAAAGGTTGTTTCTTTTCTCTTTTTTTTTGTCTTTTAAGAGCGTGCGTTCGTGTCCTATTATAACAATAAATATTTTATTAAGTCCAAATTAAATAAATACAAAAGTAAATGAAATTATCTTTTTTTGTGCTTTCTTTCTTCTTATTCTCATTAGGGCGTATCAAGTTAATAAATAAATGTAATAAATCCCATCACAAACGGTTGTTTGCGCATAAATAAGCAGCAAAGACGAGACATTTCAATGGATTAATTTTGGTGGAGGGCGGTACACTTATAATAGGAATTGATAATTGCCACTCTGCAGAATGTGGAATATGGGAGTTTTAGTGGAATTTTATGCAAATTTTAAAGTACATGAGCCAAAAAATACTTTTATCACTTAATTTGGCAATTAATTCCGCGAAACAAGAAAAAATTACTTAAAGGTCTCACTTTTTTTGTTTATTAATTATTTTCTTACAAATAGCATGGGATTTGTTTTAAGTTAATGGTGCGGATCATTCAAAGACGAACTCAGTGAGTGATCTTTTGCCGTTAAAAATGCAATCATCTGTTTTCGGGTTATGCGATTTTTGTTAAAACCAGTAAAAAAGATTCAGTCGGCTTTGCCGACTCAGTCTTTGTGAATTAAGACATCTATTTGGAAGTATGTAAGTGTTTAACTTTTACATAGTAGGTAGCTGATGGAATGGGCCAACATATTCGATTTTTAAAGTCGATATTATTTTAGGAATCATTCCCTTCTTATTTATAGCACCGTCAGCCGTTCTAGTTGATCATCGTAGGATTTAAAGCTATTGTGTCATTATGCCAGGATGCATGGAATTGTTCACCAAAAACGTAATATCGCTGAAAACAGGATCACCAGAAGTATCTTCGGTGAAATGTTCAAAAAAATTTCTATAACCTCAACATTTATGCAATGGTCCAAAATTTGTCTTTCGTACTTTTATGTCCAAACTTAGTTTAAGTTTAGTCCACTCCCTCGAGTACCTCCCCCACAAATGTTCAAATTTGTGCGCAAAATTATGCGCACGATAACTCTCGAAAGACTAACCGATTTGATCCATACTTTGCACAAATTTTCGGAAAAGAGCAGTTTAGGATCTCATCTCTAATCCTTTTGATTTTTTTTGCAACAGGTTGCAAGTATGGGAAGTCCATACTTACTGAGAAAATGACCCAAAAGCTGAAAAAAAACCCTACGACCAGCAAGTGTAGTGGCTGGTGTGCACGACAACTCTCGAACCGAATACTGCGTTGGTCCACACATTGCACATCGTAATATTTCTTCGAATATTAGATAAAATTCGAAGGTGGTGCTTATAGGTCCACTTCTTCCAGTACCTCGCCCACAAAAGTTCTAAAATATTTCCTAAAATGTTATGCGCGATATCTTCTAACGGAGCGACCGATTTGGTCAAAAGTGGGTCCTTTCGGTCCACTCCTTGGGGTACCACCCACACAAACGTTCAACATTCTTGTTTAAGTCCGGTTAAAGGTCTGTTCGAGGATCCTTTGGAAATTTTCACCGAATGTACACTTTGTGTCCCTGTTTACAGCCATAATATGTTTATCGCGCGAAAGTCCATGTTTCCTGATCTAAAGCTCCAAAGGTCTAAATTATATGGTGACCAACTGAAGTGACTGGTGAGCGCGATATCTATCGGGGGGAATGACTCCCGAACTAAGACCCATATCCAAAATGAACTATATTGGTTCATTCCTTTATGTACCTCCGGCGCAAAACTTTTGAGCTTTAATCCAAATCCAGATTTTGGGTATCGTAATATTTTGCCCAAACGAAGTTTAAGTTCACCATTTTTCTGTAAAATGGTCGGAACGATAACTATTGATATGGCCTAGCCTAAGCAATCGTTGCATCTCGATACGTTTAACTATATTCATGTCTTTGTATAGCTCATATAGCTCGTGGTTCATACGACGTCGATATTCACCGTCAACGCAAATCGGCCGTAGATCTTTCGAAGAATTTTCCTCTCAAACACACCAAGCACTGCCTTATCTGCTTGCGCAAGTACCCATGCTTCGGAGCCATACATTAGCACGGGTAGTATCAGCGTTTTGTATAGTGTTATTTTTGTTTGACGAGATGTGGCTTTGTTTTTAAATTGCTTACTTAAACCATAGTAGCACCTGTTGGCCAATACAATTCTTCTTCTTATTTCACAACTGATGTTGTTTGTTGTGTTTATGGCAGTGCCTAGGTAGACGAAGTCTTTAACTACCTCAAAATTATAGGTACCAACTTTCACGGTTGGTCCACACCATCAATTTGGTCTTTTCGCCGTTTACCGCCTGATCCACTTTCGCAGATTCTGCTTCGACCTTCCTAAAGGTATCAGTTACTTCCTTTTCTGATCGTCCCATGATGTCTATGTCATCAGCATAAGCAAGTAAGATGTGGCTATTGGTGTAAATTGTGCCATTTCTTTTGACATTTGCATTTCGTATTACCTTTTCCAGCAAACTGTTGAATAGGTCACACGAAAGGCTGTCTCCTTGTCTGAAACCTCTTTTGGTACTGAACTGTTCGGAGAGGTTCCTTCCAATTTTAACTGTGGACCTAGTATCAGCTAAAGTCATCTTACAAAGCCGGATGAGCTTTGCGGGGATACCAAATTCAGACATGGCTTGGAATACCTTTGATCGGAGGGGACTGTCGAAAGCTGCTTTATAATCGACAAAAAGGTGATATGTGTCGATCTGCATCTCTTGGGTCTTCTACAGGATTTGCCGCAGGGTAAATATCTGGTCAATGGTGGACTTGCCAGGTCTAAAGCCACATTGGTATGGTCCAATTATTTCGTTGACCATTGGCTTTAGTCGTTCGCACAATATCCCCGACACTATTTTATAGGCAATAGGGAGAAGACTTATGCCCCTATAGGTGGAGCATGAAGTCTTATCTCCTTTCTTGTGGACGGGAAACAGGATGCTCAGGTTCCAATCGTCGGGTACGCGTTCTTCCTGCCAGATGGTGCTAACTAGCTGATGCATACACCTTATCAGCGCGTCGCCTCCGGTTTTAAACAGCTCGGCTGGTAAGCCATCGGCTCCTGCTGCTTTATTATTCTTCAGCCGGTTGATTGCTGCTTTACCTCATCTTGGCCGGGCCGTATACATTCTATACCATCTTCTGGGATTGGATCTGAGGTATCATCGTCTCCGCTACTATTAGATACCAGCAGATTGGAGAAATGTTCCTTCCATATCCTGAGCACGCTATTTGTATCTGATACCAGATTACTTTGCTGGTCTCTGCAGGTGGATGTGCCTGTACCAAAGCCATCTGTTTGATGTTTCTCTCTTTGGTAGAATTTTCGGACTTCATTCTGGCTCCTGTACATCTCGATTTTTTCACACTCCCGCTTTTCCATTTCTCTCTTTTTCTTGCGGAAAAGACGTTTCTCTTCTCTCCTTTTCTCCCGATATCTCTCTCGTGCGCTACGCGTTGCTACTGATTGTAAAGTAGCTCTATATGCCGCATTTTTCTTTTCGGTAGCAGCACGACACTCCTGGTCATACCATGAATTCCTTTGTGGAGGTCTCTGGAATCCAATACGGATTTTGCGGCTGTTTGCATGGAATGGGCAATATGTTGCCATCATGTTGTTATGTTACCGGGACAAAGAGTGCTCTCATTAAGCAATTGGGCTAGTTGAGTGGAATATGCTGTGGCTATCTGTTGTGTTTGCAGCCTATCGATGTCCAACTTCCGCGTTGTGTCTGTTCGTGCTTTATTTGCAACGTTTAGACGGGTGCGTACCTTTGCTGCAACAAGTTAGTGGTCCGAATCAATGTTTGCGCCTCGGAACGATCGTACATCCAACACGCTCGATGAATGTCTTCCATCTATCACAACATGATTAATTTCATTACTTGTTCTTTGATCTGTAGAGAGCCAGGTGCCCTTATGAATATCGAGATGATTAAATCTGGTACTGCTAACTACCATGTTTTTTGCAGCTGCAAAGTCTTTCAGCCTCATACCATTGTCAAATGTTTCACTGTGGAGACTGAATATCCCGACTGTTGGGCCAAAGATATTCTCCTTTCCAATATTGGCATTAAAATCACCTAGAATGATTTTAATGTCATGGGCAGGGCAACGGTCATATGTTTCTTCTAAGCGCTCGTAAAATATATCTTTGGTCTGTTCGTCCTTTTCTTCAGTGGGAGCATGAGCGCAAATAAAGCTGATGTTGAAGAATTTAGCTTTTATTCAAATTGTAGCGAGTTTTCATTCACTGGTGTGAAGCTGGAGACCAGATGTTTTAACCTCCGACCAACTACAAATCCGCAACCAAACTCATGCTTTACGTCATGGCAGCTATAATACAGTGCGTCACCTTTAGGTGTTGTTGTGACGCCTTTTCCAATCCATCGTATTTCCTGTATGGCAGTAATATCGGCCTTGTACTTTTCAAGTACGTCTGCCAATGCGAAGACTGCACCTTCTCTATAAAGAGTGCGAACATTCCAGGTGCAGATTCGCAGATCATGGTCCTTAAAACGTTTGTGGGGTTCGTCAACTTTAGATGGGTTTGTTTCTCTTTTCTTTTGTTTTTTCATAGTAGGCTGTTTTTTCTAGGGGAGGGTTACTAACCCGACGCCCAAACCCAAGTTTTTAACGTTCTTATGGGTGAACGCTCGCACATGTTAGCTCACTACTTTTAACGGATGTTAAAGGCAGTTCCCCAGGTGACACCACGGGGAGGTCAGTGTCCACTTGAGATGAAAGAGGGACCAAGATAAATCCTGGGCTTTGCCATGTTAAAACAGGTCAGGACCGTTCCTTGGTATCTTCCATCCCCTACGTCATCCTTTACGTTCAGTCATGTATCAAAGTGAAGTTTAAGGGCTTCTCTCGCATCGTTTTGATTCTCTTTTCAGCAGGTTGTTCTAGCGGCCTCATTTACAACGGTACAATTTTTTCCAGAGTGGGTTAATACTTCCTGAGATAATGGCCCAAAAACTCCAAAACCCTGCCGGCACACACTAAAATGACTATTGTGCAAGATAACTCTAAAACTTTTTCAAAAATTTCTTCAAAACTTAGTTTAACGTAAGTAAATATTTCGCGTCCTTTAGGAATAAGTTTGATTACTAAAAATGTGTGGTATATGTCAATGATTGGTGGTATAGGCCCACATTACGGCACCTGCAGATTTTAAAGTAAATCGATATGTTTTATATCGCGTTTAGTTTGATTTGGTTTTGTTTTTTTTTCAGTGGCTGATGGTACTTCTCCGTCAGCGCAGCTGACTGATACTCTCTTACTCGTTTAATCTCATTTATTGCGTTTATTGAATTCTACATAACTAACACTTTTGATTAAATTCGTATTGAATTAACAAGTCACTATACACCATGACGTATGTATAACATTTGACGAAAGCACATGGTAATCATACGCCACCTAATATTGCTCATACATATGTATCATTCTACTTTTGACAAATAAAACCTAATGAAATGTAATATGTACTTTTTCGTACACGCACACACACACGGAACGTAGTATAAATGTCAAACGTGTACATTTCACAGTCATCCTTTGTCGAAAAGAAAATCCAATGAAATCACTCAATTCAACTGAATATTAAATTTTCATACTACATAGAACTTATTGACCTTTACGCTCAATGACTGGAATGCTAAATATTGTTGCTGTTCGTATCCTTGTCATTGCACAGTTTTCTCATAGCTAAGATATTAAATCGAATTGAATTTGAACTTAGTTCAAGAGACTTCCTTTAGCAGATATTTGGTGTTAAACGTTTTAGCTATTTATCGAAATAAAATGAAATCCTAGAAGTTGGGATTTTTCTTCTTTGTTGGGTTATTTTTCCGTGTGCTTCCCTTATCCTTTACATGGTTATTTCAATCGAACCCCAACAGCCATCATAATGAACATAAAGGAATGTATTCAACAGGGAGGGAAGTGAAATATTTTTTTCTTTTGAAATATTTAGAATCGCTGTGGGTCTTCAATGGAGGAAATTACTAGCAATGCAAGAGGAATATTCATTTAAAACAGTGAAATAATAAGAAATATGAAAAAGAAAAAGACCTTAGCCGCCTTGGCCTTAATGCTTATAGAAGTAAATTAAATTTGCATTAAAGAAAAAATACCAAATTTCAAATCATACATTCATTGCAGAATTCATAAATAATTTTACATCAAAGTGGCTGTATCAGCAGGTGATTTTAATATTTTTTTTAGGTTTACATAAATTATTCACCAACGTGCTATAAATATTAAAACCCTGATATTGTTTTTCAAAATAATTTACCGAGCCACGACCAGCTGTGGTAATTGATGTTGCCTGTTTTTTCTTCTTGTTAGCCAATTGTTTAAATCATAAATGGCAGCAGCTCCTAAAGGTGCTAATTAATAAACATGACAGGGGCCTAATGATTCTTAGCTCGCACAAAAAAGTTTCTCATAAATTGTACTTAATTAGAGTTTTCCACCAACGTTTCTGCTTTTTTGCCTTTTAAAGAAAGCAACAAAGTTTTTAATTGAGTTGTATGTTAATACCTACTATACATAAATTGTAGGTGTATTCATGTTTTAAAAAGAAACAGAAAAAACAAGTGAAGCCAACATAATGCGATGGACAGAGGTTGTGGGCCAACAATTATACAGATGTAACCACTGACATTTTTACCTTTAAATAATAAAATAATTTATTTTTAAATCGTGGTACAGTTTAAGTAACATTTCGACCATTATTATTATTTTCTTTAATGGCTCTTTTATTAATTTTCAAATAACTACGAGATCCGTTTAGAAGTAGTTTGCCAATCAAATTTGCCCGCGCATAATAAACCCGTTCGCGTAATCTTAGCTGCATTACAATGTCGAACTTTTCTACAAGTGGTTATATGTATGTTCGACACTCCATTTAAACTTGACGATACAAAGATGCTTTCATATCATTAAACTAAAATGAAATAGTTAACACTCCTCGTGCTCAGACAAGTCCTCGATTGTTCATTGTGGGATGTTCGTGAGCAATTGTGTTTTATAAAGCTTTTGTGTAACACTGTGAGTCATTTTTTGAGTCACGATAACTCTCTAACGGATTTGCCGATTCTGTTCAAAATTTGGCCCTCTTCATATTTAACCAAACTTAGTTTAAGCCCAAAGATGAGCCATATCAGTCCAATTCCCTTAGGTACCTCCCCCACAAAAGTTTAATAGTTTTCACAAAAATAGTGGCAATGATAACTCACGAAGGCAGTAACCGATTTTGTTCATACTTTCCACATGGTAATATTTCTACGAGACATAGATCAGGATAGTTTTGAAAAAAAAATTTTGGAAATTAATTTTGTTTTAATTAAAAAAATACTCTTTGGGTTTTCATAAAACTTATATAACTCTTATAAAAACTCATACTCATTCAAAAATGTCAATTTGTGTAAAAACAAGTAAAAAAGGATCGGCAAAGCCGACTGATATATACCATCAGCCTGTGCGAATTGAAACACTTTTTATATATTTAAGGGATTTTGAAAATTTTGAACCGACAAAAATATGGATTTGGATAGAAGCTCAAAAAGTTTTTCGGGGAAGGTATCTAAAGGAATGGACCGACATATTCCATTTTGAAAGTGGGTCTTATTTTGGGTGTCATTCCCTTCGATAGAAATCGCGATCACCTGCCTTTTCAGTTGGTCACCATATAATTCAGGGGTTTTGGACTATTATATCAGGAAGCTTGTACATGCCTACGAAAAACATGATATCGCTGTAAACAGGACCATTAGGTAAACATTTTCAAGGGATCCTCGCACAGACACTTAACCGTTTTGCTCTGTTTATGAGATATCGCGCGTACTATTTTAGCTAATATTTTTGAATTTTTGTGGTGGATGTACCGGAAGGAGTGGACCTACAAGCACCACCTTCAAAATTCATCTAATATTCGAAGAAATATTACGATATGGAAATGTGTATCAACTCAGTATTTGGTTCGAGAGGTGTCGTGCTCTCCAGCCACTACATGGTGAAATAGAGGTGTTTTAACACTTTTCCGGCTGTTTTCTCAATAAGTATGGACTTGCCCCTAAAAAAACTTTTATCGTCGTAATTGAGGAACCGAATAAAAGTTGCTTCAACAAAAATCAAAGTGATTCCAGAGTAGTTCTTAAAGTGAACTTATCCAAAATTTTGTGTGGGAGATACCCGAATAGATACCCGATGGACGAATATAGTCCATATTCGAACCTGATATATATTTGGTAGATATATTGAAATGTGTAAAGTATGGAACAAATCGATCACAACCATCAAGAGTTATCATTCGCACAATTTTTCCGAAATTTTTTGAAATCTTGAGTGGGGGAGGTACCTGAAGGAGTGGGTATGATATGCTATGGCTTATCTTTGAACTTATAATAAGTTTGGACAAAATATTACGAAGGCCAAATTTTGGACCGAATCGGCAGATCCGTTCAAGAGTTATCTTGCGCTCCAACCACTACACACCGTGTCATAGGGTTTTTTGCAACTTTCAGGCTAATTTCTCAGGAAGTATGAGACTTGTACTGTCGTATAGAGGACAGTGAATAGAAGTTGAGACAACAAAACTCAAAGCTATTCGAGAGCAGGTCCTAAACTGAACTTTTCCCAAATTTTGTGTGGTAGGTACCCGAAGGAGTGGACGGATTGGCCCCATATTGGAACCTCATCTAACTCTAGTTCACGATGTGCAAACCGGTTACTCCCTTCAAGAGTTATCGCGCGCACAAATTTTCCGAACAATTCCGAAGTTTTGTGGAAGAGGTACCGGAAGGAGTGGACCGATGTAACCCATCTCCGAACTTAAACTAAGTTTGGACAAAATATTGCGAAAGCCAAATTTTGGACGCACCAGCCAGCCAGCCAGACAGACAGACGGACGGACATTGCTAAATCGACTCCAAATTGTCTGAAACACATTTCGTCCAAACATACTTGGGGTCTAAAACCATTATTTCGATGAGGCACATTTTGCCCGTATGAAAGTGTATATACCCTCGTTAGCATAAATGCTGAGGGTATAAAAAACAAGTAAGAACGGCGTAAGTTCAGCCGGGCCGAAATTGTTATACCCTCCACCACAAGTTGTATTGAAGTAAAATGGAATAATTAGTTTCCTTTTGTGAATGAAGAAGACTTAATACTAAATTTCAGCAATTTGGGTAAAACAATGTGAGGCACCATTCTATGGGGGCTATTTCAAAACGTCGATCTATACCGACAAATTTCTGACGGAAAGTTTTTAGGCTCAAAGAAGACTAAATACCAAATTTCCTATATTTCGGTAAGAGAATGTGGCTAAAACTTAAAAAAATACCGAAAATCAAGAAGTACGCTTCTATGGGGATATAGGAAGACGTGGACCTATACTGATAATACTCTTCTGGAATATTTTATAATTCTTGGAAGACGAAATGACGAATTTCACCCATTTCGGTTGGATATTGACGTCACAATCTTTAGTATTACGAAAATCGGGAGGTACCGTTCTATGGGGGCTATATCGAAACGTGAACCTATACCGACGAAGTTTAGTCAGAAATGGGGCAATATGAAATGGGGCAAAATACGAAAAATCGGGAGGTACCTTTCCATGGGGGCTATATAAAGGCGTGGACCTATACCGGCAAATTAAATGGGGAAGTTTGAGTACCCTAAATACCAAATTTCAGCCATTTCGGTGGAATACTGAGGCCACAACGTTCAAAGTACCGAAAATTGAGAGGTTCCGTTCTATGGGGCTTTATGAAGGCATGGACCGATACCGACAAAGTTCTGGGTGAAATTTTAATACCACCAACGTAGACTAAGTACCAAATTTCAGCCATTTCGTTGTGATAATGAAGCTAAACCCTTAAAAATACCGAAAATCGGGGCTATATAACGAGGCTATATAAAGGTGTGTACCGATACCGACAAAATTCTGGGGGAAAGTTTTATACCCCTAAAGAAGACTACGTACCAAATTTCAGCCATTTTGGTAGGATAATGAAGCTAAAACCTTAAAAATACCGAAAATCGGGAGGTACCGTTCTATGGGGGCTATATCAAAACGTGGACCGATATATCCCATTTTCAATACCAACCATCCTGCAAGTAATAAAAACTTCTGTACCAAATTTTGACTCTCTATCTTTAAAATTGCGAGCTGTATCTTGATTTCAACAGACAGACGGACGGACGGACAGATGGACACGGTCAAATCGACATAGAATTTTATGCTGATCAATAATATATATGTATACTTTATAGGGTCTCCGACGAATATTTCGATGTGTTACAAACGGAATGACAAATTTAATTATACCCTCCATATGGTGGAGGTTATAAAAATGGACACAATATCTGTTATAGTTTCCGATAAAAAGCTATTTCTTTGTCCAGGAATTTCCAAAGTTGCGAAAAATGTCGTTTTTAGGAGCACACCACGCCCATACCCTCTAATATTTTGACCTAAATCGATTCCTAAACCACTGTGCGTAGCCGCTATTAGATTCGATATTGTCAATAGGTGAAAGTTTCAATTCACACAGGCTTTTTTACTTGTTTAATTGTTAAGCTACATTTTCTGACCAAATTAGCCGTAAATATAAGGTCCCATATCATTGAGCTAATATGAATCGGGGTGCACTCATTGATATGAGAGAAGTCTCCCTTGTCCCGTATGAGATGTTGTGGAACAATTTTTTTGTGTTTTATACATTTAAGGTTCCCAGTGGTCAAGATATTTCTCACTAGAATTGTGAACAAGGATTGCGTGTAGGAATCATCGACATATAACGGTAATTCCCGATTTCAGGTATTTTATCAACAAGCTTGGCCCAAATTGACAACTGTTTCGGTGTTTAGGATTCCTAGGGGTCAACAAACTTTGTCACCATATATTGTTTCTCCTAAGCCTCTAGTTCAGTACTGCCCGATTTTAAGAAATTGAAAGATTTTAGCTTCATTTTGGTCAAAAATTGCTGTAATTGTGGTTTCCAGTTCCATGTTGTGAACATAGGTACTTTCATAATAGAAACAGAAGAAAGCTTTTACCAGATTTTAGTTCAAACTAATAACATTGTGATTGGTATAAAAACCAAACGGCCAAACATGTCTTGCAACAGATACCACTTAAAATTGTTGTTATACAATTCGAAAGGACTAAATATTGCCCATTTAGGCCTTTCTTTTAAGTATTGACAGCCTTTTCTGCAGTCTATACCGTACTAATTGTCTACTAATATTTGTAAAATAAATCATTTACTTCCATTTCACGGCATTTCCTTCCACAAAATGGAATTAGAAGTTGACAGCAATGTTAATGTCATTTTGCCGAAATCCCCAATAAGAAATTAAAAAGTTTATTGAATTCAATATTCTTTGTAAAAACAGAAAAAGGACAAAATCCATTAGAAATTAATGGAATTTGTCATTGTAACCATGCTTCTTGTTGTTTTTTTTTCCAAAATGTATTTTTACCGACTAGGTAATACCTTTCAGTCATATCAACCATTTAATTCAGTGAATGGAAAATGTTTAAAATGTTGCTCCCTTCAAATCTACAATTAAAAGTTATTTTGTAAAGAAAATTCACGCTCTGAATTTCAAATAAATGAACAAATAATAACAAATTTTCCATTGATTTGATTTGTAAATACAAAAAAGGTCAAGTGCAAATAATCCTTTTCGGCCAAAAATCAATACAGTTTTCCTGTATACAAATACAAAAACAAACATTGCGTTCAACTCAATCACATAATCTGACAAATTAATGGTGTCTAAGTGAATTGGATATTTTTTTTTGTATAAAAAATCAATTTGTTGCTGTTGTTTTTCGCTGTACTGTACTGCCTTTTTGTAGTCATTGGCACGTGTAAGCAGTGCTTTCTTACTTTTCCTTTCAATGCAAATGACAAAGGGAAATTACAAAAAGAAAAACACGAAATATCTATACAAAATATTTGATGAAATTGAATTAAAAGGAAAATATTTTCTGCACAATAATGAATGATGGTAAACTATAGCGTAACTTTTCACTTAGCAATAATAATAACAACACTGAGTTTATAAAGGACACGACAGATGACTTGACATAGGACAAACAAAAATTTTCAAAAAAATACAAATTGATGTTGTAACGTTGGCACCAGCACAATTAAATAAAGTAAATGTCAATTATCTGTTCATTTTCACTATTTGAAATAGTTTTTTATTCATTTGATTGTGAGTCTCATGTTTTCAGTTAATGAAAAATGTCATCAAATTAATTACCAAGTTTATAAATGTATGGACAATTCAAAACATTGTTATGATAAATGTACAGTGTTGTATTTTTGATATCTTTTAATATAAAATAACGTTTATTAAATAAATAACGTTCATTAAATATAATATTTTATATGGAATATACCACAGCGGCTTGAAGTATTTTTGTCGAAACCAGTTTCAAACGTCTGCTTACCCTGTGTGTCATTTTTGGAGTCATGGTTTATTAACCACATTCTGACACCGCAGAGTGATAGAAGACCAAACCGGCGATTTTTCCTATCACTTCAACTTTCACGGTTATGGGCCCACAAAGGCCTGAGGCATTGATGTCAAAAGGGATCATTGAGGGGCTCATATCCTCTAAATCGCTGAGAATCTGGGTTTACTGATGTAGCTCTCGTCGTAAAGAATAATTATTGTGAACACATAAAATCTATTCAACCTCACCTTCAAGGTCAAATTTGCCTTATAATTTTTGCTCGGATTTTAGGCTACAGATATCAAACCGATCAGAATTGAAGCAAACAACCACCTATAAAAAAATATACCTTAGGTCTCAATAAACAACTTTCTAGAACATACGAACTCTGTAGAAACGGTTCTTAATGGCCAATATAGCAATACAATTGCGATTTTTATCCTCTTTTCTCGGTTTCTGCTCCATAGATATGTGTTCTCAATTATTATTCTTTAAGTCGAGAGCTACATCTTTGTTTCAACGAGTAAACTCAAATTGTCAGCGGTGTAGAAGATATGAGCCTGATAAAATGATCTGTTTTTACATCAAGGCCTGAGGTCTTTGGGTGCCCATAGCCGCGAAAGTGGATGTGATAGGGCAAAACGCCGGGAAACGTGTCTTCTTATTTTTGGTCTTCTATCACGCTGCTGTGTCAGAATATGGTTAATAATTTTCGTGTTGCATAGTGTTATTGACCTTAACTAGGAAAAAGCCTATAACTCTACAAATATCGAGACGAAAACTAATGTTCGTATGACCACGTAGATAGAATGCATGAGAGGAATGAAAATGTGATTATGTTGAATCGATTAGTACTGAGAGAATAGGTTTGGATAATATTGTAGAAGAACATACTAAGCACTGATATTTTAAGAAATCGTTGCAATATTGCATTGATTACGATTTATGTTTGAAGTATTTTTATCAACTTTTAGAATATTTTAAATTAAAAATAATAAAAGTGTCATTTAATAGAGTTTAAATATTACAAGTGAAATCTCTATTTACGTACATTTCTTCTTATGTTCTCCAACCAAATTCCCTAAATTTTTCTAAAAATATATCTGTTGTACAAAACTATATAGAAAAGACTTCCACATAAAAAACAATTTTTCTATTCATTTCTAACAAAGTCATTTTATTAAGCCAGAGGTAGTGCTGTGATGACACAAAGGAAATACTTTAGAATGCCAAAAATTTCAAACAGAACATTTCTTTCCCTCCTCCTGAAATACATTCGTCTGTAGGAACTCATTGAAAACGTTTAAAGTAATTGATCGTAATGCTTCCGCAAAGGAAACTTTCTCCTGCTATGAAATTCTATTGAATTGTAATTGTTCTATTATATGAAATGATATTAAATATAATCCTTCAAATATTTTTTATTCAATTTAAAAGACCACACCAAACTCACATACATAATAAGTTGAATTAATAAGTTTCAACTTGCATGTAATGTAATACGAATTGCATGTAATACGAATTGTACTTGAAACTAGGACGAGATAACATCAAATTTATTTGCGGAGTAAACACAACGTAGTGTCTATAGACGTTGAGACTCATGAATAATAAGAAATAAGTGCTTATTGAAACAAAATCAAGTCGTCCGGCTATAATTTTGCCCAATTCAACGTTGTTACCACGCTACACTTTGCATTTTTCCGAATCGTTATGAAATTTTGCATGAAGTTAAGAGTAAGCATATAACTAGAATTTTAAAACTTCAGAGAATACATTTTCCCTATCTATAAATTCTAGTGATATCAAAAGACGGGGTCATTCTAATGAAATAATCATCCTGCAACTAAGTCGACTTTTACACTAGGGAATATTATAATAAATTGTTCTTGAAAAATTAAAAAGGTATCAGTCGGCTTTGCCGACATTTGACATTTGTGTAGTAAACACATGCGAAATATACGTTAATAAACAATGTTACGCTACACTGCTCCAGAACGCGGAATATTGGTGACTATTTATTTGACCAATAATCGGTCGGTGACTTTGGCACAACGTGAATTTCGTCGCAGACGTTTAGCCGCTCGCTTCGAAGAGACTGGCACAACAGGAGATGCTGCCAGGCATGGCAGACCCCGGAATATCCGTTCTGCCGAGAATATTGCTGCTGTAGCCGAGGATGTCACGGAAGCGCCTTCGATATAGACCAGACGACGTGCCAAGCAAATGGGTATCAGTTGACGGCCTTTACAGCGAATTTTGATACGATATTAGAAGATGTTTTCGTACAAAGTCCAGACGGTGCATCAGCTGTTAAACGCTGACCGCCAATCGCGTCTAACATACGATCAATCCATCCTTAATCACCACCAAGAGGAAGATGATTTTTTATCAAAAATAATCATGAGTGATGAGGCGCTCCAGACTTCTTTTTGTGGGGCTTTTTGAAGTCGCGGGTTTATGTCAACAAGCCTCAGACTCTTTCAGCTCTTAAAGACAATATCCGCCAAGAATGTTAGGACCTATCGCCGGAAGTTTTGGCCAAAGTGATGTAAAATGCCATAAAAAGGGCTCAAATGACAATAACCTGTGGCGGCGGCCATTTAATTGATATCATATTCTCGACTTGATGTAAAAAAATTAAAAGACCAAATAAAAATAATCCACAAGAAAAATCAAAGTTTTTCATTTTTTTTAAATTACAGCCAAAAAACTTCGGAAGATTACTTTTGCGCCACCTTGTACCATCAGCCTATGTGAATTGAAACTTGCATCAACGGACAGATCCAATATCGGCTACATAACCCAAATCCTTTTTCCTCAAACATCAGGTATTATAGAGGGTTTCAGTCCCTTTTTGGACATTAGACCTTGCCGACAAAGATGTGGAATAGGGTTAATGCTCAAAAGTGTTGCGGAGGATGTGCTTAAAGGAACTGATCGACATAGTTCATTTTGGAAGAGGATTTTATTTTGAGAGTCACTTCTTTTCGATATATATCACGTCCACAAGCCATTTCAGTTGGATTAATATTATAAACATTAAATAAATAAATATTAGGAAAGCCAGTTCGAGAGTTATAGTGCACTGCAACCACTACACATGGTGCAATAGGGGTTTTTTACAATTATCGGGCTATTCTCTCAGGAACTATGGACTTTCGCCTAAAAAAAATTAAATTGTCGTAAGTGGATAAACGGGAGGTACTAGATCAGTGATGGCCAAAATCACACATTTGCAGATTATAACTTGCGCTAGTGTGAATGGAAACGTAAACAATGCGTTAATCGAACGAATGTGTTTATAGTGTACGTGTGTGTCGTATGCACGCGGGCATAGGAAAGTTGTTGTTGATGGCCATCACTGTACTAGATCCATATTGGAACCTCATCTTTGTCTGGTAGAAATTTCACGATGTGCAAAGTATGGACCAAATCGGTTACACCCATCGAAAGTTATCGTGCGCACAATTTTTCCGAACATATTTGAACATTTGCGTGGCGGGTATCTGAAGGAGTGGACCGTTATGGCTCATCTTCAAACATAAATTAAATTTGGACAACATATTACGAAGGCCATATTTTGGACCAAATCGGTTGATCAGTTCGAGAGTTATAGTGCGCTCCTGCGAATACACATAGTGTCATAGGGGTGTTTAACAACTTTCAGACTATTTTCTCAGGAATTATGGAATAGCCCCTGAAAAATTTTGTACCGTCGCACAATGTCGCGAGTTCATATTAACTGTGGCCAAAAATAGAAGGAGTTGTCGTAGGTGCATCAATTTTGGTACACCTACCTATTATTGACTTACAATCTTCAAGACAAACAATTGGGTTGGTCGGTTCACGTTTCGATATAGCCCCCAAAAAGCCGTACCTCCTGATTTTCGGTATTTTGAATGTTTTAGACACAATGACCAACCGAAAGTATTCAAATTTTGTGGTTAGTCTTCGGCAGAGATATCAAACATTTCAACAGATATAGCCCCTATAAAACGGTACCTCCCGATTGTCGGTATTTTGAAGATTTTAGCCTCATTATTACACCGAAATTGCTGAAATTTGGTATTTAGTCTTCGTAGGGGGCATTATACCTTCACCTTGAAATTTATCTGCATAGGTCCACGCCTTCATATAGCCCCCATAGGCCGGTACCTCCACTGGTTTTAGCCTGACTATCACACCGAAATGGCTGAAAATTGGTATTAAGTCTCCGTTGGGGGACTTATAACATTCCACCAGAAATATATCGGTATAGGTCCTCGTCTTCCTATAGCCCCCATAGAACCGTGGCTCCTCATTTTCGGTGTTTTGAGTGTTGTGGCCTCAATATCCACCCGATATGACTGAAATTTGGTGTTTAGTCTTCATATTGTTTGTGAGCATATTGAATATATCAAACTCTTGTCTTTATATATGAGAAATTTCCTTTAAAAAAATTTTTGACCGATTAGTGGTCAAAAAACGGTAAATTTTTTGTAAAAAATCGAATTTTGACTTTCGCTGTTCACAATTTTTTTAAAAATTGATATTTTTAAAATTCTCTCGTTTTAAAGCAAGATTATTAGGTACTTAATAAGCCCATAAAAATATATGATGATCGGTTCATTCGTTTTCGCGCTATAGCCAACACCGCAAAACGATTTGTTAAAAAAGGAGGTATCCTCTCAGTGAGGTGGTCGCTGAAAAAGAGAAATGACACATTCATATGAAAACTTCTGCAGCTGGGACCTTTATATTTGAAGTACTCACTTCTTACTATTCATACAGCAAAAAATATCGATATACACTTTTATACAATTTTTTACCATTTTTGGCCACGGTCGTGACACTGTGCGTCGTAATGGGGGTAGAGAATGCAAGTTTTTACAAAAAAAAAAAAAATGAAAGCGATTCGAGAGCAGGTCTTAGACTGAACTTATTCGAAATTTTTTGTGGGAGATACCCGAAGGAGTGGACCGATAAAGAACATACTGTAACCTCATCTATGTCCGGTAAAAATTTCACGATGTACAAAGTGTGGACAAGTCAGTTACTCCCTTCAAGAGTTATCGAACACACAATTTTTTTGAAGGAGTGGACCGATATGGCACATCTTCTAACTTAAACTAACATTGTACGAAGAGCAAAATTTGGTTCGAATCGAGAGTTATTGCGCGCCCCAGCTAGCCACACAGACGGACGGACATGGCTAAATCGACTTCAAATTGTCTGAAACGGATTTTGTCCAAACGTACTTGCCATTTTTTCGATGAGGCATATTTTTGATCATACCAATGTGTATATACCCTCATTAGCCTAAAGACTGAGTGTATAAAAATTGGGTGGTTGGTAAGTAGTTATTTCTACTAAAGCATCTGACTGTACAAATGTGCTAAGTATTATCTTTCCCAAGCAAAAACAAATATATAATGTTTTAGTCAAGATTAAAAAAAAACGACACGACACGACACGACACATGGAAATGGACTGAATTGTGGGATTCGTACCAAAGAGTCTTTTAGATGGGTCACCGTTGGCATTTTTTGGTCATTATGTCAAAATATATCATATATCATAATCAGAATCACATAGACTATCTCCGAAGAAATTTTTAAAACAATCCCCAAAAATTTGAACTGAAGTTTTAAGATGGAGGTATTCATAGTTAGTGTGTTATCGTACTCATCAGTAATTTCAGTTGGTGTCGGCAGGATTTTTCTAGACTATTTTGGCCAAATCAAAAGAGGTATGGACTTGTCACCTAAAAAAATTTTACTGTCATAAAATAGGCCGCGGGGACAAACTGATGCAAAAAACCTGAGACATGACTTTAAACTGCACTATAGCGAACATTTTTGAAATTTCGTTTGGAGGTTCCTGAAGGGCGGGACTGAAATAGTCAATGTTGGAAACTGTGGTCAGATAACAAAGTTACAGCCTTTTGTATATAGGGTTCCCACAATTTTAATTGTGTGTAATGTAACCATAAGCACACAGTTATAGTTCATTACCGGCATCTTTTTGCACGAAGCAAGAGCTTTGGTCAAGGTAGATGCAAATAATTTTGGATAATGATTGAATAGTGTTTAGCTGGTGAAATCGACCGTAACATTTGTGGAAGAAATTTCCAAATTTAATTTTTGGTCTATATTTTAAATTCTAGGAGATATATTCCGGCAAATTACAAAAACCAAACTTGAAAACTCACCTAGAAATTCCGTGGAGAACTAGTGCCCAGAGGTAGTAGCCTATAGTAGTGTAGCCCTCTCTTACTTGTTTCGACTTATGTTAAAGTTTTATGTTTACTCAATGGGGGAGGGATAGAATATTTATGTTCCGCTTATGGTTCAGCTGATGCCTTTGCAATCGGCCCTTGCTGCCGGTTTATTTTTCAGCTGACTTACTGCGATAATGACTGCATTCGGGTTTCGCGATATTCATTCAGTAGCATATTTCATAAATTTTTTTCCAAAAAACTATGCAACTTTTTAGTAAATGTTTTTTTTTTCATCTAAAAGAGCACATCTTAATCTACTTTCTGAATTTTTCTTGTTGAAAATATTATGCGGATTTGTGGTAATTGGCCGTCTACCAAATCCTGTTTTTATTAAAGCGTTTTGCGGTACCAACTATAGCTCGAAAACTAATAAACCGATCGTCATATATTTTTGTATGATAATTAAGAACATGAAGATCTAGTCCTTCATCGATCGAATTTTTAAAAAAATATTAGTTTTTACCAAAATGTTGAAACCAAAAAGTCAAAATTCCATTTTTTGGCTTAAAAAAACTAATGTGTTTTTGTCATTAAGCGGGCAAATTTAAAAATTAAATCGATCGATGAAAGGATGGTTTTTGATGTTCTTGATAATCTAGCAAAATTATTTGACAATCGGTTTATTAGTTTTTGAGCTAGAGTTGGCACCGTTTTCAAAATGTCATTTCGAGAAAAACACGTTTTAAGTTTCTATACTCCAATACTATACTCCAAATCTATACTTCCAATACTCATATCTCAGTCATTTTTGTTCCGATCGATTTGTAAGTTTTACCAAATATTATATGCTAGTTATTCTTTAAAATAGGCCAACAAAATTTTTTTCTATTTTCTGAAATTTACAAGTGGGGGTCACCCCTTCAAAAACAACCTACTATTCAATATTTTTAATAAAAAATTCTAGCTCACAATTGCTAAAAAATATTGTAAGAATTTCATTAATAAGTCATATTTATAAATTTATATATTTTCAGAGTGATGTCTTCGATGAAATCGACTTATCCGATTTATGTACAGCCGAATGCAGTATTAAAAACGTAAATCATAGTTTTCAGGTAAGTTAGTCGGTTCGATTATTTAAAGACCCCTTGCAAACTATACAAACCACATTCAAGACCATCCGAATCTCATTTGGAAAGCGGCTGTCACCTCAATAATAACAGAAGAGTTCGGACCAATACAGAATTTGGTTTTGAGTTTACATTAGTCAAATTAAACCTTATAAGAAGACCCCTAAATATGACGAATATGTGGGAAATCTAAATGAACAAGTAAAAAAGTATCAATCGGCTTTGCCGACAGAGATATACCCTATGTCTATGTGAATTGAAACTTTCATCTACGGATGGACGCTTGGACTTGTCCACGAAAACATAATATTGCTGTAAACAGGCCACAACGAACAGCATCGGTATACATTTCTAAAGTATCTTCGAACAGAACCTAAACTTCACTTATACACAAATATTGGACATTTTTGGGGGAGATGCCCTAAAGAGAGGACCGATAAACTAAATTTATACAAAATATATAGATCCAAAGTTAGGACCAAAATGGTTGCCCCGTTCAAGAGATATCGGACATACCATTTTAGTGACATTTTTTTAATATTGGGGGGAAGTACCGGAAGTTGTGGGCCGGTATTGGCCATTTTCGAACTGAAACTAAGTTTGGATAAAATATCACGAAGGCGAATTTTGGATCAAATCAGTTGATCACTTCCAGAGTTATCGTGCTCTCCAGCTGTTTTCTCAAGAAGTATGGACTTGCGGCTGGAAAAACTTTTGCCGTCGTAATTGAGGCAGTGAATGCAAGGTACTTCAATCAAAATCAAAGAGATTCGAGAGCCGGTATTAAAGTGAACTTATCCGAAATTTAATGTGCGAGGTACATGAAGGAGTGGACAAATATAGACCATATTTGAACATGATCTATACCTGGTAGGTATATTATTATGTGTAAAATATAGATCAAATCGGTCATCCCCTTCAAGAGTCATCGTGCGCACAATTTTACCGAACATTTCCGGACTTTTGTGGGGGAGGCACCTGAAGGAGTAGGCAGATAGGGCTTATCTTCGAATTGAAACAAAGTTCGGACAAAATGTTGGACCGAATCAGCAGATACGTTCGAGAGTTATCTTGCGCTCCAACAACTATACACGGTGTCATAGGATTTTTTTTGCAAATTTCAGGCTATTTTGTCAGGAAGTATTTACTTGCCGCTGATGAAACTTGTACCGTCGTATGGGGGGCAGTGAATACGAATTGTTACAACAAAAATCAAAGCTGGTCCTAAACTGAACTTTCCAAAAATGTTGTGTAGGAGGTACGCGAAGGAGTGGACCGATTAAGCCCATATTGGAACCTCATCTAAGTCTGGTAGAAATTTCACGATGTCCAAGGTATGGACGAAATCGGTTACTTCCTTCAAGAGTTATCGTGCGCACAAATATTACGATACCCAAAATTTGGTTCGAATCGGTTGATCCGTTCGAGAGTTATCGTGCACACCAGCCAGCCAGCCAGACAGACGGACGGACATTGCTAAATCGACTCCAAATTGTCTGAAACGGATTTCGTCCAAACATACTTTGGGGTCTAAAACCATTATTTCGATGAGGCACGTTTTGCCCGTATGAAAGTGTATATACCCTCGTTAGCATAAATGCTGAGGGTATAAAAAGAAACAAAGTTAAAAATCATCGTTTCATTTCCATCTAAATTATGATATTTAAAATAGAAGTATATTTTCTATATTTCTATTTACTTTTTCATTGGTACTGAGTTACTTTAAGGAGGATTTTCGTTAATTCTCTCATTACCTAGTTACATAATCAGACTACTACATAGTCATATATTACAAAAATTGGATTAAACAAATCAGATTTTAATGAATTATAAATAATTTTTTTTTATAAGATTTATCTTTAACCTACGATAAATTAGAAGAATAGCACTAGCATGAAAGATGACAAAAGTGAACGTTAAAGATAACATATAATCGTTATTTATTTATAACAAACTTCATCAAATTATGAATTATTTAACCTTTACCTTAAACAGTCTTATGCCTGGCAAAAGTAATCCCATCATTATCTAACTTATCTTTATGGCCTTTTAATAAGTTATTGTTGTTGTTATCCTACAGCATTTGAAGTCTTATAAAATCTATCGTTGGAAATTACCACAATTTCGGGGTCATGGTAATTGCGTGAGTTTAGGTTAACATTTTACCAGTCAACCGAGCAATATAATGTTCATTTTATGTGCGGGAGAACGGGGTCTCTGCCATCAAATTTTGTATGTTTACTCGTAATAATATTATTCCATCCATGGAACGAAAGCATCTACGCATTAGCCCCAAGAACCAAGACAACTAAAATGTTTTCCGTTAGAGTGTTTGGGTCTCCTTCCATCAGCAAGGTAAAAGGTGTTTACATCATACCACAAAAAAAGGGAAAATAAGCACTCTACCATAGCAAACAGGGATATGAATTGGGATACACAATTACCAACAACATTACTGCCAATAAAATGGCTTTAAAAGCAAACAGCAACAACAAAACCATGCTATACCCAAGAGACCATAGCGAAATAAGGAAATGTTCACATTTATTGGAGAGACTGTAATGGTAATAGTTTGTTAGGGTTATTATTATCGAAAACGACAGTCCAAAAAAAGTTATTTTATGACTTACATGAGTTAAATGGGATTGTTCGATGTTTAATGTAAGCCCGTAAATTTGAATGATTTACACATATGGTATAGGTATTTGTGAGTGTGGATTATAGAACATAAAATATACAAATAATTGTTAATGGTAAAATAAAGCCAATTTTATGACTTTACAAATCGAAATCATGGATGATTGAGTCCAATGAATTTAAATTGTTTTTATAGGGATTTTCCTAAATTTTAATTTATAACAATGAAATTTAATGAGAACTTTTAACGATCTTTGTGCTTGACAATTCTTCGGTCCATTGTCAAACTGAGGACGATTATAAATTTATCAGATTTTGTCTGTAACCTTTTTTTCTCTTACGGACTTTGTCGGATTTTTTCGCCCATTGATTTATTATCGTCAAGGTCCCCTGCCGTTATCCTAAAGCGATCTAATTATAAAAGTTAAAAAAATTGTTAAGTCGAATTATCCCGCTTATTGAGACTTATATGTTTCAGTTTTTCATAGCTGATGGACCGTTGAACCGCACTATTTAAGGACATTTTTTAAGATATCGTTTTTCTTGATCGAGGGCGCAACCACCGTTGTCTCGAAAACTAATTTGCAAGCCGCTGCACTGATAAGTTTTGCAAATATAGCGAGTTTTTACAAATAGGCCCCCGAAATTCGTCTATAAACATATAGCATTTTGGACCACGGGACATTCCTGAACATTTTCTGAAAATTACAGGAAATTAAGTTCCGTAGTTTTGGAAAAATAATGTATAGAAAAGAGTGGGCGTGGTACGGAAGTTTGGCTCCAAATATGTACCTAGGGTACACACAACCCCATTGCCTCCCAAAATTTTTGCTTTATACATATAGTTAGTTTATACATATAGCGTTTAAGAGAAAGGCGTGGGGAGGGTATCCCACCTCCTACAAAATGCATAAAATATACATAACAACGGTAAACCTTGAGCTTTTGCTGCAAATTTCATGGAAATCGGTTCAGTGATATTGGAGATAACAAGTAAAAAAGTATCAGTCGGCTTTGCCGACAAAGATATACCCTCAGCCTGTGTGATAGATATACTTTTTTCCCAAAAAAAAAATGTATTTAGGGGGTTTTTCAAAATTTTGGCAGTATGCACCGACAAAAGTATGGATAGGATTAAAGCTCAAAAATTTGAGGGGATATCGATAGATAGGGCTTTTTTATCACACTAGCCTCGAAAAACATAATATAGCTATATTCGGAAATATATTCGGTTCGAGCCATCCAGACACTGCATATGGTGCCATAGGGGTTTTTTACAACTTTCGGGCTGTTTTTTCAAGAAGTATGGACTTGCCCCTGAATTTTACTGCCGTAATTGAGGCAGCGAATACAAGATGCTTCAACAAAAATCAAAGTGATTCGAGAGCAGGACTTAAAGTGAATTTATCCAAAATGTTGTGTGGGAGATTCCCGAAGGAGTGGACAAATATAGTCCATATTTGAACCTGATCTATATATGGTAAATATTTTAGGATGTGTAAAGTGTGGACCAAATTGGTCACTCCCATCAAGAGTTATCGTGTGCACAAATTTTTCGAACATTTTTGAACTTTTGTGGAAGAGGTACCTGAAGGAGTGGACCGATAGATATGACTTATCTTCGAAGTTAAACTTAGTTTGCATAAATTATCACAAACACCAAATTGTGGACCGAATTGACAGGTCCGTTCGAGAGTTATCTTGCGCTCCAACTAAGACACACGGTGTCTTAGGGCTTTTTTGTACCTTTCAGGCTATTTTCTCAGGAAGTATGGACTTGCCCCTGATGAAGCTTATATCGTTATATGATGGGCAGTGAATGCAAGTTGCTACAACAAAAATCAAAGCGATTCCTGAACAGGTTCCAAACTGAACTTTTCCGAGATTTTGTGTGGGAGGTACCCGAATTAATTGACCGATTGAGTCCATATTGGAACTTCATCTAAGTCTGGAAGAAATTTCACGATGTGCAAAGTATGGACCAAATCGGTTACATTTCCGAACTTTTGTTGTGGAGGTACCAGAAGGAGTGGACCGATATAACCCGTCTTCGAACTTAAACTAAGTATGGACAAAATATTGTGAAAGCCAAATTTTGGACCTAATCGGTTCATCCGTTCGAGAGTTATCGTTCGCACCAGCCAGCCAGACAGACAGACACACGGACATACATTGCTAAATCGACTCCAAATTGTCTGAAACATACTTGGGGTCTAAAACCATTATTTCGATGGGGCACATTTTGCCCGTATGAAAGTGTATATACCCTCGTTAGCATAAATGCTGAGGGTATGAAAAGAGCAGGAGGGGTCGGATCTTTAGGCCCCACAAAAGTACCTGCTTGTAGATTAATTCGTACATATTTAAACAAATATATTCGTAATTGTTGCAAATGTAGCGTTTTTTAAAAATATGGCATAGGGGAGGAACCCCGGTCTCTCTGGAAATCAATATAATATGTAGCCTGTTTTCGGGCGCCATCCCTGTACATTCCCTGACAATTTCAGGAAAATCAGCTTTGTAGTTTTTGTAGAAAAAATTTAAATTGAAAAAAGTGGGCGTGGTTACATTTTCTTTTCATAAAAACCTAAGTTGGGTTAATATCGCATAGGGGAGGAACCCCGGTCCCTCCGAAATTCAATAAAATATGTAGCCTATTTTCACCGAAGGTCATCCCTGTACATTACTTGACTATTTCAGGAAAACCAGTTTAGTAGTTTTTGTAGAAAAGATTAAAATTGAAAAAGTGGGCATGGTCAAATTTTCTGTGCATAAAACCCTAAATCGGATTATGACGAACATTTGAAGGAAAGAATTATCCAAATCGGTTCAGCCGTTCTCAACTGATGCCATTACCAGCGAACGACATTTGATTTTTATACCCTCAGCCTTTAGGCTAAGGAAGGTGTATACACTTTGATACGATGAAAATGTGCCTCATCGAAATAATGGTTTTAGACCCCAAGTATGTTTGGACGAAATGTGTTTCAGACAATTTTTAGTCGATCTAGCCATGTCCGTCCGTCCATCTGTCTGTCTGTCCTGCTGGCTGGAGCGCACGATAACTCTCGAACGGATGAACTGATGCGGTTCAAATTTTGGCTTTAGTAATATTTTGCCCAAACTTAGTTTTAGTTCGAAGATGAGCTACATCGGTCCACTCCTTCCTGTACCTCCCCCACAAAAGTTCGAAAATGTTCGGAAAGTTTGTGCGCACAATAACTCTTGAAGGGAGTTACCGATATGGTCCATACTTTGTCTAGCGTAAACTTTCTACCAGAGTAATATCAGGTTCCAATATGGTCTCAATAGGTCCACTCCTTCGGGTACCTCCCACACAAAATTTCGGAAAAGTTCAGTTTAGGGCCATCTCTCGAATATCTTTAATTTTTGTTTAAGCAACTTGTATTCACTGCCCTCCAGAAGACGGTACAAGTTTCATCAGGGGCAATTCCATACTTCCTGAGAAAATAGCATGAAAGTTGCAAAAAACCCCTATGACACCCTGTGAGGTGGTTGGAGCGCAAGATAACTCTCGAACGGATCTGCCGATTCGGTCCAAAATATGGCCTTAGTAATATTTTGTTCAAACATAGTATAAGTTTGAAGATAAGCAATATCGGTCCACTCCTTCAGGTACCTCCCCCACAAAAGTTCAAAAATGTTTGAAAAAATTGTTCGTACGGTAACTCTTGAAGGGAGTGGCCGAATTGGTCTATACTTTACACATCCTAATATATCTACCAGATATAGATCAGGTTCAAATATGGACTATGCTTGTCCACTCCATCCGGTACCTCCCACACAAAATTTCGGATAAATTCACTTTAAAACCTAATATCGTCTAACTTTGATTTTTGTTGAAGCAACTTGCATTCGCTGCCTCAATTGCCCGAAGAGTGTAAAAAACCCCTATGACACCATATGTTGCGGCTGGAGATCCACTTCCATAACGGTCAATGTCGATCCATTCCTTTTAGTAACTCCTCCGCAAAACTTTTGATCTTTAATCCTAACCAACATTTTTGTCGGTTCAAACGCCCAAATTTTTTAAAACATACATACATACGTATTTTGGGAAAAAATGTTTCAATATACACATGCTGAGGGTATACCTCTGTCGGCAAAGTCGACTGATACTTTTTTACTTGTTATTTTTAAATTAATTTCTCGTTGGAATCGAGCTTAAAGATTAATGATGCAGGTGAAAAAGGCAAGCCGACGATTCGAACCCACACAACCACCACTATGCGACATGCATGTTTCGCCTTTGGAGAAGGCTCTTCAGACATATCGGCTGTGGAGCGGCTTCGCTGTCATCGAAATTTTCTTCTTTAAAATTCATTTTTTGTTTTTTACAACAACAATGGGTATTTGCCCATTTAGTTGTTGTTCATGACAAACGCTTAGCGCTGCCTTTGAAAGTAATGAGTACGGCTCTGAACGCTAACACGCTTGTCACGGCCTTTTTTCTTGTGTTTTTCAAGGACGTGGGTTCAAACCCCTGCCTGGCTCAGCTGATTTTATTTATTTGAAAATTTTGCCTTTTTAGATCATTTTTAATATAAATTTTTAATTAATTACTCGTAGGGATCGAGCTTAATGATCAATGATACAATTAAAAAAGGAAAGCCGATGATTTGAACCCACACAACCACCACTATTTGATTTTTATTTATAAGGATATTCACGCAACGTTCACATACATTGTGGATTCTGCTAGATAAATATCGAAATTATATTTATGCTGTACAATGAGTTTTTACCTGCTGTTTGATATTAGAACTAAGGTCTAAAGCACAGACAACATCATTAAATATATGCCTGCCAATAAAAAAAAACTTTTTCCTAAGCAAATGTTATCTTGTTGTCGCTGCTCTTTGATTTTTTCCATCTTAATTTCGTGCTTGAGCTAAAATGAAGTCGTGTGTAAAAACGAGGAACAGTCAAATGAGAAAATTGTATTCCTGCTGCGTTACACCACCAACACCAACGCCACCACATGCAGTATATGTGGTAATAAAACAATTTATTAAAATTCGTCTATATTCTACTTTTTTATAAACTCTCAAAATCGCGTTAATATTTTCCATTGAATATTGGGGCGAATGAGTGTTGTGTATAGATATGCGACGGAAATAGGTTATCTCGGAAAATGGGCATGGGGAAACATAATTTGTTTAATGGAATTTCAGCCAAATTGAAAGCAATTTTTTTTTGAGGTTGAAAGAATAACAACAACGGGGAATAAACACTCAAAGTTAATATTCCATAATATCTAATAAGGCTTGCAAAGATCCCATAGGTGCTGCTGCTGAAAATACACTCAGGTGTTCGTATCTGTAAGCATCTGGTATCTAAGCAAGAACATTAATGAAGAAAGATGTTTGTAAATTGTATGTCTACCGCTTTGCCATGGTATATACAAAATTACAAAGAGCTTCAATAGAATACCATTTGATATTTGATGTAGAGTTTATGGCTGCAGCGTGCTTTCGTGCTTTCATAAATATTAAATTAATGTTTTGTTCACATTTGGCCTCACATATGAAATTACAATTTATATGTAATTTGCATATGTTTTTGTAATTTATTTTCAAATAAAGATGTGAAAACAAATCGAAATTTCAATTTGAATTTTTATATAAACGGCTTGACTTAAATATGTAATTAATTCGATTCGATTCATTTAGTCTGATGAGAGACTTTTAATAAACTTAAATAACAAGAATTGTTTTTTCAGTATACATGAAACGCAATATTTTTGTTTTCTAACCTATAAACAAAACAAACAGCTTCTCACGAACATCCGTCTCTATATATAGCTTAACGGCAAATCTAATCAAATAGCCTCAGTCGAAAAGCGTACATTTTTGTTTTCTTTTGCAAGTCCATACTTTCTGAAATGATGAAAGTATTGAGGAATTGAGTATCCAATTTGGTCGAAACTTTACACATCATACCATTGCACATAGGTTTCAATCAGGAAATTTTTGGCCAAAACCCTATTTTTGAAGTTTCGAAATTTTAACTTTTTTTTGCACAGAATAATAAAAAACACCTCAAGTCATCTGAAAATAATTAGTTTTTGTAAATAACGTTAGTATTCGTTGATTGGCGCAGTACCAAAGTTGACACTTTTTTATGTAAAAATAAAACGGACTTTGTGCTGTAAAATATACAATTTTTGTTGTATTGCGTCGCTGATAAA
Source organism: Musca autumnalis (assembly GCF_047663935.1). Classification (NCBI taxonomy): domain Eukaryota; kingdom Metazoa; phylum Arthropoda; class Insecta; order Diptera; family Muscidae; genus Musca; species Musca autumnalis. The sequence goes on along the minus strand of NW_027411644.1, from coordinate 7,298,864 downwards.
TATACAGAAGTGAGACCAAAGTTATTATGAATCGGGAAGCTGTTAATGAGTACTTTCATAATATTTACAAAAAGGGCGATGAAATTTGTAAAATTAGCGTAATAAAATCAATTTTTATATATATATTAAAAATTATTTTTTACAAATATTTTTAAAATATATTTAAACTTTTAAAAAAATGTCCAAGTTTGTCCACCTCCAAATTGATTTTGGAAGATAGCTGGGGGTCTGAACTAATAAACTGAGAAATAAATTCCTGCTCAAATTTGCCACAGTTAAAATAAAGTGGATTTTTCTATTTTAAGATGGGAGAATTTTTTGTAAATACCTGTTGTGACTGTACGTAGTATCCAATTGAAATAGAACGGTAATACCTACATCTATCAACCGATTTTTCTTAAAATTCATATTTAAGGGTTTCAGAGTGTAGAAAACAAGTACGTGTATGTTTTTTGAAAATAGGTCCATTTTTTGTCATAGTCCCCACATAAAAGTACCGTCCGATTTTAGATATTTTGTGAATTTTAGCGACACTTTTTGACCGATTCGGCTGAAATTTGGTATTTCGAACTCTTGCAAGATATGAATCCTTTGTACCAAAAATAGTTAACATAGGTCAATGTTTTGGTTTAGACCCCACACAACGGGACAACCCTGTTCAACAAATTTTGGCAGTTTTTGGTCATTTTGGTCGATAAAACGTAAGAATTGCTGTTTGTACACATTTAATAAAAATAATAATTAATTTCAATACAAAATGTACGTTGAAATAGTTTTGGCCAGAAAATTTGGATTTGGGACCATTGTGCATTTGCAAGAAAGTCTATATCGGACAACACCTTCTGATATCTCCTTCAGAAAACTTCTACATTTTTGCTTAAGTGCAGTTTAAGGATTGTTTGAGGATCGTGTCGTAGGGGGTGAAAGGTACCAAGTAACGGTCTTGACCGGCTTTAACATGACAAAATTCAGGATTTATCTTGTTCCATTTCATCTCAAGTGGACACTGACATACTCGTAGTGTCACCTGCCGAGTTGCCTGTAACGCCCATTGAAGGCAATGAGCTAACATGTGCCGCGCGTTCACCCATAATAACGTTAAAAACATGGATTGGACGTTGGACTAGTAACCCATCCCACCAAAATCAATAAATTATGAAAGAACAAAGGAAAAGAAACAAAAAGAAAATGTGGATAAGAGCAATGGTTTTCGACATTAGCTTTATTCGCGCTCATGCTCCAACCGAAGGCAAGGAAGAATAGACCAAAGGTATATTACTAGCGACGACGAAGAGACGACGAAGATACTACAGATCCAATCCCAGAAGATTGTATTGAATGTATACCGCGCGTCCAAAATGGAAAAAAGACAACAATAAACCGGCTAAAGAATAATAAGGCAGCTGAAGCCGATGGCTTCCCAGTTGAGCTATTCAAACCCGAAACTGTTTTGTAGGATCTAGGGAGGGCAGCTGCCCCTCGGACCAAGTGTGAATTTTGGTATCTACAATTTGGAGGTAGTAAAAGGCTTCGACTACCACGCCACCGCCATAAACACAACAGACAACATCAGTTATGAAATACGAAGAATAATTGTGTTGGCCAACAGACGCTACTTTGTGCTACTTAACTGTTTAAGAATAAATTGTACGATCTTGGCGTCTGGTACCTTCCTTCATGTCCTATGTTAAAGGCTGAACTCCTAATTGACTGATCTTACCACCTTTTTCTTTGGAGGAATATGCAAATATTCGCTACCAAATCTACGGCCACTCTGTTCACCACATGGTCTGCAGAGGTGAACACTTATTTGAATGTCATGCTCGATAGTAGCTAACTACCAAGATGCTAGGGGTTATAATCGATAACATGTTCACTTCGTCGGCGCATGCCACAGCTATCTGCGACAAGCTGATATGTAGGATAAAGGCCCTCAAGTCCCTAGGTGGCACCACTTTGGATGCAGACAAAGAATTCTTGTTGACCACATATAACGCGATAGGTTAGTCTGTGGTATGCTATGCGGCGTCAATGTGGTCAGCGATTATAATTGTGTATAAGTGTAAGTGTATTTAAACCTGTCAGAATTCCAGTACAGCAACACAATGGCATGCTCTCATTGCAGTACTTGCTCGGGTGTTACCGTGAGAGCCATCCTAATCAACCTTATTAAACTGTCTAAAATCTGGGTATACACAAGTAAAAAAGTATCCGTCGGCTTTGCCGACAGAGATATACCCTCAGCCTATCCTTATTTAAACTATCATCTACGGACAGATCGAATGTATTTAGGATCTTTTCAGAATTTTGTGGCCCTTTTTGGACATTTGAACTTGCCGACAAAAATGTGGATTAGGATTAAAATTCAAAAGTGTTGCGGAGAAGGTACTTAAAGGCATGGACTGACATAGTCCATTACGAAAGTTGATCTTAGATAGATATCGCGCCCACTAGTCATATCAGTGGGTCATCGCATACATTTTGGACCAGAAAATCGATATCGGTCATTTTGGAAGTTAAATTAAATTTGGACAACATATTAGGAGATCCAAAGTTTTGAACAAATTGGTTGCCCCGTTCAAGAGACATCGTACATTCCATTTTGCATTTTTAGTGAATTGTTTTAAATATTGAGGGGGAAGTACCAGAAGTTGTTGCCCATCTTCGAACTGACAAAATATGACGAAAGCCAATATGACCAACTCGGTTGACCAGTTCGAGAGTTATAGTGCTCTCCAGCGACTACATATGGTGCTATGGGGTTTTTACACCTTTCGGGCAGTTTTATCAAGAAGAATGGACTTGCCCCAGAAAAAGCTTTTCTAAATTTTGTGTGGGACGTACACAAAGGAGTGGACAAATATAATCCATATTCAAAACTGATATACATTTGGTAGATATATTAGGGTGTGTAATTTATGGACCACATCGGTCATTCCCTTCAAGACTTATCATGCGCACAGTTTTTCCGATTACTTTTGAACTTTTGTGGGGGAGGTAGCTGAAGGAGTATACCGATATGGGTTATCTTCGAACTTAAGCTAAGTTTGGACAAAATATGACGAAGGCCACATTTTTGGCCGAATCGGCAAAACAGATCGAACGGTTATCTTGCGCTGAAACCACTACACACGCTGTTATAGGGGTTTTTTGTACTTTTCAGACTATTTTCTCAGGAAGTGTGGACTTGACCCAGATAAAACGTGTACTGTCGTATGGGAAGCGGTGAATACAAGATGTTACAACAAAAACCGAAGCGATTCGAGAGCTGGTCCTAAACTGAACTTTTCCGAAATTTTGTGTGGGAGGTACCCGAAGGAGTGGACCGATTGAGTCCTTATTGGAACCTCATCTAAGTCTGGTAGAAATTTCACGATGTGCAAAGTATGGACCATATCGGTTACTTCCTTCAAGAGTTATCGTGTGCACAAATTTTCCGAACATTTTCGAACTTTTGTGGGGGAGCTACCTGAAGAAGGGGACCGATATCTTCGAACTTAAACTACGTTTGGACAAAATATTACGAAAGCCAAATTTTGGAGGCAATCGGCTCATCCGTTCGAGAGTTATCGTGCGCACCAGCCAGACAGACAGACGTACGGACATTGCTAAATCAAATCCAAAGTGTCTGAAACCCATTTCGTCCAAACATACTTGGGGTCTAAAACCATTATTTCGATGAGGCACATTTTGCCCGTATGAAAGTGTATATCACGAATATTGTCAATTATTTCATATTCCATTTCAGAAAAAAATGATAAATTTTTTTAGCGGTACATCAACGATTTTTGATATGTAGGTTAAGAAAAAAATTCCCAGTACGAATCTGGTCGCGAGCCAATTTTTGGTTGTTGCGGACAAAAGATATGGCGCTTTTATATCGCTTTTTAAGAAAGAAAATATTATAAAAACGCTAATTATTTTAATGAGCACAATTATTACAAAAAAGTTCTCTCGAAGTGACAACCCACTTAGATCCGAGAATTTTTTTTGCGAGAAAACTTAAAATTTTTTATGAAAATTATATTTTTGCATTTTTTAAAAAATAACTTTTTTCTCTAAAACGAATAGTTTTCCTGCAATCGGGCCTTCTTTTAAAAGTTCCAAAAACTTTGGAGGGTAATATAGGTGTATCTTTACATGCCAATCCCTTGGTTTTTGATTGAGAAAATACTCTTACTATATTCCTAACAAATCCCTGACTTTATATGACTCTAACATTTTTGATTAATTTTTTATCGCATATTTAAATTTTTCATCAAAAGTCGAAAATTACATAAAAGTCGATTTTTTTGAATAGCTTGGGTTTTTGTCCAATTGTGTGGAAATGCGTAGGTCAAATGAAGCGTTATCAGCGTGAAATTACAGATAACAGACAGTACTATAACAAAATGCAAAAAAAACCACAAAAATATTCGAAAAAATCAGAGTTTTACGTCAATTTTTGCAACCATTTTTTGTGGCGTTTAAACGGCCAGTGGCTTTATCTGGGTTAAGCGAGTAGATTGCATAATACCTGCAAAATGTTACACAGAATTCGCGGAATGTACATAAAATTGATAAATTATTAAATATAAGTCAGTTTTTTTAAAATTAAGACCCATTTAGTGGTCACAAAATTACATAAACATTTGTTGTGGATCAAAACTTCACGGCGAATCAAATGAGACTACAATCATACAAATTGGTGTTATAGTTTGGATGTTACAGCCAAAATAAGCACATATTTTGGTCAAAAAAATAATTTTTTGTTTGAAAAAAATATTTTTTCACATGCATTATGTAGTAGAAAATATTGTAAAAATCTATAGGAATACTTCCTTCATTTTGCTTAAATCTCCCAATAAAATAGACGGATTTTGCCATATTGACATTCATATTAAAGCTTTCCCATTAGGGAAGGTAATTGGGTTGATGACGATATATCTCAAAGCTTCTGAAATGGAAATATAGGTCAAATAACCTATTTTAATTTATATGCATTTTAAAATACGTGTAAATCGCGTAATTATCAAAATCATTTTGTCCGCATGTGATTTTCATGTACAGCCCATATCTATTAAGTTGTATATATTTTTCGAAATTTAATTTGGAGGCTAAGATGTAGCATCGGCTGCATCTTAGCACTAAAAAACCTATAAAATATCGCTAATTTGCATAAAGTGCATAAAATTTTTGTCCGCATCCGATTTCAGTATCCACCATGAAAATCTACATCGATATATATCAGTTTGAAGGCGATCAATCAAGAACCGTGGATGTAGCATCACACACTATTTTTTAGGATAAAATGAATGTAGCTTCCTTATCAGTGAAGTTTTCAAATCTCTGTTTCCGCTAAAACGAAGATGCTGCACTAGTTTTTTCTTTGCAGTGGAAACAATCCGCAGAAAACGCGATAAAATACGCGATATTTTCAAAAACAATTTTAGGTGATTTTTCTACTATGGAATTTCTCGTAACTCGCGTTTTATTAGATGGATTTTCACGAGGAATGATTTATTGGATCCGGAACGTAAAAAACTAAAATGTGCAATAGAGTACGAGGAAATCGAATGACAATTGTAAAAATTAGGCCCGAAAAATATGATTTTTTGAAAAATGTTCGCACAAAATTTCCGCATTTGGATACAGATTTCAATGAAGCTGTGCAGACTACATTCACAATATACGTATCAAATAACTATCCTATATATGATTTTTTGAAAAACCTGTTAGCGGAATGAAATTAGAAGAAAATTTCAAAAAAACACTGCAAATCTGGCTTCAAAATGTCAGCATCATTTAATGGTAGAAGCAGTTAAAATTTTGAAAAGTAATACATTAGTGAGATGATCCTTATTTAGTTTGCTTCGACTTTTACTTTGACAAGAAAATCGAGAGAAGTGTGGTTTACTCACAAATCGAGAGAAAACAAAAAAAGACATGTTGGCTTCAACCTATTTTTACCCATTTTTTAACATAAACATAGCTACAGCTTCCACGCAAATTATCTTTTAAGGCCAATATTTGTTGCCACGTACAAAAACATTTCATTTTATCCAAAAATATTTAATTTGTATAATATACAATCACAAGTCGCGTGTTCTAAAAGGGTAAACCTTGGCTTCAGCTATGTTAAGTTTTCAAAAATATTGGTGATATACTCGTTATCATATCGTTAGCATAAATGCTGAGGGTATAACAATTAACAATTACATATGCAAACACATCTACATTTACATGTTTGCCATAATCTATTGCTTCCAAAAGATTAAATAAATCTATTTCGAAATTATCACATTAGTCAATTCATTGATACACAATTAAATATTTATTGCGAATATTTAATGACCCATCACCAATTGCCTCAGATGCTTTGTCATTTATCTCTCTGTCTTCTTTCGTGTCCATTTTCAGTCCATCAACAATTTATTGTTACCCGCCCCAAATAACAGTGGGTTGGATAATTGTTGGACATTATTTGAGACTTTTCTCTTGTCATTCTATACGCTCACAGATTCTACCCGCCTTCTATGTACTTTTCCTAAACACATAGGAGGCGAATGGAATATGTACAAACACACTAACAGCAATCAATCACTTTCAATGAAATGTGTATGTATGTATATATGTTGTGATACATCAGCTTGTTGTGTCTAAACCTAAAGAATTTTTAATAAAATTTTTCAGCCCATATTAATTTTCATGTTGTGTTTCCGTTTGAATACTGTGTTGGCAATTGACTTTGATACACCTTTAAAATTAACATAAAACCTAATCGGCTCATTACAAAAGTGGCATGAAACCATATACAATGGCATTTTAATATAATTACGTATTCGTTTGTAGTTCAATGGAATTAGAAAAGAATTTCTAATTAAAGCCTTGGCTTATGAAGTAAGGCGAATGCATGGATTACAGCAATTAAAAATGTTTTCAATATCTTATTACACTGTGACACAAAATGAAACACAAACTTGGGGATGAAAGTCTTTTGAGATTACACAGAAAAAAAAGTACGGTATTTCAGGAATAGCGTTCATATAGTCTTGCCAAGAATCAAATTTGTGCATTTCAAGAACGCCTTTCATAAAGCAAAAAAAAATACTGGTTTTTCTGAGAGATTAAAGAAACAATTTTGGCGAGTTTTTGTTTTATAAATATATTTATAAAGTCTCAATTTGATGGTGAGACGAGTGTCAATGTGATAGTGAGACGATGAGACTAAACGAAACGAAGAGTGGAAATATAGTGAAAAATAGGAAAGTGATTTTGCATCACATGAAAATCTTACATACTTTTAAAAAAAATAGAAAAATAGAAAATGTAGAATGTGTCCTCAAACAAATAACATTTCCAATAAGTAAGAACGGCGGTATGTTCGGCCGGGCCGAGCTTTTTATACCCCCCACCACGAACTGTATTGAAGTGAATAGGAACAATTAGTATCCATCCGTTTACGAAAGTACTAAGCTCTCCTTCTTATTCCTTGCAGGAGCAGAATATCTTAACTGATATAACTCCTTTAAAAGATCTAATGTAGATCATTTTCAATAGCAATACAAAGAGTAATATCAACTTCCATACCGAATTACAAAGGTTTTTATTTTAAAATTGCGAGCTGTATCTTGGTTTCAACAGACGAACAGACGGATTTTATACAGATCAAGAATATATGGGGATTTCTGAGTGAAATGGGTATATACACTTTCCAAAGTGGGTATATACACTTTCATACGGGCCTCATCGAAATAATGGTTTTAGACCCCAAGTATGTTTGGACGAAATCCGTTTCAGACAATTTGGAGTCGATTTAGCAATGTACGTCCGTATGTCTGGGTGGTGCGCACGATAACTCTCGAACGGATGAACCGATTTGGTCCAAAATTTGGCTTTCGTAATATTTTGTCCAAACTTAGTTTAAGTTCGAAGATGGGTTATATCGGTCCACTCCTTCCAGTACCTCCCCCACAAAAGTTCGGAAATGTTCGGAAAATTTGTGAGCACTATAACTCTTAAAGCGAAAAACCGATGTGGTCCATACTTTGCACATCGTGATATTTCTACCAGACTTAGATGAGGTTTTAATTTGGACTTAATCGGTCCACTCCTTCTGGTACCTCCGACACAAAATTTCGGAAAAGTTCAGTTTAGGACCTGTTCTCAAATCTCCTTAATTTTTGCTGTAGCAACTTGTATTCACTGCCCCACTTACGACTGTACATGTCTCATTAGGGGCAAGTCCATACTTTCTGAGAAAATAGCCTGAAAGATACAAAAAGCCCCTATGACGCCGTGTGTAGTGGTTGGAGCGCAAGATAACTATCGAACGGATGAACCGATTTGGTCCAAAATTTGGCTTTCATAATATTTTGTCCAAACTTAGTTTAAGTTCGAAGAAGTGTTATATCGGTCCACTCCTTCCAGTACCTCCCCCACAAAAGTTCGGAAATGTTCGGAAATTTTGTGAGCACTATAACTCTTAAAGGGAAAAACCGATGTGGTCCATACTTTGCACATAGTGATATTTCTACCAGACTTAGATGAGGTTTTAATTTGGACTCAATCGGTCCACTCCTTCTGGTACCTCCCACACAAAATTTCGGAAAAGTTCAGTTTAGGACCTGTTCTCAAATCTCCTTGATTTTTGCTGTAGCAACTTGTATTCACTGCCCCACTTACGACTGTACATGTCTCATTAGGGGCAAGTCCATACTTTCTGAGAAAATAGCCTGAAAGATACAAAAAGCCCCTATGACGCCGTGTGTAGTGGTTGGAGCGCAAGATAACTATCGAACGGATGAACCGATTTGGTCCAAAATTTGGCCTTCGTAATATTTTGTCCAAACATAGTTTAAGTTTGAACATAAGCCATATCGGTCCACTCCTTCAGGTACCTCCCCCACAAAAGTTCAAAAATGTTCGGAAAAATTGTTCGCACGATAACTCTTGCAAGGAGTGACCGATTTGGTGCATATTTTACACTTCTTAATATATCTACTAGATATAGGCCAGGTTCGAATATGGACTATGTTTGACCGATCCTTCGGGTACCTATCACACAAAATTACGGATAAGTTTACTTTAAGACATGGCACAGTGGATCCACTTGTATGGAGAAAGTGGCCAAAAATACTTAGAGTGTAAAAATCAAGCCAATGCGCCGGTTACAGCTTTGTGCTGCTGCGAAGAGTGTTTTAAGAAACCACGAGCGTAACATTCTCCCCCCTTTCCCCTCTGGAGGGGGTATACTGTAAAAATTGTTTTATGCTGGTAATACAAAATGACATGAACAAAAGTCCCGATTATCTTATGATGCAAAAATGCGCTTAGGGAAACAAAACAATCACCAAAACAACATAAAATCCAACCAATTTAGCGGATTAAAAAATCAATTTTTGTCTTTGAAAATTGGCAAAATTTTTAATATAGATCCTATAGCGTTCTTCCTGGAAAGCACGTACCGCCAACGTAAGACTAACTTGGAAGAAGATTTCTTCATCTTGCCACTGATGCCAATTATGTTTATGTACGTGGTCAAATAACAGAGTTATACGCTAATATATCCATAGAAACCCTATTATAGGGCAGCTTTAGTCAGCGGCCCACCATTTATAGTCTGGCACTAGATGGCAGCTAATTTTAATACTAAATAATCTTAAACCCATGACCTACTTTGGAAAATTATTCCCGAGGTGGGCACTGGTGGGCATCATGACTAAAACCTTAGGTAAAATTTAAGTATATGATCGAATTGACATTATAAAATACACTAAGAAAATATGCAGCTAACTAGAATTCCACAATACGCTAAAACACTATTTTTTAATGAAAATTAAGCTATTACCTCCTCCTTTGAAATCCACTATAATATTTTGCTATACGTATTAGTTTCGAGATATTTTGAACATATTTACTTGCATTTAAAATATAGGTTGTACTCACAACAAAAAATATTAGTAAAATGTTCTGTCTTTTAAAGCTATTCTTAAGAAGATCGCGTTCGAATGAAACAAAAACTAATTTATTTTTAAAAAGGTCCATGTCATAGCTGTCAGTATTGCCAGATATTGTACCAACATTTTGACATTCATTTTTTTATTTTTGGCCAATGGGTGGATCCTCTGTGCATGGGGCTGGATTCTTATTCTATGAAAATTTGAAATGAAAAATATTTCCTTTATAATTTTTTTCATTTAACAGTTTTCTCCTTTATAAAAGTTTTTATTTCACTTTTTCATAGAAACAGTATTGAGCCCCTGCTCTCGAATCACTTTGATTTTTTTTTTTTTTTTTTTTTTTTGAAGCAACTTGCATTCGCTGCCTCAAGTACTTCTTGAGAAAACAGCCCGAAAGGTGCAAAAACCCTATGGCACCACATGTAGTGACTGGAGAGCACGATAACTCCCGAACTAACCGATATGGTGCAAAATTTGGCCTTCCTCATATTTTGTCATATTTTCAGTTCGAAGATAGGCAATACGGGTCCACAACTTCCGGTACTTCCCCCGAATATTTAAAAAGTGTCACTTAAATGGTATGCACGATATCTCTTGAACAAATTTGGTCAAAACTTTGGATCTGCTAATATATTGTCCAAATTTAGTTTAACTTCCACAAAAGTTCAATACTAGTGTCTAAGTGCAGTTTAAGGTCTGTTCGAAAATCCTTTGGAAATGTATACCGATGTTGTACGTTGTTGTCCTGCTTACAACGGTATAATGTTTCCGTGGACAAGTTCATGCTTCCTGGCATACTGGTCTATAAGTTATATGATGACCCACTTAAATGACTAGTGGGAGCGATATCTATCGAAAATATATGACCCCAAAATAAGAGTCACTTCCATAATGGGCTATGTCGGTCCATTCCTTTAAGTACCTCCTCTGCAAGACTTTTTAACTTTAATCCTAATTCATATTTTCGTCGGCAAGTTCAAATGCCCAAAAAGGCCACAAAATAATGAAAAGACCATAAATACATTCGATCTGACCGTAGATGAAAGTTTTAATTCACATAGGCTTTTTTACTTGTTTGACTAACGGTTCCGGAAATATCACTCCTTGAAAGTTACGAATTCTGTAAAAAATAAAAACGAAATAATGGTTGTAGACCCATAAATTTAATCCTATCGTCACCAAATTTTGGGTGTTGATGAAGGTCCCGGAGGGAAAGAAGCCTATTGATTTTGGTGATGGTCGCATAATATTCAGAGTTCGGAATGGACAAAAAACTTATATGGAGAAAAAGTCAATGCTAATGAAAGTAGAAGATGTCACCTTTGCAACAATGTAACGTAGGTTGCCGTAGGTGGGCAAACAACGAAGATATCGCAATTGAACCCTTTTCATTTTTGCGATTTTAATAATAATGACGAACACACAGCTTTGGTTGGGACCTTCCAAAAACAGAGCCTGACTATGAAAGTAGAAAATCCCATCTTAACAATGATGCAAAGTAGGTTGGCGTAGGTGGCCAAATAACGGAGATATCGCAATAGTCGGTAATACATCCCTTTTTCCATTTTTTTTTTTTTTTTGGAATCACACTACAGGTCGGAATTTTGTTGAAATTGTGGGGGTTGATGGGGGTCTCGCAGAGAAAGAATCCTATTGATGGTTGGCGTACATCCATCTTTTCCATTTTTTATTTTACTTGTAAAATAAAGCTAAGAAACAATATAGACGTGTGAGTTTGGCATTTTTACATTCATCTCGATTTTGTGTTAAATATTACTAAAGCTTTCAATAGCTTACCTCACTGTGCAACATATACAAATGTTCGACCAAACCAAACTTAAGGTCTGCATTACTTTTGTGGCCTAATTTAACATTTTAATTTCATAACGCGCAATATTGGCATAAGCTCTAATCATTGACGTCATTCTGCATATTTTATACAAAAAAGTGTTTTATTCAATTCTTGTCTGTGCCTCAGAGGTCAATGACTAGAATATTTTCTCCTTTATATTTTATACAATTTTTTCTCTCGTTATAGCTGTTGGTAATACAATATCATCATTTGGTATTGCCACAACTACGACTTAATGTTTTACATTAATCAGCGAATTGCTCGTAAACAGTGAACAATTAATTCTCCACTCGACTATCAACGACTAATCAATGACAAAAACAAGTCCATTTGTGGAAAACATATAGACGATACATACGAGTACATACATACATAGTTCTTAATGTCATTGACTGGCAATAAAAATCCCACTAAGAGTAATAACATTTGGTCTTGACTCCAAGTGGATAATGGGGATGATGCCTGTGGCTATATCACATTGTGATGTGGCCAAATGAATATAGGGGAAGGTAATGATTCGTTAAATGAGAAAAAATAAAACCAAATATTAAAGTTTTGAAAATTAAATTTTAATTGGACTATATATTACAAAATAGGCTATAAAATAGTTATTAAATCATAGAACTTTTAATATAAAACGTTTATTGCTTTATAAGATTACAATTGTTGTTATGTAAAGTTGTATGTGTAAAGTTTTTCTTGATAAGTTTAATGTTTTCTTTCTTAAATACGATACTTTGAAATCATTTGGTTTTTCCCTAGTCTTTCAGCTCCATAATAACTTTAATGTTTTTCACATTTTCATATAAAGAAAGAATTAAGAGCAAAATAAAAAGTTTTATATTTAACTATCGAACTTTTCGTTCGTTATTTGTCACCTAGGTAACATGCCAGGACAAACTTATAAATATTTTTCAAAATATTCATTTGCAGACAGCCTTTTATGAATATAAAAATAAATTCCCATAAAATGATAAAACGTCTGTAAATAACACTGTGCCACAAATTGGAACTCAAGGTCTGTGCGGTGGAAAATTATTTTTGGAGATGAAAGCCCTTAGTGAGTATATTAAGAACCCAAAAGGAAATTTTCCCCATAGGTCAAGTTTCTGAGATATCGCGCTATGAATTTTTTGAATTTTCACCTATGATGCTTGAGATAATAGCTTTATATCTCTGTTTGCCGTTATTGTAGCTTCGTTTTGAGATTACATGTCTTCAGTCAAATCGAATGGCGAATCTTTCTGTAGAACATTTCATTCTTCTAACTCAATTCCTTTCATGTCCTTTTCGTCCTTTCTTTCTTGAACCGTAGTAAAAGTACCACAAGATGAGATTTTACAGCATCCAAATATTCCACAAAAATGTTGCTCAGAGAATTTTAGGTACGGTTCTCATTGACAACTAATCGATATTGTCACGTTTTCATTGTCTTTTTTGACATTTACCCGGTTTTTGTTCAGAAAAAACCTATGTTTTGTTTTTCTGTATATTCGTTATTTGTTATGTATTGGTAGGTAGACATATCCATTGGTTATCGCTTATATTGACATCTGGGATGTATCTGAAATATTTACCATATATAGCTCCCGATATGCTGAACACGTTAATGACAAATTTTCTTGGAAATAGATCCGGTTATCTAATATTTTGAACCGGATATAGCGATATAAAACCCGGATTTTTACCGATTTTAGGTAACCGATTAAGCTTATATGTATACCATTAGAAAGCTAATAAAATTGCCAATCAGGGAAAATACATTTTTTGACAGCATCTTACCTGAGTTCGGTGCTAAAACAAAAAACCCGTATTCTTGGACCGTTTTTAAGGAAAAATATCACTGCGCGTAAATATGAAGATAAAAGCTTGGTGGGTGAAATATTCTTTTTGCCGATGAAAGTCGATGAAGTTAATATTATAAACCCGGAAGGACAGTTATGCCATAGGTCAAACTTCTGAGTTATGGCGTGATGCATACATTCTTGATGAACTTTAAGAGAACGACAATAAACCCGTAACATAAATTCCATTTCGCTATAACTCAGAAGTTTGACCTATGGCATAACTGTCCTTCCGGGTTCATAATATTAACTTCATCGACTTTCATCGGCAAAAAGAATATTTCACCCACCAAGCTTTTATCTTCATATTTACGCGCAGTGATATTTTTCCTTAAAAACGGTCCAAGAATACGGGTTTTTTGTTTTAGCACCGAACTCAGGTAAGATGCTGTCAAAAAATGTATTTTCCCTGATTGGCAATTTTATTAGCTTTCTAATGGTATACATATAAGCTTAATCGGTTACTTAAAATCGGTAAAAATCCGGGTTTTATATCGCTATATCCGGTTCAAAATATTAGATAACCGGATCTATTTCCAAGAAAATTTGTCATTAATGTGTTCAGCATATCGGGAGCTATATATGGTAAATATTTCAGATACATCCCAGATGTCAATATAAGCGATAACCAATGGATATGTCTACCTACCAATACATAACAAATAACGAATATACAGAAAAACAAAACATAGGTTTTTTCTGAACAAAAACCGGGTAAATGTCAAAAAAGACAATGAAAACGTGACAATATCGATTAGTTGTCAATGAGAACCGTACCTAAAATTCTCTGAGCAACATTTTTGTGGAATATTTGGATGCTGTAAAATCTCATCTTGTGGTACTTTTACTACGGTTCAAGAAAGAAAGGACGAAAAGGACATGAAAGGAATTGAGTTAGAAGAATAAAATGTTCTACAAAAAGATTCGCCATTCGATTTGACTGAAGACTTGTAATCTCAAAACGAAGCTACAATAACGGCAAACAGAGATATAAAGCTATTTTCTCAAGCATCATAGGTGAAAATTCAAAAAATTCATAGCGCGATATCTCAGAAACTTGACCTATGGGGAAAATTTCCTTTTGGGTTCTTAATATACTCACTAAGGGCTTTCATCTCCAAAAGGAATTTTCCACCGCACAGAAACCTTGTTGCACAGTGTAAGTGCTGCCGAACGAAACATACATAGCCTAATTGAAACATGTATGAACATGAACAACACTTTTATGGATAGCAAATAAAATAATTGTCATGGGGAAACATATGTCATTTATACTATAAGTAAATAGTGATGTTATGAATATTCTACTGTTTTTTGTTTTTCTTCTCAAGGACCAATCGTAACACATTGAAAAACAAGGTAGGGAAATAAATGTTCATATCACAGTGGTCTGAAAGAGAATAGTTCTTTGCAAGCTCTTTGGCTTGGCAAGATTTTATATTCGAAAATCATGAAAGCAAACATATGAACAAAATACATATGTATGTATAAATTCGATTTAATTGTAGATATTCTTATCTTAGGTCATAAAAATAAAAATGAATTAGAATTCATTGTACATTTTCAGTTATTTTTAGCCACGGCCGATGATTGATATTCACACATTTGTATACCCTCCACCATAATATAGAAGGTATAATTAAATTTGTCATTCCCTTTGCAATACATCAATATATTCGTCGTTAACCCTAAAAAGCA